>NC_045958.1:57975941-58283017 GCF_010909765.2 Amblyraja radiata | reverse complement strand
TCCAAGTCACCTTGCAGCCTCCTAGCATCCTCCTCGCAGCTAACACTGCCCCCCAGCTTCGTGTCATCCGCAAACTTGGAGATGTTGCATTCAATTCCCTCGTCCAAATCATTAATATATATTTTAAATAGCTGGGGTCCCAGCACTGAGGCTTGCTGTACCCCACTAGTCACTGCCTGCCATTGTGAAAAGGACCCGTTTATTCCTACTCTTTGCTTCCTGTCTGCCAGCAAGTTCTCTATCGACATCAATACTGAACCCCCAATACTGTGTGCTTTAAGTTTGTATACTAATCTCTTATGTGGGACCTTGTTGAAAGCCTTCTGAAAGTCCAGATATAACACATCCACTGGTTCTCCCTTATCCACTCTACTAGTTACATCCTCGAAAAATTCTATAAGATTCGTCAGACATGATTTACCTTTCATAAATCAATGCTGACTTTGTCCAATGATTTCTCCACTTTCCAAATGTGCTGCTATCCCATCTTTAATAACTGATTCTAGCAGTTTCCCCGCTACCGATGTTAGACTAACTGGTCTGTAATTCCCCGTTTTCTCTCTCCCTCCCTTTTTAAAAAGTGGGGTTACATTAGCTACCCTCCAATCCTCAGGAACTACTCCAGAATCTAGAGTTTTGAAAAATTATCATTAATGCATCCACTATTTCTGGGGCTACTTCCTTAAGTACTCTGGGATGCAGCCTATCTGGCCGTGGGGATTTATCGGCCTTTAATCCATTCAATTTACCTAACACCACTTCCCAACTAACCTGGATTTCACTCAGTTCCTCCATCTCATTTGACCCCCGGTCCCCTGCTATTTCCGGCAGATTATTTATGTCTTCCTTAGTGAAGACAGAACCAAAGTAGTTATTCAATCGGTCTGCCATGTCCTTGTTCCCCATGATCAATTCACCTGTTTCTGACTGCAAAGGACCTACATTTGTTTTAACTAATCTTTTTCTCTTCACATATCTATAATAACTTTTGCAGTCAGTTTTTATGTTCCCTGCCAGTTTTCTTTCATAATCTATTTTCCCTTTCCTAATTAAGCCTTTTATCCTCCTCTGCTGGACTCTGAATTTCTCCCAGTCCTCTGGTTGGCTGCTTTTTCTTGCTAATTTGTATGCTTCATCTTTTGTTTTGATACTCTCCCTGATTTCCCTTGTTATCCACGGATGCACTACCTTCCCTGATTTATTCTTTTGCCAAACTGGGATGAACAATTGTTGTAGCTCATCCATGCAGTCTTTAAATGCCTTCCATTGCATATCCACCGTCAACCCTTTCAGAATCAATTGCCAGTCTATCTTGGCCAATTCACGTCTCATACTTTCAAAGTTAACTTTCTTTAAGTTCAGGACCCTTGTTTCTGAATTAACAATGTCACTCTCCATCCTAATGAAGAACTCAACCATATTATGGTCACTCTTGCCCAAGCGGCCACGCACAACAAGACTGCTAACTAACCCTTCCTCATTACTCAATACCCAGTCTAGAATAGCCTGCTCTCTCGTTGGTTCCTCTACATGTTAGTTTAGAAAACTATCCCGCATACATTCCAAGAAATCCTCTTCCTCAGCACCCTTGCCAATTTGATTCACCCAATCTATATGTAGATTGAAGTCACCCATTATAACTGTTTTACCTTTGTTGCATGCATTTCTAATCTCCTGTTTGATGCCATCCCCAACTTCGCTACGACTGTTGGGTGGCCTGTACACAACTCCCACTAGCGTTTTCTGCCCCTTAGTGTTTCGCAGCTCTACCCATATCGATTCCACATCCACCAAGCTAATGTCCTTCCTTTCTATTGCATTAATCTCCTCTCTAACCAGCAACGCTACCCCACCTCCTTTTCCTTTCTGTCTATCCCTCCTGAATATTGAATATCCCTGGATGTTCAGCTCCTAGCCTTGGTCACCCTGGAGCCATGTCTCCCTGATCCCAACTATATCATAGTCATTAATAGCTATCTGCACATTCAACTCATCCACCTTATTACAAATGCTCCTTGCATTGAGACACAAAGCCTTCATGCTTGTTTTTACAACACTCTTACCCCTTATACAATTATGTTGAAAAGTGGCCCTTTTTGATTTTTGCCCTGGATTTGTCAGCCTGCCACTTTTACTTTTCACCTTGCTACCTATTGCTTCTACCCTCATTTTACACCCCTCTGTCTCTATGCTCACACATTTAAGAAACCCTTTCCCTTTAACTGCATCCTCGACTATCCCATTTGACATCCCACCCCCCTTATTCAGTTTAAAACCACCCGTGTAGCAGTGGCAAATCTGCCTGCCAGAATGCTGGTCCCCCACCTGTTAAGATGCAATCCGTCCCTTTTGTACAGTTCCCCCTTACCCCAAAACAGATCCCAGTGATCTAAGAATCTAAATCCCTGCCCCATGCACCAGTTCCTCAGCCACACATTCAGGTCCCGTATCTCCCTGTTCCTGCTCTTGCCAGCACGAGGAACTGGAAGCAAACCGGAGATAACAACCCTGGACGTCCTGCTTTTCAGCATTTTTCCTAGCTCTCTGAAGTCACGATGCAGAATATTCATCCCCTTCTTTCCGACATCGTTTGTGCCGACATGCACTACCACTTCTGGCTGTTCACCTTCGCCCTTGAGGATTTTGTGCACTCTGTTCGTGACATCCTGGATCCTGGCACCAGGAAGGCAGCACACCATCCTCGAATCCCGTCTGTTGCCGTAGAAACCCCTGTCCGTACCTCTCACAATGGAGTCTCCCACTACAATGGCGTTGCCTGATGTTGGCCTCTTTGGTTTTGGCTCAACCGCCCTTTTTGCTTCGCCAGCCAGTCGGCCGCTCGGTGTAACAACGTCTTCTGACCCGACAGCTTCTAAGTGGGTGAACCTGTTCACAAGAGGTACAACACCTGGGGACGTTGGCATTCCATGCTTCCCTTCCTTTCTCACCGTCACCCACCTTCTCTCTTCCAGTACCTTAGGTGTAACAATCTTACTGTAGGACTTGTCGAGGAACTACTCCGTTTGTTTCTCGGACGAACCTGAAGTCATCCACTTGCTTCTCCAGTTCCCTAACACGGTCCTTCAGGAGCTGTACCTGGATGCACTTCTCACATTTGTAGCAGCCAGAGGCACCAGCAGTGTCCTTGACCTCCCACATACTGCAAGCATCACACTGAATCAGCATGCCTGACATCTCCTTCTTTCGTCTCTCCCTCTCCAGCATTTTGCGTAGCCTCCTCTCCTCAGCCTCCTCGCCGAAGACTCTCGAGCCAAAGACTCTCGAGCCAAAGACTCTCGAGCCAAAGACTCACACTTTTCTCACAAGACTCTCGAGCCAAAGACTCACACTTTTCTCACAGGGCACTTCGCTCACTCACTGCCGCTCCCTAAGAGCCGTCTTGCTTATATTGACTGATAAATTGCCTAATTTACCAATTTACAAACCAAATACCTCAGTTTTCAACTGTTTTCCCCCCTCTGACTCACTTCTCTCCTCCCACTTGGGCTAGAGCCAATCTGTGTTTTCTCCTGCTTATCTTTGTTCCTGTTGCTTCCAAATCCACAGCAGCTCTGAGTAAAGTCTGCCTGTGCTTTGCCTCTCCTTTACAACTGTTTTCCCCCCTCTGACTCACTTCTCTCCTCCCACTTGGGCTAGAGCCAATAAAAATGTATAGCACAGGAGACCAATTACCCATCTGTGTCCATGGTAGTTGAGAAAGTGCTATTTGCTCTAATCCACCTTCCAGCTGCTGATCCATGCAGATCATAGCTCCTTAAGTACAATCCCAGTCTTTTATAGCTGTGATGAGAATATTTACATCCACCACCCTTTCAGGCACATGTTTCAGACCACCACCTTCTCCTTCTAATCCTTCTACCCTCCTTCAATCCTTACTTTAATTCTATTCCCATTGTTTTTTGTCTTCTCAGCCATCACGGCCACTACCATGTATTACCCTCTGAATGATATTCTGCTTGTGATAAGTCTATTTGTCACTATTCTATCCGTGGTTTAATTCAAAGATGAAAAACAGCCATTCTATCACTGGGCAACTAAGTGTAAATATGATCCAACAGCATCATCTCAAAGACAATTCAGTGTGCATCAGTAACTGATGGATGACACCTTACTTGACTCATCAACTTTTATTATCCTGCACAGTTATTAAATCTTTCCTCTCCTACTCTTGGATGCTTCTGTATTCCTTGTTAATGGCCACCTTGAGAATTCTCCAGGATTATATTTCTCTTTCTACAAATGCACTGTGTTAGTGGTGTACGGGGGAAGAAAACCCCAATCCCTCATCAGTAATGAGGAGTATGCTCCCCATTGCTTGTTAATTTCAGCAAAAAATATATATGAAGCAGATGCTGTTATAAGAAAATAAAATTAAAATATCAGTGTAAGCATCATCAAACAAATACAGATTTGCAAATTTAAGTTTAAGGGGCAGGCCATTTAGGACTGAGATGAGGGGAAAAAATTCACCCAGAGAGTTGTGAATCTGTGGAATTCTCTGCCACAGAAGGCAGTGAAGGCCACTTCACTGGATGATTTCAAGAAAGAGTTAGATTTAGCTCTTAGGGCTAACAGAATCAAGGGATATGGGGAAAATGCGGGAACGGGGTACTGATTATGGATGATCAGCCATGACCATATTGAATGGCGGTGCTGGCTCAAAGTGCCGAATGGCTTAAGGGCCTGTCCCACGAACGCGACTTTTCAGCGACTGTCTTCGACCTTCAAGCTCGAGGACACTCGCCTTAAAAACCTCGAGCTGGATCGGCCGTCAGCGATGAAACCTCGAGCCGGATTGACCGTCTGCACACACACACACGCACGCACGCACACATCGCAAAGGCGGGGGCCAGGGAAAGCGAGGGAGCGCTGTCTGAAATTCACACACGCGATGAACTGGAAGGTAAAAGATGGCTGGCACAGTTACGGTAAGTCCTTTAGAGAGCACGGAGAAGGGGGGGGGGAGAGGGGGGGGGAGAGAGAAGGGGGTGGGAGAAGGGGGGGGGAAGAAGGGGGGAGAGAAGGGGGGGAGAGAAGGGGGGGGGGAGAAGGGGGGAGAGAAGTGGGGAGAGAAGTGGGGGAGAGAAGGGGGGGAGAAATGGGGGGGGGAGAATGGGAGGAGGAGGGGGGGAGAATGGGGGGGGAGACACTTTTAAGAAGCCAGACAACTTGTAATGAAGTTTAGCGGGGATTTAACATTACCGGTCGGTTGTCTCCAATGAGCCAATTTAAATTCCGGTCTGCAAAGGAGATTGCCTACGGCTACCTCGACTGCCTAGTGACCCCACTCCACTGCACTATGAGTCCAAAAGAACCATGCCGACCAATTTTTACTCCACCAAACTGAGGCCGCTAGTATGCGGGAACTTCCCTCGAGCATGAAGGAGAGTTACAGTGACCTCTTAGGACCTCATAGGACCACGTGTCGACCATGCTGCGAGTTTGAGTCGAGCGCAAACTCCTCTAAACTCGGCAAATTTGGGCGCTGCAGTGGGACAGGCCCTTTACTCCTGCACCTATTTTCTATGTTTCTAAGTTATGGTACAAGTTTTCCAATTGGCACATGATTGACCACATAAAGATGAAATACTTCTGCAGAGAGAGAAGTGGGATTCTTGCCCACATTTTCCAGGCCCTACTTCAATAGCAGCTTTCTTTGAAAACCTAGGAATAGATTAATGTTCCCTCTCTTTTGTTTTCTTACTTTCTTACAGCTATTAATTCTCTTGTAATTCATGTCATTTTCAACCAACTTGGAAGATTTGCCTTGCGATTTTACATTAAAAATATATATTTACATGGAATTGACATTATGAGCACAATATATATGAGGTTCAACATGTTTTAAAATTACCACAATTTCTAAACTTGATCTTCTCATAGATTAATTCTTAATTATTAAAAGTGCAGAATGTAACTTTGGGAAAGCAATAACACAAGTTAAGTGATTAAATTTATGTGTCAAATAGACTGTTTGAACCTGAAAGGAGACTGCATTAATAGCATATCATTCTAAATTGGTTGTAAATGACTTGTGCCTCTGGGTCTCCAGTGTGTCATTTTTTCCCTTTGGTGCAATGACTTTGACACTGAAATGACTTCATTTGTTCTTTGAGTGAACAAAATATATCATAATAATGACCTTGCCTGATGTTCAGACACAAACTCCTGATTGTATGAATTCTTACAGGACTGTTAATAATAACAGGTTTTATACACTGTTGTTAATTAAGTTAAAAAAAATAATTGATTGCGTACAACATATTGATTGATCAGATTGAAATAAGAGTTTACAGAGCTGTGAAGTGCACCAGATGTTGCTGGTAATCCATACAGTGCAAAGTCTGCATTTGACCTTCCCTCAAGTGCTTCAACTGTTACATACCAGGGAAATGTAGTTAAAGGCCACAGTCTATTTTCATTATGCTTTGGGGAATTGGCTTCAAGTTTAACACATTTTACTTTATTTGTGAAGATAGTTTATCCTCAAAATGTTCTGTACCGTAAAGGAAAACACGGTTCAAGAAATATTTCCAGAACAGTGTGGACCACCAAAACTCCCTGCACATGTCTGAATCACTGTGGAAAATGTCCCTTAATGAGCTGTCCCACTGCGGCGACCTAATCCGCGAATTCAGAAGAGTGTCTTAGACCTTCAAGCTCGAGGGCACTCGCATGGAAAACCTCGAACTGGATCGACTGTCAGCGATGAAACCGCAAGCTGGATCGACCGACAGCACAAACACACACACAAACACATCGCAGAGTCGGGGGCCAGGGAAAGCGGGGGAGCGCTGCCTGAAATTCACACCCACGATGAAGAGGAAGGTAAAAGACAGCTGCACAGTGTACGGTTAGTCCTTTAGAGAGCCCGGACGGGGGGGGGGGGGGGTGGGAGAGAGTAGGGGAGAGAAGGGGAAGAGAAGGGGAAGAGAGGGGAGAGAGGGGGAGAGAGGGGAGAGGGGGAGAGAAGGGGGAAGAGAAGGGGGGAGAGAAGTGGGGGGAGAAGGGGGGAGAGAAGGGGGGGAGAAGGGGGGGAGAAGGGGGGAGATGGGGGGGAGAAGGGGTGGAGAGAAGGGGGGGAGAAGGGGGGAGAGAAGGGGGGGAGAAGGGGGGAGATGGGGGGGAGAAGGAGTGGACACACTTTTAAAAAGTCAGACAACGTTTAATAAAGTTTAGCGGGCATTTAACATTACTGGTCAGTTTTCCTTGGTCCTGAAAACTCCAATGAACCAATTAAAATGCCTGGTCAGTGAAGGAGATTGCCTACGGCTGCCCTCGACTGCCTGTAACTACATAGCGACCCCACTCCACTGCACTACGAGTTCAAAAGAACCATGCTGACCAATTTTTACTCGCAGAAATGTTTTCAACATGCTGAAAAATTTTTCGCGACCTAGCTGAGGCCGCGAGTATGCGGGAACTTCCCTCGAGCATGAAGGAGAGTTCCAGTGACCTCATAGGACCTCCTAGGACAATGTGTTGACCATACTGCGAGTTTGAATCGATGGCAAACTTGTCTAAACTCGCAGATTAGGTCGCCGCAGTGGGAAAGCCCCTTTAATTCCTATTCCTAACTGGTTTTTAATCTATTTCTTACCAGGTTTAAGTCTCATCCAAATTCTACCAGGTTCCTGTGCAGTATGTTGCCAAAAGTTCCTCAATAGAGTCAGTATACAGATAAAGGCCTTTTAGCCCACTATATCCATGCCAACCACTGTACCCATCTATACTAATCCTTTTTACCACCATTTGCCCCGTAACCTCCCTTGGTGTTTCAAGTGCTCATCTCGATACTTCTGATGATGATACTTTATTGTCTTATTGTCTTCTGAAACCCTGTGAGAGTACCTGTCTTTATTATCTTCTCCACCCCTCAGACAATCCAGTTTCCAAACATCAAGTCACAAGTCAAGAGTTTTATTGTCATGTGTCCCAGATAGGACAATGAGATTCTTGCTTGCTGCAGCACAACAGAATATGTAAATATAATACAGAACAGGAGATAAAAGTTCAGTGTATCTATCTACTAGAGTCAGTTATTAAAGATGGGATAGCAGCACATTTGGAAAGTGGTGAAATCATTGGACAAAGTCAGCATGGATTTACAAAAGGTAAATCATGTCTGACGAGTCTTATAGAATTTTTCGAGGATGTAACTAGTCGTGTGGATAGGGGAGAACCAGTGGATGTGGTGTATCTGGACTTCCAGAAGGCTTTCGACAAGGTCCCACATAAGAGATTAGTATACAAACTTAAAGCACACGGCATTGGGGGTTCAGTATTGATGTGGATAGAGAACTGGCTGGCAAACAGGAAGCAAAGAGTAGGAGTAAACGGGTCCTTTTCACAATGGCAGGCAGTGACTAGTGGGGTACCGCAAGGCTCAGTGCTGGGACCCCAGCTATTTACAATATATATTAATGATCTGGATGAGGGAATTGGAGGCAATATCTCCAAGTTTGCGGATGACACTAAGCTGGGGGGCAGTGTTAGCTGTGAGGAGGATGCTAGGAGACTGCAAGGTGACTTGGATAGGCTGGGTGAATGGGCAAATGTTTGGCAGATGCAGTATAATGTGGATAAATGTGAGGTTATCCATTTTGGTGGCAAAAACAGGAAAGCAGACTATTATCTAAATGGTGGCCGACTAGGAAAAGGGGAGATGCAGCGAGACCTGGGTGTCATGGTACACCAGTCATTGAAAGTAGACATGCAGGTGCAGCAGGCAGTGAAGAAAGCGAATGGTATGTTAGCTTTCATAGCAAAAGGATTTGAGTATAGGAGCAGGGAGGTTCTACTGCAGTTGTACAGGGTCTTGGTGAGACCACACCTGGAGTATTGCATACAGTTTTGGTCTCCAAATCTGAGGAAGGACATTATTGCCCTAGAGGGAGTGCAGAGAAGGTTCACCAGACTGATTCCTGGGATGTCAGGACTGTCTTATGAAGAAAGACTGGATAGACTTGGTTTATACTCTCTAGAATTTAGGAGATTGAGAGGGGATCTTATAGAAACTTATAAAATTCTTAAGGGGTTGGACAGGCTAGATGCAGGAAGATTGCTCCCGATGTTGGGGAAGTCCAGGACAAGGGGTCACAGCTTAAGGATAAGGGGGAAATCCTTTAAAACCGAGATGAGAAGAACTTTTTCACACAGAGAGTGGTGAATCTCTGGAACTCTCTGCCACAGAGGGTAGTCGAGGCCAGTTCATTGGCTATATTTAAGAGGGAGTTAGATGTGGCCCTTGTGGCTAAGGGGATCAGAGGGTATGGAGAGAAGGCAGGTACAGGATACTGAGTTGGATGATCAGCCATGATCATATTGAATGGCGGTGCAGGCTCGAAGGGCCGAATGGCCTACTCCTGCACCTAATTTCTATGTTTCTATGTTTCTATAGACCATACACAATAAATAAACAGATAAAGTGCAACAGTAATAATAAACTGTTATTGCTCAGTGTTTGTTTGATGGCGAGTTTAATAGCCTGATGGCTGTGGGGGAGAAGCTGTTCCTGAACCTGGATGTTCCAGATTTCAAGCTCCTGTACCATCGTGGACGACAGATGGCGCAATGGGCTAAGTGTTCGGCTGGCATCCGGAAGGTAGCCGGTTCGAATCCCGCTTGGAGTGCATACTGTCGTTGTGTCCTTGGGCAAGACACTTCACCCACCTTTGCCTGTGTGTGAATGTGTGTGAATGTGTGTGAGTGATTGGTGGTGGTCGGAGGGGCCGTAGGCGCAGATTGGCAGCCACGCTTCCGTCAGTCTGCCCCAGGGCAGCTGTGGCTACAGAAGTAGCTTACCACCACCGAGTGTGACTGAGGAGTGAATGAATAATGCGATGTAAAGCGCGTTGAGTATTAGAAAGGCGCTATATAAATCCCATCCATTATTATTATTATTATTATCTTCCCGATGGCAACGGTGAGATGAGTGTCTGGCCAGGATGGTGTGGGTCTTTGATGATGTTGACAGCCTTTTTGAGCCTCCTGGACGTTCAAGTTGCCGAACCAGGCCACGATGCAGCCAGTCAGCATGCTCTGTACTGTGCACCTGTAGAGGTTCGAGAGAGTCCTCTTTGACAAACCGACTCTCCGTAACCTTCTCAGGAAGTAGAGGCACTGATGTGCCTTCTTTATAATTGCATCAGTGTGCTGGGACCAGGAAAGATCTTCGGAAATATGCACGCCCAAGAATTTGACGTTTTTGACCCTTTCCACCATTGTCCCGTTGATATAAATGGGATTGTGGGTCCCTATCCTACCCCTCCCAAAGTCCACAATCAGTTCCTTGGTTTTGCTGATGTTGAGAGCCAGGTTGTTGTGCTGGCACCATTTGGTCAATCGGTCGATCTCACTTCTATACTCTGACTCATCACCATCAGTGATTCGTCCCACAACAATGGTGTCGTCTGCGAACTTGATATTGGAGTTCGTACTATGTCCGGCTACACAGTCATAAGTATAGAGTGAGTACAGCAGGGGGTTGAGCACGCAGCCTTGAGGTGCTCCCGTGCTGATTGTTATCGAGGATGACACGTTTCCACCAATAAGGACAGACTGTGGTCTGTGGATGAGGAAGTCAACAATCCAATTGCAGAGGGATGCGCAGAGACCCAGATCCGTGAGCTTGGCAATCAGCTTTTATTTTAATCAAAAAATATATTCAATTATTAAAAAATAATATTTACACTACAATAAAACAAGCCAGATCCCACCACCATAATACAATACAAACATATATCCATAATAAACAACTATACAGCTATGTTACAATCCTTATTGAGGATACATTCAACACCCTGCGGAGCCCAGCGGTCCCGGAACTCCCTCAGGGTGCCCGTGGGCAGGGCGTATTCCCTTTCTAACCCCACCCGGCACGGACGTAACCCCGGAAAAGGGGCAGGCAGCCGGCTCGGGTAGAGCCCTCCACCGCCTGGCGCCTTGACTCGCGGATGGCCAGCTTGGCGAGGCCCAGGAGCAACCCAACCAGGACATCTTTAGCCCTACCCTCTCCCCTACGCACTGGGAGTTGAAAGATGAGGATGGTGGGTGAATAATGCAGCCAGAAGGCAAGGAGCAGCCCCTTTAGGTATTCAAACAGTGGCTGCAGCCTCACACACTCCATGTACACGTGGTTCACAGACTCTTCCAGCCCGCAACAGTGGCAGGCGGCTGGCGAGTCTGTGAACCGCGAGAGAAACAGGTTGCAGGGAACACCGCGGTGCAATACACTCCACACCAGGTCCCCAATGTAGAGGGGGAGAATCCCTGTGTAGAGGGACCCCCACTGGAGGCCCCCCTCGCGACCGGAAAGTAACACTGATTGCCACTTGGTATCCGGACGGTTGGTAACCAGCTTGGAGGGGATGATGGTATTAAACGTCGAGCTGTAGTCTATGAACAGCAGCCTGACATACAAGTTTTTGTTGTCCAAGTGGTCCAGAGCGGAGTGGAGAGCCAGTGAGATCGCATCCACCGTTGACCTGTTGTGGCAGTAAGCGAACTGCAGAGAGTCAAGGTTCTTGTCGAGGAAGGAGTTGATATGCACCATAATCAACCTCTCAAAGCACTTTATAACAACAGACGTTAGTACCACTGGTCGATAGCCGTTGAGGCACGTCACCTTGCTCTTCTTGGGCACCGGTATTATTGATGCCCTTTTAAAGCAGGTGGGAACCTCAGACCTCAGAAATGAGAGGTTGAAAATGTTCGTAAAAACTCCAGCCAGTTGGTCTGCACAGGTTTTGAGAACACCACCAGGTCCAGGCGCTTTCCGAGGTACCCTCTGAAGGATCTTCTGACTTTGGCCTCTGTGACTGTGACTGAAATACCATCACAGCAAATGGGGGCTCGGGAAGGCACATAAGTGTTCTCCCTATCAAAGCTAGCGCAGAACATATCAAGCTCATCAGGGAGTGATGCTTCGCTGACATTTGAGCTGCCTCCTGATGGCATTCAAGTCCCACCACAGTTGCCGAACATCCGTCTCATCCTCCAGCTTGGAGCAGGTCCCTTTTGGCCTTTTTGATGGCCTTACCAAGGTCGTATCTGGACTTCTTGTAGACCTCTGCTCCAGTAAAAAGAAATTCTGGTTAAAAACATGCTCTGGTGAAAAGAAATTCCTCCGCTAAACCCTTCTAAACCTCTTATCCGTTACTGTAAATCTATATCTTTCAGTCTTAGGCACCTCTACATTGCAAAGATTCCCAATATATACCTCTTTTTAATTTTCTACAGCTCTAAACTGTAGCGGTTCCTCCTTCAACTAACCTCACCTATCCAGGGTACACAAAATTGCTGGGGAAACTCAGCGGGTGCAGCAGCATCTATGGAGCGAAGGAAATAGGCGACGTTTCGGGCCGAAACCCTTCAGGCTCTGCTCACGACTAGAAATCCCTATTCCAAGTAATATCCTTGTGAATCTTCTCCGCATCCCCTACATTGTTATCACAGCTTTCTAACAATGGAACAAACAATATATCTAATTAATGCTCCTAAATGGAGAACACCAGATTTTGTCAACAACTTTCTTAACAATCAAATTTACCTTCTGGCTTTCTAATTATTTCTCACTATTGACATATTTAATCATTCCAGCTACCAAAACGTTTAATGCCACAGATGTTAAACTGTCTGGATCTGTAATAGCCACATTTACTGCATTGCTTTTTCATAAATTAATATTGTAACAGCCTTTCTCAAACAATTACACAGATATTCCATGCACATTACTAACTGTATGTATTGTTTAATAAATTATTACCTTCATGCTCTTGACTACATATTGGACAACTCATTCGAAAAATATTTTCATCTTCCTCCACATGTTATTTTACTCCTTACCTTTTCTTAAAAATTGTAATGTCCTATTTTCTTGTAGCATTTGTTTTCAATTACCTCTATCAAACTCTACGAAAGTTGTCTCCTAAGTTCAGGCAATCTTCATGGCGCGGATGTGTCCGTTCCCAGCAGACTTGAAATCAGACTGGCTGACCACCCGATCAGAATGAAACAAGTTTACTCACAGACACAGCACAAAATATTATCAATGAAAAAAAGTTTTAAATCTTTTATTTTATTTTTTTTTAAATTTATTTTATTTTATTAGAAGTACAGTAAATTACAATAATACACATCAGATATATCTTATTACATTTGTTGTACCACTTCGTTTTTCGAGCTTTAAAAAAGATAGAAATAAAAGAAGTAAGGAAAGTGAGCAAGAATCGTGAAGGTGCAGGAAAGTGTTGGGGAAAGAAAGCCCCTTAGGGAAGAAGTTAGAGAAGGAAGTAAAGAAAGGAAATAAGACCCTAGAAAGAAAAGAAAAAAAAAGTAAAAACAATCGCTCTATTGTAACACAAAACTCCGCAAAAAAGGATATACCAACCGTATTTTTTTATTTTTATTTATTTGATCTGATCCTGGTATATTTATATTTTAAATTACTATTGCATCTTATGCTTGTAATAGTTCCATAAATGCAGACCACGTCTTTTGGAAGTGGTCTGCTTTGCCTGCTAGGAGGAGTCTCATCTCTTCCAAGTGTAGTGTTTCGAACATGTTTGAAATCCACATTTTTATTGTTGGTATTGGAGCATTTTTCCAAAATTTGAGTATAAGCTTTTTTCCCATTATTAGCCCGTAATTAAGTAAGTTCTTTTGAAACACGTTTAATTCGGGGTTACCTTCCGATATTCCAAAAATGATCCATTCTGCTTTTGGTACAAGTTTTATTTTAAATAATTTTGTGAAGATTTCAAATATTTCGTTCCAGAATTTTTGGATTTTTATACAAAAAACAAAAGAGTGCGCTATGGTAGCTTCTTGTGACTGACATTTATCACAAATGGGTGAGACATTGGGGAAAAGTTTATTTATTTTAGTTTTTGAATAATATAGTCAATGTAATGTTTTATATTGAATTAGAGTATGTCGTACGTTGATCGAACATTTATGCACATATAGTAAGTGTTTATCCCAGCTCTCTTTTGAAATTTTTATAGCTAGTTCTTGCTCCCAGTCTCTTCTAATACCATCGGTTGTAGGTATTTCTATATTTAAAATAATGTTGTATAAGTATGATATTAGATTTGCTGATTCAGCCTTTGTCTTCATGGCTTCATCCAATACGTCTGGGGACATGTTATGATAGTCTTTTGTGTATTTTTTCAGGTAGTCACGGATTTGAAGATATTTAAAATATTGATTATTTTTCAAATTATATTTCAGTTGTAATTGTTGAAATGATAATAATTTTCCTAGTTCATACAAGTCTCCGAGTGTTTTGATTCCCATTCTTTCCCATTGTGTAAATGATTTATCTATAATTGAAGGTTTAAACGACGGGTTATTGACTATTGGCCTTAAAAGAGATAGATTTCTTAATTTTAGATTCTGTTTTATTTGTTTCCAAGTTCTAATATGCTATGTATCATTGGATTTTTATTATAATTTTTGTTATTCAGATTCATTGGTGAGAGGAGAGTCGCTCCTGTATTACACGGAGAGCAGTCCTCTCTCTCCATTACAATCCAGTCCACCTGCTGGGCAGAGTTGTCCAGCAGGTGAATCATATTTTTAATATTTACTGCCCAATTATAGTACATAAAGTTAGGGAGCGCTAGACCACCCATCTCTTTTGGTTTACTAAGGTGTGCTCTTTGTATTCTGTGGGATTTATAATCCCATATAAAATTTGTAATGTCTGAGTCTAGTTTTTTGAAAAACTTTTTTGGAAGATATATTGGAATTGATTGAAATAAATATAGGATTTGTGGTTAAAAAGATCATTTTTATAGCATTTATTCGACCTATTAAAGACATCGGGAGCGTTTTCCAGAATTTGATTAGATTATTTAGTTTCTTAAGTAAGGGGCTATAATTGGCGTTAAACATAGCGTGATAGTTTCTAGTGATTTCAATTCCTAAATATTTAAATTTTTCTGTGGCTATTTTAAAGGGGAATTTCAAGAGATGTGTTGAGTCTTTCGGTTTTATCGACATAATTTCACTTTTGTTCCAGTTTATTCTGTATCCTGAGAAAGATCCAAAGTCCTCAATTAGATTTAATATGTTTGGTATACTGATTTGGGGTTTTGTGATATACAGTAATACATCGTCTGCATATATGGATATTTTGTTATTTGAATATTTTGTATTATAACCGTAAATATCTGGGTGTGTTCTAATTTTTTCAGCTAAAGGTTCAATTACCAGAGCGAATAACAGCGGTGATAATGAACATCCTTGTCTATTGCCCCTTGTTAATTGGAATTTCGTAGATAGTATATTATTAGTTAATATTCTAGCCGTGGGTTTGTTATATAATAATTTTATCCATGCGGTGAAGTTCTCTCCCATTTGAAATTTTTGCAATACTTTAATCATATAATCCCATGCTACTTGATCAAACGCTTTTTCTGCGTCCAATGAAATGATAGATAACTCTTGTTCTTGAGGTTTGTGAGAGTGCATTATGTTAAGTTTTAAATCTATAATTTTTAAATAGTTTATCAAAGGGATTATAATATCTTACATTACTTTTTTTTACTCGTATGGCACCGGTTAGCTAAATGGTACCTATGGAATTGCAAGGTCGCGCATTTTACAGTGTGACTGGTTAGTAAACACCTCACAAATTCTATTAATTTCCCTTGATTATGTCGGAGAAGGCAGCGTGACACAGTAACCTACGGAGAATGGACTGTATAACTCACAGCAATGTGAGTATGTTGTCATGTTAAATTATGCATAAAATATCCTAGGGCTGCTATTAATTTTATAATGAATGCCTTGCCATCGTTACAATTGCAAATTCTGTGCCATTAAAATTCTTAAGTTGAGAACGCCATCCAAACCCAACAAAACAGAAATCAACAAGTGACATTGAGCCACCTATGTCTCTTGTTCTAACTTTTACCACAGCAGCAGTATATTCTCCTCCGGTCACGGCAAGTCACCATCAGCATCACCACGGGAAGTGCATAGAATTTGTGTAGCGTGTTTTTAAATAGCAAACCTTCTAATGGTCAACAAACTGAGTTGTAATGATTTCAAGTAGGACGATGGAACATTTTAACTTTGTGACAAGGAGATCACTAGCTCCTCTCACCTTTACACAAATGAATAATTATGCTTCTCCAATTCAGACCTCTTGGTTATCCTTCATTTAATCACTCCAAAGATGTAGTATCAATTGTTGACGTTCCAATCACTGATATACTATATCGAGACCTTATCCCTCTTTAACATCTCCTTTGGATTGATTTTAGGGTTATTTTTTAATATCTCCTCGCAACATTGTGTGTTACATTTTGGTTGGTATTGTTCTTAATTGTTTCGTGACGTTTCACTGCATAGATATCAGAAAAGCAAAGTGTATGATTTAAAAATATGTTTCTGTCCTTGTTTCCGCAAACCATTTAACCATTTGCTATGAAGAAATACGCTAATTCCGACCAAGAGAACACGGAATCTGGGAGAACATTAATGTTCACGCAGCTCCTAACTGCATTTCACTGCTTTTTCTGCATGTTTGTTGCTGTTATTGGACAACGCTGGAGATTGGATGAATTGCCCACTCACTTGAATTTTATAGTTCATTAATCTGATGTTCCAGAAGCGATCTTTTTTCATCTTAAGAGATGGCATTTGTGACAAAAAATTGGTCCCCTGTATTTCATGTTAATGACATTTTCTAGCTTATTTTTAAATGGACTGAAAAAAATTGTAACGTGAATGCCATATTTGAGATGTGTAAATGAACATTCATTGCATCCGCTGTAAACTCTCCATTACAACTAAAGAGATGGCATGGAAAATAGTTTGTTTTGATATGGAAGAAGAACATTGGTTTCCAAACGTGAACTGTTAATATATGACCCGTAGGTCGAGAGTTCTTGAACACGCTGGGGCTTGGGGTTCATGGGGAGCGGAAACCTAGCAAGGGGTACAAACGGCGATGAGATGAAACATCAAAACCTGAAACGTCCACACATAGATTTCACCTTCGTCCCAAAATAAAATCTTTGAAGTAACTGAGAAAAATCACCAGGAATAGATGCGACACTTAGCATGTAGAGAGTGTCTTTAACTCCTGACACTTCGGAAAATCAGACACCATGGCATCTTGACACGGCAAAGTATCCAAAAACCCTACAAAATGTGTGTTTTAATAGAGGGTCCGAAATGAACAGAAGTACAAGCTACATGTAAAAACTGCTAAACTACTGGACTTCTGTGGAATAGGAAGGCCATAACTGCTTAGGCTTGAGGATAAACTTTTGCATTCATTATCCAAATTGGTACGCCTCACCTCTAGAAAATAATCTACTGGGCTACTAGGAAAGAATAAGACAGCAAAGAAATGATGGCCTCCATCTGGAGAGAAAACAACTCCATGGGTCTGGTAGCTTTGAACTCTCCAGCAGGGCCGGCCTTAGGAGGTGCAGGGCCCAATTGGGAACAATTTTGGTGAGCCCCAGGTTCCCAGCCAAGGTCTGTAGATTCATAGAAATATAATTAAAGTCTATTATAGACTTTGTATCTCTATGGTAGAATGGAAAGTAATCAAAATGTGCACTTAAAAAGTGCCTGCGACAATGGACCAAACAGATCTAAGCTACATTTTAACATAAAATTGCATACGTAAGCCTACAAGTAACAAACAAAATGTGTAGATCATCTCTGAAAAGTACATTGTTACAATCCCACTTGTTTTAGTGACTGTGAAATGAAAAAAAAAAGTAATTTAAGTAACTAGATCCTGGAAAACCAATAACCATTGGTGATAAAACCAGTCCAGGCATTAAATTTGGGCTTCAGCCCCATCCTACCCTTTGGGCTTCTACCTCATCCTAACTTAGTTGTGTGTGTTAGTTTTCTGTACGTGGTGTGTGTGCTAGTTGTCTGTGCGTGATGTGTGTGTGGGAGGGAAGGAGAGAAGGGAGAGAGGGAAGGAGAGAAGGAAGGAAGGGAGAGGAGGGAGAGAGGGAGGGAGGGAAGGAAGGGAGGAAGGATAGAACCAGGGGGAGGGAAGTAGAGAAAGGAGGGAGGGAAAGAGAGAAAGAAGGGATGGAGTGAATGAGAGAAGGGAAAAGAGAGAGGAAGGAGGGAGGGAAGGAGAGAAGGGAGGGAGGGAAGAATGGACGGAGAGAAGGGAGGGAGAGGGCCGGTGGCTGGAGCGGATGCCAGGGTCCGGGCAGATGGGTGTGAGCTGAGGCTGATGTTTGTAAACGTTGCTCCAAGTATTGTTCTCCGCGTCTCCCCGGGGAGGGAGATGGGTGGAGCCGGGGCTGCGTGTGTGAAGCACGGTGACTGGAGGGGCGGGAGCGCTTCTGTGAGCGAACGACCCACCCCCCCCTTCTCCATTCCCCCTCACAACCCCCTCCCCGTTTACCCCTTTCTTCCCTCTCTACTCTCTCTCTGCCCCTCTCTCCACCCGGGGTAGATCTACCTGAGCCGAGAGTAGATTACTCTGGCGCGGGGCCCCCTTACTCGCTGAGCCCAATTGGGCGCAATCGGTCCAATCGTTTAAGGCCGGCCCTGCCCTCCAGTCTTGAATAATTCGATTGTCTTTCATTGGGAATCTATTGTATTCAGCTTGTATTACAGTCATTGCCACGAATCTTCATGGAAAACTAGCGCCTATCCTAATCTAGTGACATTGAAATGAAGAGAACCATTTTGTTGGCCTGTGCAATTTTGCACATCCACGGTTCAACAATTTTGCATTCCTTGAGTTTATTACAATTTTAGTAGGACAGTCCTAAAAGACAGAGTATTAATGCTGTTTGCAAGATTTTATTGCATTGAAGTCCAATTAATGTTTCAATTGTGTTACGTTGTGTTTGTAAAAAGAATCGTGAAAGCCAGTGCCATCGAACGATTTATGGCCGCGATCTATTGAGCGCATTTTGACTAATCCAATCAACCAACCAGATTTAAATGCAAGAAGACTAACCCTCCTGCCAGTCTATGATATCCAATAATACACCCATGTTCCCCAAACATCCACCAGCATCAGGGCCTGTATTTAGTTATGAACTTCGCCAGGTACTCCAGATTACGTATGCAAAATGTTTGCTTTAAATTTATTAACAAAATAGAATGAAACAGGAATCCTGTGGTGCACATAAACAAGAATGTTGCGCAGAAGTTATTGAACGTATTTCTATTTATGAAGATTGTCTGTAAATTATTCTACAGAAAAATCAGATTTTCAATATAGTACGCCTGATATTTTCACCATCACACTTAAATAAAACCAGTTTCACAAAGATTGGAAATTTTATTTGTGCCGCTTTTGGAACGTAAGAGGTTGGAATGTATTAGAAGCTTACTGACCCTTAATCCAAATCTATTCCTTGATTTGTTTTAGTCCTATAATCTATCTATGCCTTTCTAAAGATACTGACAAATATGACGAGATACAGTAGGAAGCATGAATGAAGCAAACCTTGAACATAAATGTGATGCGAGTGCAGGAAATGCATGAGGTGAGTCTTCACACCGTTCACACAAAGGGTCACAGTTTAAGAATATTTAGGACTGACATGAGGAAAAACATTTTCATCCAGAGAGTTGTGAATCTGTGGAATTCTCTGCCACAGAAGGCAGTGGAGGCCAATTCACTGGATGCTTTCAAGAGAGAGTTAGATTTAGCTCTTACGGCTATTGGAATCAAGGGATATGGGGGGGAAAGCACAAATGGCGTTCTGATTTTAGATGATCAGCCATGATCATATTGAATGGCGGTGCTGGCCTGAAGAGCCAAATGGCCTACTCCTGCACCTACGTTTCTATGTATTGAACGAGCTGTCGGATGAGGTAGTTGAGACAGGTACTATTGCAACATGGGATCTTATTGAAACATATAAGATTATTAAGGGTTTGGACACTCTCGAGGCAGGAAACATGTTCCCAATGTTGGGGGAGTCCAGAACCAGGGGCCACAGTTTAAGAATAATGGGTAAGCCATTTAGAATAGAGATGAGGAAACACTTTTTCACACTGAGAGTTATGAGTATGGAATTCTCTGCCTCAGAGGGTGGCGGAGGCCGGTTCTCTGGATACTTTAAAGAGAGAGCTAGATAGGGCTCTTAAAGATAGTGGAGTCAGGGGATATGGGGAGAAGACAGGAATGGGGTACTGATTGGGGATGATCAGCCATGATCACATTGAATGGTGATGCTGGCTCAAAGGGCCGAATGGCCTACACCTGCACCTATTGTCTATTGTCTATTGTTTATTGAAACATTTAGACAGGTACATGGGTAGGATGGGTTTAGAGGGATATGGACCAAACGCAGGCTGTGTGACTAGTGTGTATGGGGCATCTTGGTGGTGTGGACACTTTGAATTGAACGACCTATTTCCACACTGTAAGACTCTATGAGTGAACACCAACTCTATTGCCAGCCAACGTTAAACCGTCCACAAATTCTCCAACCCGAAAATTATGGATCGCCGCTAAATGTATGTGAAATTATGCATTTTAACAAAAATAACGGGGTGGCAGGTGGATTTATGTGCTGGGTTTGAAGCCTAATGTACAAGCACTTAGCCACAGGACATTTGGATTACCCCTGGTCTTTAAACCACATCCCTATTTAAGTCTACTCACAATTCGGCCGGTGTGCTTGAATTTAAACAATCGGTCATTTTGCAAACGATACTGTACAGCCCCAGGATGCTGTCGGTCCGGCTGCCCTAATAAATCCAAATCTAATTGCCAAAAGGTGGTGTTTATTTTTACATTTGTAAGCAATGCTTTTCTGGTAAGGGATTGAGCAAACTTTGATCTTATCTCTCAAAAGAGAAACTAATTGAATTAATTCCATTGGCACGTGTATTCGCGCTGTGCGGAACACCTTTACTTATTTTAATCCGTTAACTTACTGGAAGTTGTAATTACAGATTGTTATGTTCAAAAAGGGTTTACAAAAGGTATTTAAAATTCCCTGCAGCACACGTACATCTACTCAACACAAATGTGGATTGAAGTCTCCCCAGTTTCCGCTCAAGCAGAAGGCAACGGTTGTGCAGTCTAATTAAACTACAATGAATGAAAAGGTGTGCATAAATTATGGCTTTGCCTGTGTCCAGCTTGGTTGGAGCTCGGATTTAAAAAGGAAGCTCAAACCATATTGAACTGCATCAAATATCAACTAATCCACACACATGCCACTGCTGCAAGATCATACCAGAAGCAGGGAGAAGCAATCCCTGCAATTAAAGATCATAATTATGATATGGAAGTGGTTCTTAAACATAATCGCTTGCAGCCATTCATAACTCGATACTATAAGGGCATATATAACAAAGTTGTTTATGGTCTCGAGAGAGAGAGAGAGGGAGTCGGATTGTGTTGCTTGACTAACTTGTATTGTGGCTAACACAATATGGGACTAAACGCGATGAGTGATTTGTTTTTCTTATCTCATGTTTCTAATCCTACATTACTTACATCCTAACAAGAGCTTCTTGTAATGCCCATGATTTCTGAATAACCTTTTAATGAAACCGAGATAGGATACGGCTAAATGCAGTGGGGACGCGATAACCATCCTTGCAGTTTGTTTTACAAACGAGTGCTCCCAGTGCAGGGAACAGGTTTACATCGCGAGTACAGGTATGTTGGTCAACACGTATTACTTTGGTGATATTGACATTACTCTGAAGAATCCCACTGAGAGATCTCTGCAGGTGTGTGGTCTTTTACAAACTGTGGCTACTTATTTACGATTGGCAGATTGACCACTCAAATCCAATTTTCCTATCTTATCGTATTATATATAATACATATCATTTAATTCTGTATTTACAAAATGCTGTAGGTACATCAATGTTTGTACTTTAATAACATGTTTAAATAGATTTAGTTTATTGTCACGTGTACCAATTTGATGTTTAAATCTGTGATCATTAACTTCAGCACAGCATTAATGCTTTTGTATTTGTACCTAGACATTGTATAGCCAAACTTGCTAGGCTGCATCAAAAAACCTGACAATAAACCATTTAATGTGAAATCTTCTAAGAAGAAACTGCCTGATCTGTTGGCCACTTTTCCAGCATTTGACTTTGCTGTTGATCAAATTAAGAAGTTTTGATTTAGCTTCTTCAAAATACTTTGCTGTGCCCAGCTTCCAATGATTCTGTAACTTTGCTCTTGAAATGCACCATCATACAGAGCAGCATAATTACTATTGCCATTCGCCAAGAAGATCCTTGCTTCCAACTCCATCCCCTTCTCCCTTGCAGCATTACCATACAAGAACATAATGACTTCCCATTTTACCTCACCGCTGCTTCCCTGTACGTGTAGGAAGTAACTGCAGATGCTGGTTTACACCAAAGATGAATACAAAATCCTAGTGTAACTTAGCGGGTCCGGCAGCATCTCTGAATAGAAGGAATGGGTGATGTTTCGGAACGTCATCCATTTCTTCTTCAGATGGGTCTCGACCCGAAACATCACCCATTCCTTCTATCCGGGCATGCGGCCTATCCCGCTGAGTTACTCCAGCATTTTGTGACTGCCTCCCTTTACATCTTTATTGTTTCTTGATTGTCAACCTGCCCAAAACCCAGAACATTTTCCAGCTAAATGTTGGCAGAAAGAAGAACAATGCGTTCATTTCCACATACACGGCTCCACTCCTTAGCTGCCAACTCCCTTCTTCCAGATGATAATTCTCTGAAATATTATTAAAACTTTGGACCTTCTATCCATACCGTTACCAACATCATGCGCTTTTACCTCCATTCAGCTTTGCCACAATATGTTGTCAAATGAGATAGCAGATGCTGGAATATGGAACCAAAACAAATCAGATCTCTGGTAGAACTCAGCGTGTCAAGCTGCATCTGTATGTCTATGTTTTAGATTGAAACCCTGCCCGGATGCGGGGCCTTGACCCAAATTGTCGATGTACACCTTTTGCCTTTAAGATGCTGGTTGACCTTCTTCTAGCATTCAGTTTTTGTTATGCCAGAATATATTTTTGCCTCAGATCACATGCTGCTGAAATCCTCACCCATTATTTTCTAACCAGACCCAAGTATTGCCTCCTTCATTCCAGTCTCGGTAAACTTGAGGTTAGTGAAAGCTTTGCTGGCATACTAGTTTCCACTTGCCAACCCAAGAAGAACCCATTTATTCCTATTTTTCTGTTTCCATCTATCAACAAACTTTCACTGTATTCCTGTATATTCCTGTATATTGTCCCATGTGCTTTCCTTTTGTACACTAACCACTTGGATGGCATCAAAGGCCTTCATGAAATCCAAATATACCACATGCACAGGTTCCCCCTTATCTATTCCATCAGGTACATCCTCAAAAACCCAGATAGATTTGTCAAACACATTTTCCCTTTCAGAAATCCTTGTTGCCTTTGTCTAACCTCTTAATATGTTCTAAGTGTCCAGTTACTGCTCCTTTGCGGCCTGTTATTAAATTCTACTATTTCCCAAATAAAACTTCCATTCAACAATATCATCAGAAAATCCAACTGCAGTATCAAATAATTCCTCTGCTTCCCATTACTATAAACATTTTCCAGTCTATCAGTACCTGGGATATTTGTATTCATCCAACTCAATCTTGGGCAGACCCGAACATGAGCCTGGGCATACAAATTGGGACCAGAAATAGGCCACTTACCCTACAAGTTTTCTCTGCATTCTCAATATGATAATGGTCAATCTGTTTGTAACCTCAATTCCACGATCCCTCCTGTCCCGTAACCTTTCGTCTCTTCATCTTAATATATGGTCAATGAATCTGTTTTGAGGAAACACTTCCAAAAATTCGGAACTGTTCAAAGGAAAAGAGAATCATGTATCTCTGTTTTGAATGAGTAATCACTTTGAATAAACCACACAGAAACTGGAGATATAGATCCAAATGGTCTTATTTCAACACAAGCATCCATTCCAGAGGAGACCTGGAGAAAATGGACAGCATGGGCTTGGTGGCCAAAGGGCTCATTTCTGAGTGTTACATCTCAGTGACGTAGTGGAAGACTCTCTCTTGGGAGAATCTTTCATTAGAATTCTTCTGAACCAAAAGTACATTACTTTTATATAGTCATAAGAACACCTATAACAACAGGTGATTAAATACAATTGCAATTGATGCAATTGTATAGTTTACTTTAATAATTTCAGCTTGGAAAAATGGTTCCTTTTGAATTACATATTTACATCTGGAGTACCTCTCAACTCTCAAGCAAACTCTGATCATTGAAATATTTTTGCTAGGACAATGTGGTTTGTGCGAATGATCTATAAATTCTGAGGCACAAATCCCAGATGCTCAAAATTACTGTTCTGAGGACTGAATCTCTGGGCATACAAATATCCAAATATTGATTGACAAAAACATATACCTATGACCATATTTGTGTTCGAAGTGGCAAAATAATTAAGCAGGGGTGAAACCTTCTTTGGTGTAAAATAGCTGAAGATGTCTGGTGCCTGATTATGTAGGCCATAACATAGCACCATTGTCCTATGTTTGGCCATTGCGTATAAGAATGTCTCATGGTACTGTAGTTTACAAACCATATATCTGTGGGCTGCTGTTCTGTTCCTTTACATACTTTCCTTATAATATCAAAACCGATTACTGCTTTTGGTTTACTTTTTCAAATAATGAATGATTTGTTTTGATGTATTCCTGTATATTACCCCAGTCCCATGTGCTTTCCTTTTGTACACTGCCCACTTGGATGGCATCAGAGGCCTTCAAGTGCTATCTCTATAACTACTAAAGGATAACCCATGCCTAACAATCCTGAACAGAAACAACAGAAGTTCTGGATCTTTGTACAAGATGAAATCTCTCTATATTCACCCTCTCAAGACCCCTTAGGATTTTATGTTCTTTGCTGCAGTGACATCAGCTGCCAAGGCTCTCTGTGCTGCTTCTCCCCAGTAAATCCTCTCCATCTGTCCACCTTTCATTCCTTCATTATGCCCCTCCTTAAAATCTCCTTCTGTCATAATATGTTCTTCCATAGCTGGAATTTGGATGATATCTGAAAGCATTCCTGCAATGTATAAACAAGTTATTGCTAAACCGTGCCAGCTACTAAAATCAGTTATTTTGGTAGTTAAATTGAGAGATTCTTTACCAGGATTAATTGTTCTCTTTACATTTCTGCAGAGTACCCTCAGCATCACCCATGGAGTAAATTCCTAGTTGATTGCTTCCTAAAGCACAGAGCAAGCCACACCTGTTGCCCTTTAGTGAATGTGCTGACAGAGGCTTACTGATTCCTATGTCAACTTCAGTGCATTTCATAGCAAATTCACCAGTGTAGCAGTCCATTGTACAGAATCTGCTTACATTAAAAACTTGAACGATGTCCTTTAATATTGCATTTTATTTCAGATTTAAATGCTAAATCGGGATTTAAGAGATTGCTGCACAAAATAATAGGATTGCAGGCTAAACTAATGGGATGTAGCATGGAATGAACACGAGTGCACTCGAACTCCCTGGAATAACGAGCAGAGGTAACTACAAGAAACTAACCAATTGCCTAACCTCTGATCTCTTACCCTGTTTCTTGGGTGAGGGTATCGATTAATACAAATAATGTGCCAAGGATATGTCAAAGATTTTTTTTTTAAATGTATTATTCAAGCTTTAACACCCCCAAAACAAGAACTTTAACCTGCAAATGCCTGGGTGATGAAAATAAGACGGATATCGCAAATGTTCTGCTTGGCCTGCCGACAGGAAAAACAAACAAAGACTCTCCATACAAGAAGGCTGTCTAAGTGACTGTGACTGAAGCCTCAACTCTGTCTGAAACTTAATCCTTCTGCCTATCTGTTCTCAGACTCTTGTTTCTTTTGGATTTTTTTGAAGAATCTATGAACTGTCAGTTCTTATAACTTACTTCACTATAATTTGAGAGAAAAAAAATTGCATTGCCAGCTGATGAAGTTCCCCAATACTTGCTTAAAATTATCAGGCATACGACTCTAGGGAAATTAAGGTGAAAAAGATTGACTGGTAGTACTTGAAATATTCTTTGTGTAATAATATCTTATGGTTGATAGCGACAAGGGTAAAATATTTCTTCATTTTTCTTGAATGTATGATAAATTTGGCAGTCAGTCCCAGATTAGATCTGCTTCAGAATCCAAAACAATGAATTCCTCCACAGGGATTTCATAACATCCAATGAAACAATGGAAATCCCTGTGCTTCCAGATAAAGGGATAAGTCATGATGAACATGTATCCTATGCCTGGTTACATGCTGCTGTATGAATGTAACCATGTGATACATTACTTGGCTTTTTGTGATCAGCATCTGCTTCCTGATCTTTCATTGTCTTCCATCTGCTTTTCTCCAGTGCTGTCCAAGTGTCACTTCCAATTTAGCTGTATTAATTTTACTTAGGACCTGTGCGTTATTCCATTATGTGTTTTTATGTTGTTTTAAGCATCAGTTATATTCTTCCATAGTAATTGCAAATGTGGAAAACGATCGAACTTTACAATCGGGTGTTTATTTAAATAGATTTTGTTCATCTTTCAGTTTATTCATCATTCAACATTGCATTAAAATGTTCAAACTTCTGGAGTGTCAGAGTATTCAAACAGGGAAAAGGATTGACAAGTAGAAAAATACACCAAAACAGAGTAATTTTCCTCTGTCATTGTCCATCTGCATCAGCCACTGAAAAAAACTTAATTA
The DNA here is from genome assembly GCF_010909765.2 of Amblyraja radiata. Lineage (NCBI taxonomy): Eukaryota > Metazoa > Chordata > Chondrichthyes > Rajiformes > Rajidae > Amblyraja > Amblyraja radiata. The sequence continues at coordinate 58,256,271 of NC_045958.1, read as the reverse complement.
ATTTATCTCAATTTCAAAAATGGGATCAATTTTGGTTCTGTTTTGATGGAGTTATTATTTTTGAATACCTTATGTGGGTGTATTCAAGCTTGTAGCATTCTGTGATGAAATTATTCACTTTTTTAAAATCCAAAACACTATAATGTTCATGTTTTATGTTCCACCAGAATTCCATTATCACTAAAATCATGGTGACAAAATATAATTTTTCAGGGTTCCAAAATTTAACTCACAATTTTCAATCATAAAGGAACTAAAATGCTTTCCAAATAAATTCTGGCCACTTTTTTGTCAGCCATAAAAAACATGCAATTGAAGTAACTAACATTGAGATACAGTTTCTCATTATCATGCAACATGACACAGAATGGCTACCAGGAATCTGGAATCACATTAGTCATCCTGCTTCTGCTATTTCTCTTTACATGGAATATTTAATTATCCTTCATATTAACCATATAACCATATAACCATATAACAATTACAGCACGGAAACAGGCCATCTCGGCCCTTCTAGTCCGTGCCGAACACGTATTCTCTCCTAGTCCCATCTACCTGCACTCAGACCATAACCCTCCATTCCTTTCCCGTCCATATAACTATCCAATTTATTTTTTAATTATAAAATGGAACCTGCCTCCACTACCTTCACTGGAAGCTCATTCCACACAGCTACCACTCTCTGAGTAAAGAAGTTCCCCCTCATGTTACCCCTAAACTTCTGTCCCTTAATTCTCAAGTCATGTCCTCTTGTTTGAATCGTCCCTACTCTCAGTGGGAAAAGCTTATCCACGTCAACTCTGTCTATCCCTCTCATCATTTTAAAGGCCTCTATCAAGTCCCCCCTTAATCTTCTTCGCTCCAAAGAATAAAGACCTAACTTGTTCAACCTTTCTCTGTAACTTAGTTGCTGAAACCCAGGCAACATTCTAGTAAATCTCCTCTGTACTCTCTCTATTTTGTTGACATCCTTAGGCGATCAAAATTGTACACCATACTCCAGAATTGGCCTCACCAATGCCTTGTACAATTTTAACATTACATCCCAACTTCTATACTCAATGCTCTGATTTATAAAGGCCAGCACACCAAAAGCTTTCTTTACCACCCTATCTACATGAAATTCCACCTTCAGGGAACTGTGCGCAGTTATTCCTAGAGCCCTCTGTTCAACTGCATTCCTCAATTCCCCACCATTTACCATGTACGTCCTATTTTGATTTGTCCTGCCAAGATGTAGCACCTCACACTTATCAGCATTAAACTCCATCTGCCATCTTTCAGCCCACTCTTCCAACTGGCATAAATCTCTCTGTAGACTTTGAAAATCTACTTCATTATCCACAACACCACCTATCTTAGTATCATCTGCATACTTACTAATCCAATTTACCACACCATCATCCAGACCAATGATGTACATGACAAACAACAGTGGACCCAACACAGATCCCTGTGGCACCCCACTAGTCACTGGCCTCCAACCTGACAAACAGCCATCCACCATTACTCTCTGGCATCTCCCATTCAGCCACTGTTGAATCCATCTTGCTACTCCACCATTTATACCCAACAATTGAACCTTCTTAACCAACCTTCCATGAGGAACCTTGTCAAAGGCCTTACTGAAGTCCATATATACAACATCCACAGCATTACCCTCATCAATTTCCCGAGTAACCTCTTCAAAAAATTCAAGAAGATTAGTCAAACATGACCTTCCAGGCACAAATCCATGTTGACTGTTCCTAATCAGACCCTGTTTATCCAGATGCTTATATATATTATCTCTAAGTATCCTTTCCATTAATTTGCCCACCACTGACGTCAAACTAACAGGTCTATAATTGCTAGGTATACTCTTAGAACCCTTTTTAAACAATGGAACAACATGCGCAGTACGCCAATCCTCCGGCACTATTCCCGTTTCTAATGACATTTGAACTATTTCTGTCATAGCCCCTGCTATTTCTACACTAACTTCCCTCAATGTCCTAGGGAATATCCTGTCCAGACCTGGAGACTTATCCACTTTTATATTTTTCAAAAGTGTCAGTACTTCCTCTTCTTTGAATCTCATAGTTTCCATAGCTACTCTACTTGTTTCCCTTACCTCACATAATTCAATATCCTTCTCCTTGGTGAATACCGAAGGAAAGAAATTGTTCAATATCTTCCCCATCTCTTTTAGCTCTGCAGATAGCTGTCCACTCTGACTCTAATGGACCAATATTATCCCTCGTTATCCTTTTGCTATTAATATAGCTGTAGAAACCCTTTGGATTTACTTTCACCTTACTTGCCAAAACAACCTCATATCTTCTTTTAGCTTTTCTAATTTCTTTCTTAAGATTCTTTTTACATTCTTTATCCTCCTCAAGCACCTCATTTACTCCATGCTGCCTATAACTATTGTAGATCTCCCTCTTTTTCCGAACCAAGTGTCCAATTTCCCTTGAAAACCATGGCTCTTTCCAATTTTTACTATTTCCTTTCAACCGATTATTCAACAGGTACATAAAGATTCTGTACTCTTAAAATGTCACCTTTAAATGTCCTCCATTTCTCTTCCACATCTTTCCCGTAAAACAAAATGTCCCAATTCACTCCTTTTAAATCCTTTCGCATCTCCTCAAAGTTAGCCTTTCTCAATCAAAAATCTCAACCCTAGGTCCAGTTCTGACCCTCTCCATAATTATATTGAAACTAATAGTATTGTGATCACTGGACCCGAACTGTTCCCCAACGCATACCTCTGCCACCTGACCTGTCTCATTTCCTAACAGGAGGTCCAGCACCGCCCCTTCTCTAGTAGGTATCTCTATGTATTACTGCAAAAAACTATTCTGCACACATTTTACAAACTCCAAACCATCCAGCCCATTTACAGAATGTGTTTCCCAGTCTATGTGTGGAAAATTGAAATCTCCCACAATCACTACCTTGTGCTTACTACTAATATCTGCGATCTCCTTACATATTTGCTCTTCCAATTCTCGCTCCCCATTTGGCGGTCTATAATACACCCCTATAAGTGTTGCTACCCCTTTCCCATTTCTCAGTTCCACCCAAATAGCCTCCCTAGACGAGCCCTCTAATCTATCCTGCCAAAGCACTGTTGTAATATCTTACCTGACAAGCAATGCAACACCTCCACCTCTTGCCCCTCCAATTCTATCACACCTGAAGCAACGAAATCCTGGAATATTTAGTTTCCAATCACAGCCCTCCTGCAACCATGTTTCACTGATCGCCACAACATCATACTTCCAGGTGTCAATCCAGGCTCTAAGTTCATCCACCTTTCTTACAATGCTCCTAGCATTAAAATATACACATTTAAGAAACCCACCCCCTCTTATTCTCTGTTTATTGTCTTTTTCTTCTTTCTCCCCTACATTTTGGGCCAGAGTGCTACCCTTCTCTGCCTCCTGCCTCACACACTGACTACTAGCTTTCCCTATTTGAGTCCCTCCCCCCAACCGTTCTAGTTTAAAGTCTCCCCAGTAGCCTATTCAGAAACAATATCTCATTCTTCTTGCATCATTTTTAGGAGAGAAATAAGAGTGTGAGATTAGCTGAAGGGAAATGCAATGGTTGAATGGCATCCCATTCTATAAGTTTCTATGAATCTATACATTGATTCAGTCCACTCCCTGCTTTCCTTTACATTTCATATCTTAAATCCCACCTGTTTTCTTTGTTTCTGTCTGTTTTATTCAAGACTCTTTGGTCCTTAACAGTGGATATACATGTTGTATGTTTCCCTTTGATCCTGCACAGTATGAAATTAGAATTCACAATTCCCACTTCCGCATCTGCACTGAAGTCTTGGCTATATTCCAACAAACTAACTATATCTTTGGATTAGGAAGCTTTCTTGTTCAATGAAAAGAACAAAAATGAACACAGACAAATATAAATAACCCAACCTAAACTACTTTTGTATTAATATTGAAGTAAAGAAACCATAAAGAGATGACGGCAAGATCACTATTTCAAGGGTAACAATCTCTTTAATCCAGTGCTCCCTCAGTGTTATATACACAGTCAATTTGGTACTCCATTTATGGATTGGATTTTAACCTGAGTTTCCAAGCAAAACAGGTGTTCTCCCAATGAGAAAGCTGACATATTTGACAGTTTACAGTTTAGTTTATTGTCACGTGTACCGAGGTACAGTGAAAAGCTTTTGTTGCGTGCTATCCAGTCAGCAGAAACACAATACATGATTTCAATTGAGCCATTTTCAGTGTATAGAGACATGATAAGGGAATAACGTTTAGTGCAAGGTAAAGCCAGCAAAGTCTGATCAAGGTACACAAAAATGCTGGAGAAACTCAGCGGGTGCAGCAGCATCGCTCCATAGATGCTGCTGCACCCGCTGAGTTTCTCCAGCATTTTTGTGTACCTTCGATCTTCCAGCATCTGCAGTTCCTTTTTGAACACAAAGTCTGATCAAGGATGGTCCGAGAGTCACCAAAGAGGTAGAAAGTAGTTCAGCACTGCTCTCTGGTTGTGGTGTGATGATTCAGTTGCCTGATAACAGCTGGGAAGAAACTGTCCCTGAATCTGCTGGTGTGCGTTTTCACACTTCTGTACCTTTTGCCTGATGGGAGAGGGGAGAAGAGGGAGTGGCCAGGGTACGACATCCTTGATTATGCTACTGGCCTTGCTGAAGCAGTGTGAGGTATGTAGAAGCAGTCAATAGAAGGGGGGTCGGTTTGTGTGATGGTCTGGGTTGCGTCCACAATTCGCTGCAATTTCTTGCGGTCTTGGATGAAGCGGTTCATAAACAATGCTGTGATGCACCCTGATAAAATGCTTTCTATGGTGCATTTGTAGAAGTTGGTGAGAGTTGTAGGAGGACATAATAAACTTCCTAAGCCTTCTAAGGAAGTAGAGGTATTGGTGTGCTTTCTGTAAGGAAGTAGAGGTATTGGTGTGCTTTCTGTAAGGAAGTAGAGGTATTGGTGTGCTTTCTCTAAGGAAGTAGAGGCGTGGGTGTGCTTTCTTTTTATACAAATAATTATACAAATATACAAAACACTGAAACTTAGCTTAGCAAACTTTTACATCCTAAAGTCTCAAACTATGGTTGTAATAAATACTACTTTTAGACATAAAGTGGCAATATTACACCTCTGTAAAGGATGTCCAAAGTGTTTGTAATTTAAAATTGGCAAAGATAATCAAACTCGGAAACCACTTCCTAGTCAGTGAATGGTGACAGTGAAATTGACTCCCCCCCCTCCCCCCCTTTTTTTTTAACAGTTTAATTGTTATAGATATTACCTAATTATAATTTCAGTATAACATTAGACTAAACTTGGACTGGAAGACGAGTACCATTTAGTAAATAAGTGGAGACTGTTAAATCATGTGAACCATGGTTTTAATAAAGCAAAGTAATGCCCTTGAGCCAAACCTTTAATTGAATCGGTATACTGAGAGGTTAAACGCAAGGAGGATAATAATTAGTGGTTCAGTAATGGAAATCCATTTGTGATGTATTGTGTGGTAAAATGTAGATTTTCATCCATAACTTCCTACAATTTCCCAGTTTCTGCTGGAACATGGGAAATTTCAGCAATAAGAGACAACAATTTGTAGTTTCACTCAAAGATAAAGAGGATAAAACACATTACTTCTGTGCACCTCCTTACGTAAGGCACAGATCTGCTGTAGGAATGTCTTTCAACTGAATCCCTTATCACAGTATTCCCTCCCAAGCACTGATGCAGTAATGTTTTTATTCTTTGACATCACATCACTATTGTCCTTTTTGATTACATTAACTTTATTGTTGGACTCAACAATATAAGCCCAATGAGGCTCCATAGTGGTGCTTACAGCATGTAATTATTTTTACTGTGACATTTTGTAAATGTGCACAGGATAGATGTAGAGTCACAGCTGAACTTTTATTCCATTTATCCTGCGAGTCTCCATTTCTTAATTATGGATCAGGGAGTCTACTTGTCCAGCAGTTTATTTAATTATAATCTATTTTGGAGTTAAGTGTGAACTTGTTTGAGATGATGGAGTTCCTGTTACTATTAACTGAAATCAGATTGACTATATGCTGAAAAAAATTCAACAAACTCCTGAAACTCTGCTAGACATAAGTTGATTAATTTCATTGTTAAAGAGTGTGCATTAGGGCATAAAGACACTAATAGCTAAGTTGACAAATACTTTCGGACCGGTGGGGTGCTGGTTTTAATAGGACATTGTGCCTTGACATGATTAATTGCATGTCCTTTTAAACCAACTTGTTTTAGAATAAAGGAGGCATTCTTTTTTATTATTTGGTTTCATTGAACATGTTTGAGGAGGGCACAAGATCTGTGAGGCTTAAAAGTAATTTGTGATCTTATCTATCTAACTAAATAAAGTTGGCTTTGCATGGTGAGGTGGCTGCACTTCAAATTTAGCATTCATTAATTTGTTTTGCCGTCAATGTAAACAGCAGGGTTTACTCTGATTATTTATTTATGTTATATGGCCTCCCATGCCTTCTATGTAACATGCCAGCTTTGAAGTCATTTCCAAAACCAAGGTTGTTGATGATACTATGAGTACCTGCTTGAGAGTACAATGAGCAAGTGTTTATGAGGAAGAAAACAGACTGGAACTCCATTGTGAGCACACAATTAAATCATTCTGATTTAAATCTGCAACAAATTCCATTCTAAGGTTTTGCAGTTCCAAAAGAAATGCACAACAATTTCCATCTGAAAAGTACCTTTAAGGTGGCAAAATATCACAAGGTGCTTTGCTGTTGCATTATCAAATACAAAATTATGATATGTCACTGAAGGAGATAGTAAGACAAATAACAAATGTTGGTCAAATAAATAAATGTTAAAGACTAACTTAAAGGAGAAAGACAGATGAGGGGGGGGGAGAGAGATTTAGAGAGGGAACTCAGGTATAACTACAACTGGTAAAGGGGGCGCTGTCCTGTACGGCTGCCTGTCCTGCAGCTGTCCGTTTTTTCTTCTTTTTTTAATTTTTAGTACGTTAAAAGTGTGTTAGTTGGGGGTCTAATCGTTTTATGTTTGGGGGGGGGGGGGCTGGAGCGGCGTTTCCTGAGCGGTGCACCTTCGACCCGTCCTCGCGGGTTACCAGCGGGGCATGGAGCGGCGTTTCCTGAGGGGACCTGGCCAGAACCTCGTCTTCGGCGGCGGTACAGCGCTGGAGCGCTATCGCGGAGCGGGCGATGCCTTGCCTGGGTCGCCACGCTGGAACTCCGGTATGCTGGGATCTGCCGATTGGAACATCTTGGAGCTGCGGGTCTGTGGAGCAGCGGTGCTGAACTTTACATCGGGAGCCTGGGATCTTTCGCTGAGATTGCCAGTGGTGGAGCTCCGTCCAGCGCGGGCGGCCTGTTGGCTTGGAAGCCGTGGTCTCTGGTAAGAAAGCGGCCGTTCCAGGCATCCCAAGCCGCTGAGAGGGTTCTCCCGACACTGGAGCACCATCACCCAGCAAGAAGGTCTGAAACATCGGGCCACCATAGCGGCGACTGTGGAGGCCTCAATAGGCCCGACCATGGGTGGACAAGAGGATGGGGACTGGACTTTGTGCCTTCCCTCACAGTGGGAACCATTGTGGGGGGATGTTTTTATGTTTTAATGTTAAATTTCTTCCTTAATGTTATGTTGTATTTTTATTAGTATTAGTGTGCTGCAAGGACATTTGAATTTCCCCTGAAAAGGGGATTAAAAAGTATTTATTATTATTATTATTATTATTATTATTATTATTATTATTATTATTATTATTATTATTATTATTATTATTATTATTATTATTATTATTATTATTATTATTATTAATTAGTGTTGCAATTAAATTTAGGGATGAGCAAAAGGCTAGAATGATAGGAATGCTGATATCTTGGTTAGTTATGTTTGATGAAATTACAAAGCAGGGGTGAGAAGATTGTTGCGGCACTTTACAGTTTTAGGTAACAGCTGCTCTGTTAATGGCAAATTAAATGTGTAGAAAGGAACTGCAGGTTCTGGTTTACACTGAAGATAGACACAAAATGCTGGAGTAACTCAGTGGGTCACGCAGCATCTCTGGAGAGAAGGAATGGGTGACATTTTGGGTTGAGACCCTTCTTCAGAAATGAAACAGACGGTACTTCTTCCTGCAACTATTGGCACCAAAAAAATGGATCTTGACTACAGTGCCAAGTCTGCCCATATTTAATATAAGGTGTCATCTTGGTGAAGGAAACACTAAAGCATTGACTGACAATTAAATTGGCCGCTGGAGCATTGTAATTTGACAGGGAATTGCTTCAATTAATAACAGTCGGATGAACAGAGCTGAACAGGTCATGGCTGAAGATTTTGGGTGCAATATGCTTGATTTTCATTATTTGCGTGCTTCTGCAGTGTGTTTAAAGATGTTTTCAATGCCTTTTCAAAAAGTGTGAGCCTCACTACCGAACCAGTGAGCTTCCTCTCCTCTTTCAGGAGTAATCAGGTCAAGACTGTTAAGGGGCTGTCCCACTGCGGCGACCTAATTGACGAGTTCAGAAGAGTTTGAAAAAGTGTCATGTTGAAGACCTCCTTCGACTATGTAGAAGACCTCCTTTGACCTCCTTTGACCTCCTTTGACCTCCTTTGACTATTTTGAAGACTAGCTTCGACTAGCTTCGGGAAAATTGGACACTGAATAATGGAGAGTGAAGATGACCTCCTTCGATCTCCTTTGACCTCCCTTCGACTATGTTGAAGACTATCTACAACTACCTTCGACTACCTTCGATTACCTACGACTAACATGCCGACCTACTACGAACTACTTCGACTAAACCTACGAGTAAAAAAAATATCGATTTTTTCCATGGCGACCTTTTATTTACACGCAGGCATTTTTTCAGCATGTTGAAAAATACGCCGCGACCTAGCTGAGGCCTCGAGTACGCGGGAACTACTCTCGAGCATGAAGGAGGGTTACAAAGACCTCCTAGGACCTTGTGTCGACCATGCTGCGAGTATGAGTCGAAGGCAAACTCTTCTAAATTCGCCAATTAGGTCGACGCAGTGGGACAGCCCCTATATGTCCTGGAATGAAGAGTCATGTATGAGTGTATGCTCATTAATGGTGCCTCAATTGTTTGAAAATCTGTAGGTTAATTAACTGGTATAAGATATTCAGGTGAAATATATTGTAATATGAGTTGAGTGAATACTGCTATTTAAGTTTAGCTCAGAGATAGAGTAGCAACAGGCCCTTTGGCCAACTGAGTCCACGCCGACCAGTAATCACCCACACACTAGTTCTATCCTACACACTATCCTATCCTACACTCCTACAGTAGCCAATCACCTAAAAAACTGCACATCTTTGGAATGTGGGAGGAAACTAAGGGAGTTTGATGTGGCCCTTGTGGCTAAAGGGATCAGGGGGTTTGGAGAGAAGGCAGGTATGGGATACTGAATTGGATGATCAGCCATGATCATATTGAATGGCGGTGCAGGCTCGAAGGGTCGAATGGCCTACTCCTGCACATATTTTCTATGTTTCTATGTTTCTATGAAACCAGAGCACCCGGAGAAAACCCACAGGGAGAAGGTACACACTCCATACAGACAGCACATGTTGTCAGGAATGAAATTGGGCCTTTGACACTGTAATGCAGCAACTCTTCCACTGCACCACTGTGCCGCCCTAACAAGATGCTGCTTGCCATGTGTTGTAGTTATTTAGCAGTGTGTTTGAGATGGAGTTTTCACTTGACCATTCGTGTCAAGCTGTTAGGTTTCTGCTGTATTATCCTCTCTTGAGTGATCACTTCTCACTCCCAATATATTAGTTACCCTTGTGTACATCCTCATCCCTCCCTACTCTGGGTTCACGACTCCTTCCTCCCCTGGACTGGCTTCACCAAACCTCCATTCATTTGCCGAAGTAACTAAGCCTTATCGAATCTTCAGCATTCAAACCTATGCTGGCCAGCACACTCCTCGCAATGAGTGGGAAGGGCGGAATAAAGACATAGCTGCAGGAAAATTGCTGCTACTCAGGGCCTGAGTGTTAATTTTATGTTGTAGGATTTGCAGACATATATAAATAACAGTAATTATCATACACTCCTGAACTGGTATGATGTTACAGGTCCTTTTCCTCAAAATGACCCCAACTCCCAACTGTAGATTTGTAAACTTGTCCAAACTCACCAGTTGCAAAATATTGCACCATGATTTGCTGATCCATTAACGTGAAAGGGTACCGTCATCATGCATGTACAACAAGATTCACACAAGCAAATTTGTTTGTTGGTATCAACAATCTGAACATCTCCCACATGATTTGTCATATCTTGTCGTTTATTGCAAGTCAATATCCACTATACCATATCAATATAAACTCCAATTTATCACCATTTAGAAGGGTACAGCTTTTTACAATAACATAATCATGCAGTTTTCATCGATCCAATGAAAATCAAACTAACTGTTGGATATCTGAAATAAATACAGAAAATGCCAGAAAACCAGCAGGTCTCTAGCAAGAAAAAACAAGTTAGTGTTTCTAATCATAGCCAGATCCTGGCAACCTGAAATGTTTAACTCTGTTTCTCTTCCACTCCTGCTGCCTGACCTGCTGAGTGTTTCCAGTATTTGTTGTTTTAATTAACAGATCTAGTCATGAGCACATTTCCTACAGTTATCTGTGGAAACCATGATTTCAGAATCTTACCAATAGACAGTGACTTCTTTATTTATATATGTTCATTGTGTTGAGGAAACGGGAAAAACAACATATCACAATAGTGCAAAAAACAAAGCGCTGGCGGAACTCGGCAGGCAGGCCTGGCAGCATCTGGGGAGGGAAATGGGCAGATGACGTTTTAGGTCGGGATCCTTCTTTAGAATTAAAATGGCAAATTGGGCTCTACATACAATGATAATGGCATCCTAATATTCCATGCAGTGCATTAAAATGTTCAGGAATTCAAACAAACTTAGCCCCAATGTTTCCTGAATGCGAAGGAGTGAGTCAGCTCCTACTATTCTCACTCGCATATGGCTGACAACAGAGTAGGGCTGACACTGACATCCAACATTTATCCCCAACAAAAAGAATAATAACTTAAAGCCAAACCTGATCAAAATTTAATTAAACTTTCCAAAAACCTTGTTTTCAATTTTGGAAATGGTGTTAGTGATTGACAATCAATCCAAAATGTTTTGAAAGGACTCTTAGTCCAGAACTCCTTTCTGTTTCAGATAGTTGGAAACTTTAAATATACACATCAAGGTTTAATGCAAGTATTGAATTAAATTGTGACTTTACTCTTAACTTATAACAAAAAGCAAGGGGCATCTGAAGAAAAGCAAGATACTGAGTGGACAGTAGGTGGGGGACTTGAGTTAATAAGGGTTGTTCATATCGTGAAGATACAGACCTTATTTAATAAGCTCCTGAATGGATATTGACTCTCTAATCAATATATATCCTCAGCAAAGTCTGACAGATTCATTGCAGTGGATTTCCATGTTATTATTTTCCATAATTTATAACCATACTCCTTTAAGTAATATTTTTCATCACCTAAACAGGAAAAACAGATTTGCACAAATGACCAGAATTTCACAACTTGTCTTTTTGATGAGACCAAAGTAATGCTGTTTCAGTATAATTAAGATCGTCTTGGACTCTACTTACAAACTAGCAATTAGGGATAAGTATCTTCTTTTTAAACATGTAAAATTAAACTCAATATTTCTATGTAACCTTAACTTCTTTGACTGGGTTGTCATAATGCTGCTCAGATCATAGAAAGATGAACATGGAAGAGACAGATCAAAAGATCGGGGCTCATTTCTGCCTATCAAGCACATTCAATTTGTCTATTACCATATCTGTCTTTTCATGCCTCTGTGGAATTTATAATTATTTCAGAGGCTTTACAACAGGAAAAGGGTAGTGGCTGAAAACAAACTAAAGGTTGAGAAGTTCCAATTCAGCAGCGATGGGAATGGGAAGCTATTTTGTACGATGTTCTGCTTTTATTTCTCTCTTTCAAAAGAAATTGTTGCTTACATCGACCACACCAAAATCCTTTCTTCCCTTTTTCCTTTCTTTTTTAAATCTTTTGCTGAACACTGTCTGTCTGAAAGGAGGACAAGCATGTAAATTATGCCAGACATTTTGTGAACTCACATTTTCAGTACTGGAGGTACACACATCACTGACTGACTAAAAAGGAACGAAGGGGGGAGAAAGAAGAAGGAAACTTAGCAAGGTCAGTAATCTTTCTGAAGGGAGCCAGATTGCTTCAAAGCCGACTGGTGCAGATTTGCTGGCTGCGATTTTTGTTTTTTGTCTGTTAGCTGGGCCAGACGTGATGGGCAGGGAATGCTCACACACCAGTGAGTAGCTGAGAAATATTGAAGAGAACAAAGTGCTTCCAACAGCAGTCATCATGAAAACAAAATCAAAGAACATGTTTTGATCATGATTTGTTCTAAAAAATTCCTTATTTACTATAGAAAAGACCTCGTATCTGTTAATCCCATTATGTGTAGGTAGCATTGAGAGCTCTGTGACCAAAGGCAAATTTGTATGTGTGTAAAAATTTAGTTGGTATAATTACTATAATAATGGCTTCTTGGAGATATCACTGTTACAATTACCACAGTCAAAGAGAAAGACCTTTTAATGGTTCATTTGATGCTTTGTTTTGCTGGCCTTCTATGACTATGATTGTTTACATAACAAGTTATAAAGCAATTGTAAATGTTCATGTCAGAAGTCAAAAGATGCACTAATTACAAAGTATGTGTTAAACGCAGAGAGGCATACAGTACATCCATTGATGTTAATTTGTTTCTTCCAGTGGTCTATGCATAGGGATCACAATGTGGAGATCTCAACCTCTGCTATTTTTCTTTAATTAAATTTTTTTTTTCATTTTTTATCACAATTCTGGTGTAAATTATATTTAGTGCAATTATCATTATAATACAAGAACCACTCCAAAATTATATTATAATCATTTCTTGTAAATACCAAAGTAATAGTTTTTGAAATATTTCAGTGGAATTTTGTTGAATTACACATGCACCTTACATCAGCTCACACCTCAATAACATCAGCAATAGGACACTTCAATGCTAATTAATGTTTCAATATTGTGTAAGCATGAGCATTTTCCTGGTCTTTTACCATTGGATGCAGTTTTGAAAAAGGTTATTTTTTTCTTTTTAAACTCTTTCCCACCTCTTGTATCTTTATATGTTAAAGTGAACAGTTAATTTGAACTGACAGCTCAAAACCCTTCAGAGTAAGAAAGTACATGGCGAAACAGTTTAACCCATCATAAAACCATCATAACATAATCATTTATGAGCTACCCCATGATGTTATGCCATACATTCAAAACTTCTGCCAAGACTAGCACTTAGATTATTTTAATTCAAATGAAATGCTTCTTCGTCGCATAATTATTTATAGTGCTTCCTTAATAGCCTAGAGGATGCTTTTGCAGGCCAAACTATCATAAAATGTGAACTAAATAAATGAGATTTTTTAATGACTTCCTTTAGGTGCTGTTTGACTGCTTTCCAGTCGCTCCACAGGACCTCTTTCTACACTGCTGGACCTTTGCCAGTATGACAATCAACAACTGAGCCCACTCTTCTGTTGGAGATTATTTCTAGAGTTTTTTTTATTAGGGAACGGGGTTATTTCTAAACTGAAACAGGATGTCCTGCTGATGTCTCAGGCTGTGAAAGGCTCCTTTTTTTTTCAGCTGTGCAGACTCTGTAAAAATGGCTTAGCTTAATCCTGGGTACGAGTACATTGCAGTTGCAGATTTCTTTTATAACTGGGATGAATGCAGCCTGGCATTATGGATAAGCCTTTGTGCCATGGCTCAAGCCACTTACACCAATAACTTTACGCACTTTCAGCAAAAACATACATCACTGGCTCACAGTGGTGACTGATCGTCCAAAAAATATTATCTCGGTGCTGATCAGTTTCTCTTTTGTCTATCATCAAAGATCCAAAATAAGTTTTATGCAAGGGTTGAGTGAGTGGCCAAAGTTAAGATTCTGTTAGTCTTCTTCAGAGCTGGTAGTAATCAATGCAGGGGGAAATGAGTAAATCAACGTCCTAACTTCTCACAAGTCGATGGTGCATTGCTGCTTTTCTCAGTAATAATTATTTTCACTAGTTTAAGCTCCAAAGTGCCTTAGTTGTTTTGATTGTAATGAGTGGATTTATGTAGTCTATATAGCGTCCTCTATAACTACTGCCAAACATCATCTGCCTTGTGACTTGCTGTCGGGAGGCGTATACACAACAGAAAACGCCTGATGTGCATTGTATTTTTCTTCCACAGTGCTGGGGTTAGTAGCCTGGCCAAGAATCGATAGAATTCTTTCCAGTTAGCAAACAATGGGTGGATGTGAGTGACAAGAAGCCCACAGGACCAGCGTCTGCCTTTGAAGTCAATACTGTAATGGGCTGACCCATAGAGAATCACATCATAATTGCAGGGCACCTCATTGCAGCTACTTCAGCTGTTTTGTCATATTCACTGAACCAAGAATAGGTGCACTGGCACTGGAAGTCTGGAAGATTGGTCTTAGCACAGTTGGGTTAATATGTGTGCACAACAGGACTGACTCTATACAAATTATATGAATGCTAGTCGGTGAATTGTTGTTTGTGAATTTATTCCCATCTGTTCTTCTCCAAAGGGAATTTTGTTTTCTTTTATTCTGAATGTTTAACATTATATAACAGAGATATCACTTCAGTTTTCCAATATCAATGTCCTAACAATCTGAGATTATTATTTTACTTTGATTTCCTGTTGTGGACTGACTACTTTCCACACCCTTAAAATATTGTCTTGTCATACGCTCAAATCAGCTAAACCAATTTTCAAACATATTTCAACGTCCAATTAAAGTGTGTGCGATATTTTTTGTAACTGTGGGACAGCAAATGGTATTACAAATGTGTTAGGAGGAGGTGGGAATAACATGAGCAGCCTGATGTCTGAATGTCTGAATCAGGAATCCATCACAACAATACACTCCAACTCACCCATCCACTCACTGTGTATCACCCATCCACTCAGTGTGTATCACCCACACACTCAGTGTGTATCACCCACACACTCACTGTGTATCACCCATCCACTCACTGTGTATCACCCATACACTCACTGGGTATCACCCATACACTCACTGGGTATCACCCATACACTCAGTGTGTATCACCCATACACTCAATGCGTATCACCCATCCACTCAGTGTGTATCGCCCATACACTCACTGTGTATCACCCATACACTCACTGGGTATCACCCACACACTCACTGTGTATCACCCACACACTCACTGTGTATCACCCATCCACTCACTGTGTATCACCCATCCACTCACTGTGTATCACCCATACACTCACTGGGTATCACCCATACACTCACTGGGTATCACACATACACTCACTGGGTATCACACATACACTCACTGGGTATCACACATACACTCACTGGGTATCGCCCATACACTCACTGTGTATCACCCATACACTCACTGTGTATCACCCATACACTCAGTGTCTCTGTGAGAGGATATGCAAGACATCACACTAAGATATCCATGCAAAAAAATGTTGTGCCCACAAAACCAATACCAAGACTTTATTCAGTAATAGAAAAATCTCCCGGCTCTAATAAATGTACAAATCCTTATACTTCATTCTGAAACTAGAGAAGCTTGAAATGTAATGTGAAACACCACCATTACACCTGAACCTGTGGAGGCACTGCATAACTACAAACTACTCTCGTCCCATTAACTGCCCTTTCTCAAAAACAATGTTTAGTGTAATTCGGATCTGTATCAGGTTCCGACCAACAATGAGAGGTGAAATATTGCTCTCAATGTTATATATGATGTATTGGTCTCTTAAAGCCTAGCATCGCAAGAGCACTTTCACTTATTTTCTTTGTGGCAAGTAGTGCAAAATATATTGTTCAATTTAATGCTATGTATCAAATGCAGACTAAAACATGACATGGATTTGAACCCAGAATCGACCGTTCAGATCATGTGCTACAGTAGCACTTTGGTTCGAGCCATATGATCTGCTGATAAGGTTACTAGCTAGTTACCCAGCTGGCCTGAATTGCTGGCATGCCTGCAAATGATTAGGAGGGTTTGAGAGTTTCAGATGCACTGCAGAACTGGACAGCGGCAAGTGGGCACGTTTTAGTTTGTTACTGATGGAGCATTGCATTGGAGGAGATGTTTGTGCTTTTGGCACAAATGTGAAATAGAGATGAATATAGAACATCCACTATAATTTGACAAACAGGCAATTGGCCGGCCAATATTCATTTGGAACATTCATCTACATAGGAAATTGTAACTGTAGTTGGAACAGTAATTCATTGATTTTGAAATGCTTTGGGACATTCTGAGCCATTGAAAGATATAGTGTGAATACATGACTACTTCTAAAGTGCTAGTAGATTTGATGGGTCAAATGATTTCTTTTTATGACTTTTGTTTTCATATATTCTTACAACCTTAGTAGTAGACCACTGAGTCTCTGGGTTTGATCCTGACTATGGGTGCTGTCTGCACGGAGTTTGTACATTCTCCCTGTGACCACGTGGTTCACCGGTTTCCTCCCACACTCTAAAGACGTACAGGTTTGTAGGTTAATTGGCTTCAGTAAAGATTGTAAATTGTCCCTAGTGTGTAGGATAGGGCTAGTGTATGGAGATCACTGGTCGGAGCAGACTTGGTGGGCCGAAGGACCTGTTTCCACGCTGTATCTGTAAACTAAAAATATCATTACGATCAAGAGGTTCCCAGAATGATTCCTGGAATCGGGGCATTTTTCTGAGGAGAGAGATTAAACAGATGTTTCTTAGAGCTTAAAGAATTAGAGATGATCTCCTCCTGATTGTCAGAATTGACTGGGTGGATGCGGGGATGATGTTTCCATAGTTGGTATGGGTAGAACCTAGGATCACATTTTCAAAATAATAAATAATCAAGCAGATAGCTGAGGAAGAATGTCTAATTCTGCTTTGATTTCTTATTTCTAGAATTTCCATCCTAAATGTCTTCATTCCTCCCCTCCCTCACCACCCTCTCAATATATGAAATTATTTGAGTTTTTCCACAGTTTGTGATCACAATGCAACATTTCTTTATGTAGCTCATCATTGTGTTTTGTTTTATACACACTTGAGAAGTGTCTTGGGATATTTTGCCATGTTAGGGCCACTGTGTACAATCAAGTTCTTAAGCATGCAATCAAACCTAATGCAACGGCCTGATCCTTCATCCACTGACTTCTGATGGACAACAACTTCCAGCACATTCAACAGGAGGTGATGAGAAAGATCATAGGACCCTGGCAGTCCACGGAACAGTGCTAATCCTACCTTTCCCTCACCACCCACCCCCCAACTTCAGCACAAGCTTGGTTGTCCTTCTTGCCAAACAACCATGGCTCAGGCTCAGATCAGGCCAAAGCTGTTGGTTGTTGGCCATTCCCACCCCCCCCCCCTCCAATCCCCAAACCCATCCCAATGTGAATGGAGCATTTGCAACAAAACACAACTGAAATTTGCAGTGGATCCACGGTCTAAACTGTTATTGCAGCCCTGCGGCAATGTTCATCTATTTGGGGTGCTCCACGATTCTAGACCATCATCTTTTATTGATCTATGTATAATCTTAGAGGTCAAGTAAATACAGCAACTTCTGCGAATAACCAACACGCAATGTGGCCCAGTAACAGTTTGTGCTGCTTTGGTGCACTCCTGTTGCCTGTGGCAGCCTGTAACATCTGGGTTTACAACCATCACTTTATAACCTATCATGATTTATCACATCACAACATATCATGATTTTGTTTACAGAGTACTTTAACTTTTTGAAACTGTATCCAGTAATTAATAAAATCATTTAAAAAATGCCACTTTCTTAACAAAATGCAGATCTTTCCTATGAGATATCCAGTCCACATAACAAAATTGAAGTAATAAGCAATTGTCTTTCTGCAGACTGTTTAGCATGCAACAAAAGCTTGTCACTGTACCTTGCAACACATGACAATAAACTAAATTAACTAATAAGATTTCAAAGTAGTATTTTTTGATGGCCTGAAAAATATTGACAGCAATCTCCTTCATTTACACAGCATAAAGGTAATAACTAGTTCTTAAGCATAAAGCTTAGGCCATAAGTACACATCCCAATCAACAAATTCTGCAGAAGGTTTGATTTACATTTCTAACAACAAGACACATTAAAAGAGGTTAAGAGTTATGTTGTCCCACTGGTCTCTTGAAAGAAGGCAGGAAAAAAAAGAAAAAAGAAAAGAGATTAAGCTAAAGCGAGTGAATGTATAAATCTACGCAGAGGTTTAAGGCTCTGCATGAACTCATACATTACTTTATGATACAGTTTCAAATTTGGAATGTGAGACAGGCGTGTTAAACCTGATTATAACTGCATGTCATTGTCTGCACCCCACGGTATTCTCTGCACATCCATCTGCTGCTTCCGACTCAAGAGGACAGCTGTTGCCTTTCTTCATTTTCAACTGTTTGGAAAAACTTCAGTCCCCAGATGAAAGCCCACTGACTTTATGGATTGCTTTCTGTGAGCTCTACATGACAACTTTCAATTTATTTTTTAATAAAGTAATTGATGTTTTGGATGACAGAAAATTGTTTGCAATGATTTGTATTTGTTGAGAATATATGATCACACCTGAGGCCTGCAGAAGCTTTCTGTTTATCTTACCTTTCTAAGATAAAAGACAAGTAAATTATTGTGATCTAACTTCATCTCAAAGTTAAAAAAGACACATTTTAGAATGGTTTATAATATACTTAAATCTGTGCACTGCCAACCTTTCCAAGTGTGTTAGAAGTTGCATCATTTCGCCTGCAAGCATTAAATTGGAAACATAGCAAATGACTTAGATTTTTTTTAAATGCTGACTAAACTTTATTAATTTATGTGATGCAGGTGTAACTAACACAACCAGCATTAATTGCCTATTGCTATTTTTTGTAATAAGTGATGAACTGCCATCTTGAATGACTTCCATTAAAGGTACTCCTATAGTGTAGGTATGAAACTTACCTTCAGCGGTGCTGCAGTTCTGCCTCTGCCCGTGTGCGCGACTTTGGCGCCTTTGAGAGGGGGGCGGGTTTAAAACGCGATTTTCTCTAGGCTGTTGAAATCGATATTGTTCAGCCTACTTAGTTGCTGACGAAAAATGGCTGTGAAATTCGTTCGCTGCAGGTATTTTTAAACTAAATTGAGGTATTTAATTGTTATAGTAAATTAAAAATCATCCTCTAAAGCCGCGAACCCCGACAACGAGACGGATCTCATGTAGGGGACAAGGCAAGGTAGGTTGTTTATTTTTACATTAAAAAGGGTTTCTTAAGACCCCTTTATACAAAATTTTATGTTGCGAGTAGCTGACTTGGGGGCCCATTCAATCCCGCAGTATCTTTCATGCCATATGGGCTTCAAATTCACCGCAATGGCAGCGTTCCAAACCAGCGCGTTCCACAGAATCCCACTTGCAAGCTGATTTAAATGGCCATTAATTTACCGCAATTGAACACTAAATCCCTTCCATTTGGCCTATAAATTAATGTCAATGAGATTTAGAAATCATGTTTTATTGTGAATTCTTGTGTGAATGTTCTTTGGACACTTAGGCTATTTAAAAATGTTAATCTTTCCTTAAGAAATAAATAGATGTTTAGATCTAGTAATTGAATTTTGGAATTAACTATAATTGGGTAACTAACTAATTATATGCTTTAATTTCAGGTCATCCAAGTAAGATTGTTTAATATTTGTTTCAGAATGCTTCAATCTATAATAACTGAAAATTTCTTTCAGTTCTCTTAATTTTTAAGAAAGTTATGGGCTTGACTGTCCTCGATCACAGCTTTTGTGTTAAGTCAATGGAAAATCAATAGGGAACAAGATGCTAATTTCCGAGTATAAAAATGGCCATAACTTTTTTAATACTGAAGATATGAAAGTGAATTAGGTATCAAATTAAACTTCTTTTTATGCTTTATCTGATTGGATAAATTGCAGACTTGATTTTTTAAATCTCAACATTTTGTAACATTGCTATATAGTGCTGATTCAGAGTGTTCCAGGATTTACATCTGGGAATGACAATGGAATGACAGTGGATTTCCAAGTCAATAAGATATGTGAGGGATATATGTGTTTAGTTTAGTATTGTCTAGACATACAGCACGGAAGCAGGCCCTTCGGTGCACCGAGTTCGCGCCAACGAGCAATCCCCGCTCACTAACACTAGTCCTACACACAACAGGGACAATTTACAATAATACCAAGCCAATTAACCTACTAACCTGTACGTCTTTGGAGTGTGGGAGGAAACCCGAGATCCTGGAGAAAATTCACTCAGGTTACTAGAGGGATGTACAAACTCCGTACAGATAAGCACCCGTAGTCAGGATCGAGACCGGGTCTCTGTCATTGTAAGACAGCAACGCTACTGTTGTGCCACCGTGCTTCTCTGTGGACTCCTCAAATCCATTCAAGCACATTTGTAAAGTATACAGATATACACGAGTTAGGTTCTCACTAAATTGTGATTTTGTGGAAAGTGAAAATTCAGCAATATTAGATCTCTGCCAAAAGGTTTAGGCTTTGACCATCAGTTCGAAGCATCACATCACACACTCCACCACATGCTGGTCTACAGCTGGGCCTGTATTGAGCTAAGCATTGGGGCTACATGTTCCTCGGCCCAGGTGTGAGAGGGAGCGGTGCTGTTTCAACCTCCAGGCCATTGCTGCTGACTGCCATTCCACTCATGGCAGTCCTCAGTGAAAACGGTGCAGAATAGGACAGTAGCTGATTCTTAACAGGAGCCACAAGTCGACGAGCTGTAACATGATGGATTCGTAGAGCAGCTTGTAATGGAGCCGACCAGAGAAAAGGCAATTCTGGATTTAGTATAGTCCAATGAACCAGATATGATAAGAGAACTCGAAATAAAGGAACCACTTGGAGGTAGTGATCATAATATGATTAGTTTAAATCTGCAATATGAGAAGGAGAAGGTTAAATCGGAAGTGGCAGTGATGCAGTTCAACAAAGGGTACTATGAAGGCATGAGAGGGGAGCTGGCCAAGGTAGACTGGAAAGGGATCCTAGCAGGAATGACGGTGGAACATCAATGGCAGGAATTTCTGGGCATAATCCGGAAGATGCAGGATCATTTCATTCCAAAAAGGAAGAAAGATTCTAAGGGGAGTAGGAGGCAACCGTAGCTGACAAGATAAGTTAGGGATAGAATAAAACTAAAAGAAAAGATGTGTAACACAGCAAAGAGTAGCCGGAAGCCAGAGCATTGGGAAACTTTCATAGGACAACAGAAGGAAACAAAACTGGCAATACGGGCTGTAAAGATGAAGTACGAAGGGAAGGTGGCCAGGAATATAAAGAAGGACAGTAAAAGCTTCTTTAGATATGTTAAGGGAAAAAGAGTAGCAAAGTCAAATGTGGGTCCCTTGAAGGCAGACACTGGTGAAATTATTATGGGCAACAAGGAAATGGCAGAAGAGTTGAATAGGTACTTCGGATCTGTCTTCACTAAGGAAGACACAAACAATCTCCCAGATGTACTGGAGGACAGAGGATCTAAGGGGGTAGAGGAACTGAAATAAATTTTCATTAGGTGAGAAATAGTATTGGGTAGGCTAATGGGATTGAAGGATGATAAATCCCCTGGGCCTGATGGTCTGCATCCCAGGGTCCTCAAGGAGGTGGCTCTAGAAATAGTGGACGCATTGGTGATCATTTTCCAATGTTGAATAGATTCAGGATCAGTTCCTGTGGATTGGATAATGTTATCCCACCTTTCAAGAAAGGAGCGAGAGAGAAAACAGGGAATTATAGACCAGTTAGCCTGACTTCGGTGGTGGGAAAGATGCTGGAGTCAATTATTAAAGAGGTAATAATGTGGCATTTGGATAGCAGTAAAAGGATTAGTCCAAGTCAACATGGATTTATGAAAGGGAAATCATGCTTGACTAATCTTCTGGAATTTTTTGAGGATCTGACAAGTAAAATGGATGAAGGGATGCCAGTGGACGTAGTGTATCTAGACTTTCAGAAAGCCTTCGATAAGGTCCCGCACAGGAGACGGGTGACTAAAATTAGAGCACATGGTATTGGGGGTAGGGTGTGGACATGGATAGAAAATTGGACTTCCAACGGCTGAAGTCCAGGAGAAGCTTTCTCAGCCATGTCCAGCCCCTAATAACATCACGGGAAGAAACCAGACTCCAACTATGGACAAAAAGGCTTGAGGACGACCCCCCTCCTACTGACATGGGTATCCCTCCTTCTGAAGCCCTCCCTCCGGGCTCAGAAGCACCATGGGTCCAGTGGAAGACGCTCAACCGCCTGAGAACAGGAACAGGGCGATCAAAAGCTGCCATGGCCAGATGGGGCTATGAAACTGGCCAAACCACCTGTGAATGTGGAGAAGAGGACCATACAATGCAGCACTGCCTTGTCTACCCCCTACTACCCAACCAGTGCAGCTCAAAGGATCTTGCAGTGTTCAACAAAAAACGCAAAGGACTGTGTAAAGGAATGGGAAACTGTCATATAGTCAACCAGCTTCAAAGACATGAAAAGAAGAAGAAGCAGATCGAAAGGAAAGAGTAGGAGTGAACGGGTCCTTTTCAGAATGGCAAGCAGTGGCGAGTGGAGTGCCACAAGGCTCGATGTTGGGGCTGCAACTGTTTACCATATATATTAATGATTTGGAAGAGGGAATTAGGAGCAACACAAGCAAGTTTGCGGATGACACAAAGCTGGGTGGCAGTGTGAACTGTGAAGAGGATGTTAGGTGGTTGCAGGGTGACCTGGACAGATTGAGTGAGTGGGCAGATGCGTGGCAGATGCAGTATAATATAGGTAAATGTGAGGTTATCCACTTTGGCGGCAAAAACAAGGGGGCAGATTATTATCTCAATGGGGTTAGGTTAGGTAAGGGGGAGGTGCAGCGAGACCTGGGCATCCTTGTACACCGGTCACTGAAAGTTGGCTTACATGTACAGCATGTAAGCCAACATGTACATGTGAAGAAAACTAATGGAATGTTGGCCTTCATAACAAGAGGATTTCAGTATAGGAGTAAAGAGGTTCTTCTGCAGTTGTATCGGGCTCTGGTGATACCACATCTGGAGTATTGTGTACAGTTTTGGTCTCCTAATTTGAGGAAGGACATCCTTGTGATTGAGGCAGTGCGGCGTAGGTTCACGAGATTGATCCCTGGGATGGCGGGACTGTCATATGAGGAAAGATTGAAAAGACTAGGCTTGTATTCACAGGAGTTTAGAAGGATGAGGGGATATCTTATAGAAACATAAAATTATAAAAGGACTGAACAGCTAGATGCAGGAAAAATGTTCCCAATGTTGGGCGAGTCCAGAACCAGGGGCCACAGTCTTAGAATAAAGGGGAGGTCATTTAAGATGAGGTTAGAAAAAACATTTTCACCCAGTTATGAATTTATGGAATTCCCTGCCACAGAGGGCAGTGGAGGCCAAGTTACTGGATTTAAGAGAGAGTTAGGTAGAGCTCTAGGGGCTAGTGGAGTCAAGGGATATGGGGAGAAGGCCGGCACGGGTTATTGATAGGGGACGATCAGCCATGATCACAATGAATGGCGGTGCTTGCTCGAAGTGCCGAATGGCCTCCTCCTGCACCTATTTTCTATGTTTCTATGTTTCTATGATCATAAAAAGTATAAAAACACTTACCCAGAAGCAAGTGTTCCATGTGACTGCTGCAAGTAACCCCGATGAACAACATGTCACTACAATTAGTGCACTGAATCCATCTCCGTGAGGATGGTGCAAGCGGAATTAGTGCCAAAAGTTCATTGTAGTGGTGCTGCTGTGCCAAGAACCTGGCATGAACCCCCCAAACTCATGCTGCTGTGCCAGGAATCTTGCTGAAGGCTTAGCCCTCGGCTGGTGCTCATGCATCAATGAAATGGTTACAAATGGTGCAGTACAGGTCGCCCCATTACAGGAAGGATGTGGAGGCTTTTGAAAGGGTGCAGAGGAGGTTTACCTGAACGATGACTTGATGAGGGGGTATTAGCTACAGGGAGAGATTGGACAGACTTTGATTGTTTTCTCTGGAATGCCGAACGTTGCAGCGGGCCTGATAGAACTATATAAAATGATGAGAGGCATAGATAGAGTGGAGAGTTGGAACCTATTTCCCTGGGTGGAAACATCAAATACTAGAGGGCATAGCTTTTAGGTGAGAGGGACAAAGCTTAAAGATGTGCAGGGTACGTTTTTTCACACGGAGGATGATGAGTGTTTGGAAAGAGGTGCTGTGGGAGGTGTTTGAAGAAGTGGTGTTTTAAAGACTTTTGGATAGACATGTGGATATACAGGAAAGGGCAGATATGGGTTATGTACAGGTAGATAAGTGATGGTCTTGTCACCATGTTCAGTACAGACATTGTGGGCTGAAGGGCCTGTTCTTGTGCTGTACTGTTCTATGATTTGTGATTGCATTGCCACGTGGCTCTACAAAGTGAGCTCATGACCTTCAGGGTCAGGAATGCGACAACGGATCAATGCTGCGTACGCTAGCATCAAGAGAAGTGCCAGTGCCTTACTTACCTGCAAATTTTGTATTTTGTCATGAGTTGGCTGTACCCTTTTCAATCCTGCAATTTTGATTTAGGGCCTTGCGCATGTGGTTTAAGGAGACCAAAGTAAGGCAGGTCCTTATTATTCAAAAGTTCCTCATAGATCTCCCCTCTGCTCACTCAGTGCCCTGGTTCATAGATGATTCCAATCCTGTTTTGAAGTTTTGAGGTGGTTAACAAGGCCAACTTAGCAACTGCAGAGTTTTCCATGGATGGGGCAGGAGATGGCTGATTGGTTGAGCTAACAGGCAGCTTGTGTTGTGGTTGAGCTAACAGGCATCCCTTCTGCAGCTTATACACGGTCTCTGTGTGCTCCTGATATATGGTCTCAGGATTCTCAACGCCAGCCTCAATGTTTCTACTCCACTTTGTTGCAGCCCAGAGAGAAGTTAGTCATGTGACAAAATACTTCAAGATCTGCCTTAAAGCAACAATTGTTGCTCATAATCAATAATACATCTCCTGTACACCGCTGCTCCACTTTTGTCAACCATGAAACATTCAGACTGATTTAAACTAGTTACACCTACTTATTTTACAGCTTTAACTGAGTTTGTTTATTATTGTCATGTGTACCGAGGTACAAGCTTTTGTGTTGCCTGCTATCCAGTTATGGAAAAGACTATGCATGATAACAATCAAGCTGTCCACAACGACATATCACATTATCAGTTTGTGCACTCGCCGTGATCTTTCCCTCAGTGCTGATGTTGTTTGCCTGGAACAACTAATAATTTCATTGTTCTATCTGGGACATATGACAATAAAACACTCTTGGCTCTTGATTTTGAGCTCCAATGTTATCCAGATTTAGATTATAGACCAATCCTGGACTGAGTGATTTGTCCATTTTGTCTCTCAACAGAAATATCGCAGTTCAGCTCCTTGACCCAGTGCACAGAGAAACACACATCAGAAACATCTTCCACCTCATAGTGCACCTTGCCATGTGCTGGGAGGAAATTATGCAGAATGTTTTGCCAGATTCCACTTGAGAAGTTCTAGCCACAAGCATATTAACGAACTCCTAGAACTTTACCTCTGGATCTCTGAATTCTCAGGAGTTCCCAGCACCGACTTGTTTATATAGACCACATCTCCTTATATTGTTTTCATTTCCTCTCTTCCACATTCCCCTCCAAATTGAATCGGGCAACATTCAAACTTATTCTTAGTCTCCTAATCATTGATATTCCAGCAGAAGTTTATCCTGTTGTGGAGTGGGATGTGGTTCAATAACTTAGAACAAATGGTGTAAGCCCATGTTTTATATTTATGTTCAACTGATCCTCCGTACCCTCGCAGTGCTTCCTTTAGTGTGTGAAATGATATTTCTGCTTCCATGTTGGCTGGATGGTAAGGAGAAGTGAAATAGTACTTTATTTAATTTCTCATCAGAAATTCTTGAAAATGAATTAATATGAATAGTGGACTGTTGTCTGGTCAGACAGGACATGCTTAGGATGAACTTGTGCCTTGCAAATAGTGGAAAGGCTTTAGGGTGTTAAGAGATGTGTCACTTGTCTCTGATTTGCACTTGTGGTTACAATATTTAGATAGTTGAAACAGCTGAGTTTTGGGACAATGGTGAACCCATCTGAGATACTGAGCGTTGAGTGATGGTAATGCCGCTAAATGTCATGTTAGGTGATTTGATTTTCTTGTTGCAGGTTGTCATTGCTTAGCATTATGCACTGTGATATTTCCTTGCTATTTACCAGCCTGTGTCTAAATGCTATCTCGGTCTTACTGCATGTGGGCATGGAACGCTTCATTTGCTGAGGACTTACAAATTGAATTGGATTTTGCATATTCACTAACTAGTTTACCTACTTGTGACCTATGGAGGGAAGGAAGGTTATTGATGAAGATACCCTCTGGGTGGTGGAGCTTTAGACATTGCTCTGAGGACTTCCTGCACTGAAGTCCTGGGATAAAAGGTACAACTCCAAGCATTGGAGTGTTTCCTTCTTCATGCCAATTCGATTCAGTTTCATCAGAGCTCCTCAATGCCATACTCAGTCAATGGCTGCCATGATGTCAGAGGCAGTCACTCTCACCTCACCTCTGACATTCAGCTATTTTTGCTTCATGTTTGTTAATGAGGGCTAGATCCGGGCTTTCCTGGCAGAACCCAAACTGAATACTGGTGAACAAGTTATCGGTGAGTAAATGCCATTTGTTAGCATTGTCAAAGACACCTACAATCATTGCTAATAATTAGGACTTGATTGATTGGTGTGTAATTAGATTGAATGGATTTGACCCTTTATATGGACCACATTTTTCTTCATTAATTTTATTGTCAGGTTTCAATGTGAATGGAAAGATCTCTCTGGGCTCTTTCCAAAACATATCCTTAGAGTTACCTCAGATTTAACAATTGGCAAATGTCTCAACCTTCCACCTCATCCAATGTTGTGCATTGTAGGAATACATTGAAGCATGGCTTGTCAAGAGGATTGTGCTTGGAGAACTTTCTGAACCATCACAACAGAATGAAAGATCTGAAGAAGGGTCTCGATCCGAAACGTCTCCAGAGATGCTGTCTGTCCCGCTGAGTTACTCCAGCATTTTGTGTCTACCTTCAATTTAAACCAGCATCTGCAGTTGCTTCCTACACAACAGAATGAAAGGAAGCCTCTGTGGGACAAAAATCATTTTCACGTCAATTACTTTTCATAAACTCATTGCGTCCTTCAACCACAATACGTGAGAGGAATCATGTATGCCAGCATGACAATTTCTTATACATTTTGGTAAAATTCTCATTTTGCTGAACTGGAGTGTTATTTCCTCAGAGTTATTTCCTGCAATCACAGTTTAAAGCTGCAGCTGATTTCCTGCATTATCCTGATTCCATGTGGAAGGTGAGCCTGGGTAGAATACACTTCTCAAAATGTGCTATCAACACTGCTTTACCTTAGCTATGCTCTAATTCCTTTAGTGAATCAGTAGGTTTAATAGCATTTAAGCAGTTTCCCATTTTCCCATATTTCAAAAAATTCTCCGTAAAGCAAGGAAATAATTAAAATATGTATGGACTTGAACAAATCAGTACCAAATCTGTCTTTACATGTTTAATGAAAATTAATGACCCATCTCAGTGGCAGTATTGTTTCATTACTTGCTGTCAATGACAAAACAAATATGTAAAAGTCCTTAAAGTCATGCTTCAATATGATAAATTTGTTAGTTAACTGAATACAATTTTATGGCTCTCTGAACTATTTTATTGTTTATTTTGCAATAACTTTTTATTGCTTTTTTCATATTAAATATAAAGGAAAAACAGATGTGGGACTAGAGCAGAAGACTTAACATGTGAACAATGCTCTGCCATGCTTTTCGAAGGCAACCAACTTCTGTTGACCTGCAATTCTGTTATTTGTAGAGAACTTAGTTAAACATTGTGGTAATTTTAGTAAACAAGGTTTGTCCCTGAATTAAAATCTGAAGTGTAGATACATGGCGTGGTGCGGGATAATGAGAGGGCAGGAAGAACCTCATGAAAAGACACATTCAAATCTTTCTGAGGATGCAGTTAATGCAACAATTTTTAGATAAGCCAATGTGACTCATTTTTAAAATTAATGTTTTGTAATTGTTAATGTTAATTAAAATTGAATCCCATTTAATAAGAGTTATTAATTATCCCATTGATTCATAGGAGTCCTTGAGTCCTTATGATTAAATAAAATGGAAAAGAGCATTTGGGATGGTATTGCTCCATCCAAGCCCGCACGAAATTGCAGCGAATTGTGGACGCAGCCCAGGCCATCACACAAACCAACCTCCCTTCTATTGACTCCATTTATACCTCACACTGCCTCGGTAAGGTCAGCAGCATAATCAAGGATGAATCGCACCCTGGCCACTCCCTCTTCTCCCTTCTCCCATCAGGCAAAAGGTAGAGTAGTGTGAAAACACACACCTCCAGAATCAGAGCCAGTTTTTTCCCAGCTGTTATCAGACAACTGATTCATCATACCAAAACCAGAGAGCAGAGCTGAACTATCTACTTCATTGGTGACTCTTCGACTATCCTTGATCGGATCTTGCTGGCTTTAACTTGCACAAAACGTTATTTCTTTCTCATCTATCTATACATTGCAATGGCTCGATTGTAATCATGTATAGTCTTTCTGCTGACTGGATAGCATGCAACACGTGACAATAAGCTCAACTTAAACTGAAACCTTGAGTCCGTTATCGGAACCAGGCAGACGCCCATTGTGAATAATGGAAGGAGTTCACCACCTGAGAATCTACCGAACTGCCCACCTAAATAATTTGGTGGCAACCAATATTTCAGTGCCAAAATTCTTTGGGTTTCTCCCAAAACTTCACTCATCTGATGGACATTAGGGAGAAGGTTGAACTAAGACTTTATATACTGACACAAAATGCTGGAGTAACTCAGCGGGACAGGCAGCATCCCGTGGAGAGAAGGAATGGGTGACGTTTCGGGTCGAGGCCCTTCTTCAGTCTGAAGAAGGATTTCCTGAAAACACAGAATATAAGTAGTGACTGAAACACACAGAAGAGGTCCAAATGGATTGCAATCACTAGAAAGATAGCTCCATGGGAACTTTGCCAATTGTAAAGCAATGATATGTTATGCCGTATCGACACTTTAAATGAGTAACCAACTTAAATTCTGCCAAATTAAGCGGGAAAATCATGAGTTAAACCCACATCCAAGAATTCACCCAATTAATCTTGGGATAACATTTAGAAATAAGGAACTGTGTAGATGGTAGTTAACACACAAAAGTACTCCAGTGCTGGAGTAACTCAGCAGATCAGGCAGCATCCCTGAAGAATATTAATAGGTTACATTTCGGGTCGAGACCCTTTTCCCGACAGGTCTGAAGAAGGGCCTCGGCCCAAAACGTCACTTGTCCATGTTCTCCTAAGATGCTGCCTGACCTGCCGAGTTACTCCAGCACTTTCTGTCTTTTCGGGGTAACATTTCATTCGATACTGAGGGAGTGAGAGACAGGTTTATATGTACTGTTTCCATTCTAAATATGAACAAATTACCTTCTAAAGGAAGTATAAAATTAGGGTGAGAATGTATGACCTTAAAACAAGCTAATTTACGTTTACACAATCTGTGGAACCCTATTCTTGCCCCTAAATCCACTTCACCTGAAAACTATGCTGGGCCTTGCTTTTCACATGCAACATCATGGGAGGTCGACTAGTATATCAGACTAATCAAGGCATATGTCAAATTTATATTACTAATCTTTTACACAATGGATAATTCCACTTATGGTTTCAATCTTGGGATGTGTAATATGGTTGCTGATAAGATTTGCAGAATTTTAGGATGAAATGCTGTGTTTTCAAGGCAAAAATACTCTGGTGTTCTGTCGGTCTATCACATATAATTTTGAGTTTATACAAGATGCCATTAAACTCCAGTCTGGTGGGAAGCTGAATTTCTAAAAGATCTAAAGCAGTCTTTTGGGGTAGTTGGGAACCTTTACATTTTGAACAATTTTGTTTTAATGTTAAAAGGAAACAGATGCTGACTTTCTCTGAACATTAAAAATCTGTCCAGAAAGAGAGAGCGAGAGAGAGATTTCAAACGGATGTGTGCAACTCTTCCGTAATTGTCAGGAAGACTCAGATCACACTCAGATATAACAGTATAACTTTGGCTTTAAATCAGGGTAGGTGGGCTCCAACACCAAGTCTATTAAATGTAGACTTGATGGAAGTTTTGGAAAAGTGAATAGATTTCTAATGTAACAGCGGGTAGGGGGATGTGCAGAAGGAGATAAAAAGCCTGGCTGTGTACTGTATGAAAATTGCCCTATAAATTTTGGATGTAAACCAAAATGACTTGGGAAGCTGGACAAGTTGAATGGGCATTTACTGTCTTACGATCTTGTATTTTCATTTATCCCTCTGTTTACTGGAATCAAGGGTAGGAAAGGAGAATACATCTTTTGAAAAATGTGCTTCCATTGAAAGATTATTAATTTTTGAATGCTGTGAGCTCTCAGCATGCCAGAAGGCCAGGCAGGTACTTCAGGAAGAAATAAAACAAAAGCATTAATTGTCAGAACAAAGAGAGAAACATTAACCCTGTCAAAGTAAGTGAGGCTGTGCAGTAATGGCCTTTTTATGATTTAAAGGATTAGCACAAGTTAAAATAAAAGCTTTTTCAACAAAGAGTAGAAACAAAAATCTGTTTTATGCTTTTTTTTAGGATTCAGTATCACTGTTAAAGTTCTGCTAATAGCATCTTATACCAATTCTCAAAAACTAAGCCATATTGCTGCACTTAGCTCTATTTAGACCACCCACAACGAAGTACATACAAAAGCCACATGTGTGAGGAATGTCTGCTGTTAATGGAAATCAATATCAGCATTACAACCCTTTTATACTCACAGACTGGCTTGCAGGCAAAATCACTTGTTTCATCTTTCAGGTACCTTTGGCTAGTTGCATGTAAATGCAATATACTGTTCTGGTTATCTTATCAAATGTAATTTAATTTTAATGGGGAATAATGTTTGTTTGAAACCTTTTATCAATTGATGTAATTACCTCTTAACACTCCAATTGTTGAGAATACAATACCATATACTTCAAAATATCTAATATACTAGAAGTTAAAGACAACTTGAAAGAGAACCAGGTGGGAAGGCTCTCTTTCTTGTGCTATCCTCTGGTGTCTGTTTATGAAGTGAAGCCCAAAATCTCTGCAACAGGAAGGCATATATATTTAGCGAGCTAAACAGCATTTATGGAATTGTGCTGTATTTTATATATAATCTACTTCTTTAGACAAACTTTCAAAGCAGCTATCCAACTGTCCTGGAAACTTTGAAGAGTGGCTGAAAATCTGTGGTGTGGGTACCAGATCCGATTTTTGTGGAGTTTCGATGCAGAACATGAATGCAAATATTTTAATCTGTGAAAGAAGGGAGTAAATTGGGGTTTCCTTCTTTCCCTCTCGCAACCTCACTTACCCCACATCAAAATACCATGTTGCTAATTACATTTCAAAGACACCAACATGGTAGAGATCAAAAACCACTGCGCACTGGTATGATTTATGGTGAGAATGGGTGAAGTGTATGCAATGCAAATTAATTCTAAAGTAAAGCCCATATCAGATTATTTGTCGTGCAATGGTATCTGTTGCATTCTTATTTTATACCCTGTGGGGTATAAAACTAATGGGGATGCAATGGTTTGAGTGCATAGTGAACCCAAATATTATTTGAAGTCCATTCACTGTAAATATACCATATCGAGATTTATGCTTTTTAAATATAAACATGACCACCACAAGGAGTTGGTTTGGCACCAGACCCAACTGTAAATTACCAGTGGAACTTCAACTAAATCCCTTCTGTAAACATTAAATATTTTCCTTGTATTCAATCCATTCTACTTGTTATCCATTATCAGTGGAAGCCTTCTAAATAGCCAGTAACTATTTGAACCATGAGTAATTGTTTTGCAGTATGAACTTGTAGACAATTTATGCATGCGTGTAAGTAGAGAATATCCAGTGATAAGCTTTAAAACCAAAATAAATAATTTAAATAATGTTCTTTCCTTTTAGTGTATTGTGCTTCCTTCTGTCATAAATTAATATTTGTACTGCGAATACTGAACCCATTAATAACTGCGACATCTATCTTCAGAGCTGCTACTAATGCCAGGCTATGCTGAGACAGAAGGGGGTGCTAATGTATACCTACTAATCTTCCAGCCGTTGCCTTACCAGAGTCCCAGGTTCAACATCAGGCTCACTGTCTCCATGATGCAGACTCCCACACCACGTGGTCTGACTGCTGGGTCCTACTGCTCCCCCCCCCCCCCCTCCTACAGGGAACCTCAGTGGGGGTTCCACTGGTTTTTCCCCTTCCCCTTTTAACCAGGTGGTCCCAGCTACTCCCCACCCATACAATAGTCCTCATGTCCCCCTCCTCTCTGAACATCCACCATCCCCCCACCAGACATCGCCTTGGCCTCCATCTACTCACCTGACTTCCTCCGACCCTAACTCCCAGCATTGCCGTATGTTCACCATCCTCTCTGACCTCCTCCTTTCAGATACGGAACGGTCTGTCCTCAGCAGAGGCCTCACATTTGTTCCTCTCCGCCCCCACCTCAACGAGTTCCGGGTCTGCCACGATGTAGCGCTTTTCTTCCGCCGCCTCCACCTCCGTGACTTTTTCTATGGGTAGGAGTCCTCACCGCCCAGTGATGACCCCTTCTCCCATCTTCACCGGATCTCTTGCACTCCCTCTACCTTCTTTCGTCCTTTTCATTTCCAACTGCCGGCGGGACATCAACCGCCTCAACTTTTCCACTCCCCACTCTAACCGCTCCCCCCCCGAACGTACAGCCCTCCGCTCACTCTGCAGCAACCCCGACTTGATAATCAAACCCGCCGACAAGGGAGGCGCCATGGTAGTCTGGCACGCTGAGGCCAGGCGACAACTCTCAGACACCTCCTCCTCCTTATCCTTGGACCATGACCCCACAGACGAGCACCAGACCTTAATATCACACACCATTTCTGATTTCATTTCTTCTGGCGTTCTGCCTACTGAAGCCTCCAACCTCATCATTCCCCAGCCCCACACGGCCTGATTTTATCTTCTCCCCAAAATCCACAAACAGAACTGTCCTGGCAGACCCATTGTTTCCGCTTGTTCATGTCCCACCAAATTAATTTCCACATACCTCGCCTCCATCCTACCCCCCCTGGGCCACTCCCTCGCTACCTCTGTCCAAGACACCTCATACGCTCTTCGTCTCTTCCATGACTTCTGTTTTCCAGGCCCCCACTCCCTCATCTTTACCATGGATGTCCAGTCACTCTATACTCTATACCTCCATTCCCCCATCAGGAAGGTCTTAAAGCCCTCCGTTTCTTCCTCGACCGCAGAACCAGCCAATTTCCTACTAATACTCTCCTCTGTCTACTAATACTCTCCTCCTCCACAACTTCTCCTTTGACTCCCCCCACTTGCTCAAAATCAAAGGTGTAGCTATGGGCACTCGCATGGGCCCCAGCTATGCCTGCTACAGTGTCGGACAATCACTGTTCGAGGCGTATCCCCGAACTCTACCTCCGCTACATCTGTGCTGCCTCCTGCACCCATGCAGAACTCACTGACTTCATTAACATTATGACTAATTTTCATCCTGCACTCAAATTCACTTGGATCACCTCCGACATCTCCCTACCGTTTCTGGATCTCACCGTCTCCATCACAGGAGGCAGACTATTAACCAAGATCTACTACAAACCTACTGCTCCCATAGCTATTTAGGCTACACTTCATCCCACCCTGCTTACTGTAAAGTCTTTATCGCCTACTCCCAATTCCTCCATCTACGCCGCATATGCGCCCAGGATGAGGTTTTCCATACTAGATCATCAGAGATGTCCTTATTCTTTAGGAAATGGGGGTTCCCCTCTTCCATTAAAGATGAGGCTCTCACTGGGGTCTCCTCAATATCCCGCAGCTCCGCTCTTGCTTCCCCTCCCCTATTCGCTACAAGGACAGAGTCCCCCTTGTCCTCACCGTCCACCCCATCAGCCGTCACATACAGCATATAATCCTTCAACACTTTCGCCACCTCCGACGGGATCCCGCTACTGGCCACATCTGCCCATCTCCACCCCTTCCTGCTTTCTACAGAGACTGTTCCCTCTGCAAATCCCTGGTCAACTCGTCCCTTCCCACCCAAACCACTCCCTCCCCAGGTACTTTCCCCTGCAACCGCAGGAGATGCAACACCAGTCTCTTTACCTCCCCCCTCGACTCCATCCAAGGACCCCAACAGTCTTTTCAGGTGAGGCAGAGGTTCACTTGCACCTCCTCCAACCTCATCTACTGTATCTGCTGTTCCAGCTGTCAACTTCTGTACATCGGCGTGAACCAAGCGCAGGCTCGGCGATCGTTTCACTGAACACATCCGTTCAGTCTGCCTTAATCCACCTGATCTCCCGGTGGCTCAGCACTTTAACTCCCTCTCCCATTCACAATCTGACCTTTCTCTCCTGGGCCTTCTCCATTGTCAGAGTACGGCCCAGCGCAAATTGGAGGACCAGCACCTCATATTTCGCTGGGGTAGCTTTCAACCCAGCGGTATGAGCATTGACTTCTCTAACTTCATATAGCCCTTGCTTTCCCTCTCTCTCCATCCCAGCTCTCCCACCAGTCTTACTGTCTCCGACTACATTCTATCTCTGTCCTGCCAACTCCCCTGACATCAGTCTGAAGGGTTTCGTCCCAAAACGTCACTCATTCTTTCTCTCCAGAGATGCTGCCTGTCCTGGTGAGTTACTCCAGCATTTTGTGTCTACTTACTAATCTTCCTTTAGCTCAGTGCTTGATCTGATAATTTAACATGGGCAGCCTTACCCAAATGCTAAGGTTGGGTGTAAAGCTGGGGTCGACTGATCCATGCAATAAGAATTGCTACATCGTATCACTTAGCCACTTAAACCTTTCAAAAGTTGTATCATTATTAAATTACATTATTGAAATCAATAGGTGTTGACACATTTTTATCATTTTGATGGGGAGTAATCAATATGTATTTTCATTGCACTCTTTTATGACAGTTTGGTCCTTAGTTGCAGAAAGCATATTACCTGGGGACACAAATGATGTGACCAGCAATCATTTCACATGCGATCCTGATTTTGTCATATGTGCATATGTTTAAAAACATGAGTAAACATACATTAAGAATTAATATTATAGTAATGCTCAGCAGTTAACTTTTTCTCACTAACATGTGTTCTTGAGCTCAACATAACTTTAAAGTTGTACAATCTCTAAAATCATTATCATTTTTTCCCCATTTAGGGAGTAAGTTTTGATTTTCCTATTTATCTGATTGCCCAGCATAACATCAGCAAATGAATTTTGGTAAATACCATACAATACAATATATTTGTTGTCATTTGAACCTCATTGAGGTTCAAACGAAATTTGGTTTCTGCAGTCATACACACAAGGAAAAGAACCAAGACACAACACAATTTACACAAACATCCATCACAGCGAATCTCCTCCTCACTGTGATGGAAGGCAAAGTCTTATCTCTCCCCTGCACTCCCCATTCTCCTCCTGATGTCAGAGTCAAAGCCCCCGGCGGGCGATGGTAAATAAGTCCCACGGCCATTTAAAGCAGCGCCGGGCGATGTAAGGCCCCGCTCCAGGTCATCCTCAACCCCGCAACTCGGGCGGGAGAAGTCGCCATTGCGGAAGCCCTGAAAAGCGGTCTCCCACCAGGGATCCGCGGGCTCCCGGTGTTACCATCCACCGGGCTGGCAGCTGGAGCCTCCGAATCTCCGGGGTCGGGCCGCAGCAGCGAGCCACCACAGCTCTCCACGCTCCGAACTCGGCCAGCTCCATGATGGTAAGTCCGCAGGCTCCGCGAATGGAGCCCCAGGTCGTTCCGGTTGGAGGCCGCTCCATGGTGCTAGGCCCCAACGACAACGGAGACCCGACAGAGAAAAGGTCAGGTCCCCCGTACAGGGAAAGATTTTAAAAGTCCCCCCCCCCCCCCCCCCCCATACATAATCAGTTAAAAAAACAAAACACTATACATTACACTCAAACGGGACAAAAAAAATAAAAAAAGACAGATGGACTGCAGAGGCCGCTGCGACGTGAGTCGCGCTGCCCACCCTCTGATCTCTAAATGTTGTATATATTGGTGTGAATATTTGTACAATTGTACCTATAAGTTTATAATGAAATTAATTGGCTGTAGATTTACACTAGATCCCTTTCATTGCTGTTAAACCCTTCCCCATCGTCATTGTGTATCCCATGTCAGCGTCACATCATTTACATTGCTTTCCACGTTATGGTGGCCATGTGGACATTCTACGTAGAAACCGCAGATCCAACTCTAGAACCTCCATTTATTTTCAATGCACAGTGCTGATTGCAAGGATTCTCACTTTAACGATAGTTTTAACTGCATACCAGTAAGCTTGGCCACAGAACATGAAATGACCAACAAGGTGTTAAATCAAAAATGGGCAGTCTTCTCCATATGTTAAAACCAGGAGTAAAACTGGAATTAACTGGTTCATGGAACTGGGAATTAACATATCATACCACTTACTGTAGCTACTCTGACACAAAAATATGATATGTCAGCAATCTAAATCAGAAGGGCCACAGGATTACTCCTTAATTTAAAAAAAAAGAATGCATTTGTATGATAAGGAATGTTGAGCCAGGAAAATAGCTTTACTTTCAACAATTAAAATTGACTCTGAAATGCTTATTGTTAATATCGGTTCCTTCAAAAAGAAAATATTCCAACATCACTTTAACAGGCCACTTCACCAAAAACACATGGAATGATTTCCACATAATTGGCACATTCTGTTGAGAAAGAGCAAATGGGAATCAACTACCTTCCTTTTAATTGATGAGGAACTTGTTTGTTGTTTTGTTTTATTTGACAACAAAGGCACACCTTAAATTCCAGCTGACTGCCAGACCTAATACAAAGGATTGGAATCACAACCTCACTTTGACGATGTTTTCTTTACTTGATGCTTGACTTTACTTCTCATTAGGCCAATCAATTGTAACGTTAATATCTGCAGACTATTTCTTCTGTGCCTTATTCCATTGTAATCCTCCGTCTGTTTGAAATGAATGTGTTTATAATTTGTCTGCAAATAGTTAATGGAGGAAGTCTCTTCCCTCCCCCCATGTTTGCTTTTGTGCTTTCTTTGTTCTGTTTATGCCATATACATTGGAAATTACTGCTGCATTTTGGTAAAATATTAATCTATTTGATGTTCCATTGATTTTAAACAAAATAATTATTTTTTAAATGCACCTTTCTTTATACTTGCTACTAATTTCCGTTCAGTTACTTTAATTGAGTAATGTAATTCACCTTTTTTTCCTTACAGAAATATTCACCCTTGATGGGAAAACTGCAAAATACATGCAAGAGGAGGATTGATTTTCAGGTAGATTTTGAGGCAAGTGCATATGAAGATTGTCACTTGGATACCATCTCCAGTGTCTACAAAGGATATCAAATTGCTGACTGCCGTTCATGTGATGCTTGCTTATAGCTGACAAAAAGCCTTGCTCTTTGTGTCAGGTTCTTCCAAGATCATCATCGATCTAGAGTCTGCTCTGGGTTCACACTTGCACATGTTTCACAGAGGCAGCTCCTACCGATAGCATCAAGGAAGAGGATGGCTCTTCTGGCAGGTGGACATATTGAAAATCTGCAGATCTTTCCTTGCTGATTTGTACAATGGACAGCAAATTGGAGAGTCTGGACCAACCACTGACCCTGGAGGAGCTGACAAGTTCCATCTGTGCCCTTGGTATAAATAAAACTCTCAGAAGCAATGGCTCACCAGTGGAGTTGTACTGCGCTCTGTGGAGCTGGATGGAAGGGTGCAGCACTAAACTTCGAGCTGGCAGTATGTCAGAATCCATGAGTATGGGCATCATCACCTTCACCTACAGCAGATGGGGAGAGGGAGGGCATCACAAGTTGGCAACCCTACTCACTGTTGAATATGGATTACAAGATCCTGTCCACCTCCTCTCCAATAGGAGCAAGTCTGTTCTGGGACAGGGGATCCAACCCCCGTCTATATGGGGATGAGGAAGAGCTTGGTCAGCTAGGACCAGAAGAATCAATTTGACAGGGTATTGCACATACATAATGCTCTCCCAAGTAAGCTTTGAGGAGGGGATCGGGATTCAATCCAACAGCTGTACACAGATACCAGTGGTGCAGTCAAAATTAATGTGTGGAAAACAGAAAGCTTTCCCATTGATGTGGAGTTGGGCAAAGCTGTCTGTATCCGGAGTCTTGCTTGTGTGTTGCCTAATCCTTAAGGAAGCAGGCAGGATGAGAGGTAACAATGCAGGCAGTGGGGATGCTCAGATCAAATCCTCCCAACACATAGACAATGTCACCGTCTTCTGCCCTGATTCAAGGTTGGTCCACATATCGACTAGCTCCTGCAACCAATCTGTGTTGATCTTGGGTGCCAGAATTAGCCATAGGAATAATGAAACCATGCTCTTTGGCAACTGGTTCAACCCATGCTCCATTCACTTTGCCATAAATCTGACTCCATGAATGTTCTGGGAATCTGGTCAGGAGGAGCCAAGGGTATGATGAAACAGTGGATAGTCAAAGAAACAAACTCTGGTAGTTGTGGCGCCACAATCCCTTGATGGTAGACGTGGAATTGGTCATCAGGTGCGAGGTGTTCTTGGTGTTGCTGTTCATGCCAAAGTGGCACAATTGTGGCCTGGACCTTGTTCCTGTGCCACAACTGTCACCCCAAGCCATCTCCTGCTTCATCTGCAGTTCCAAATGGAGTGTGTCTGCTGGGTCACAGGTCTCCAGAAAACAGGCGAACCATACCAATGTTACCCTCATCTTGATGGCTACCTGAGTGTGTGGCTGCCTGCGTAGAACTGAAGTGTGCAAACACCAAATGCCACTGCCTGCTGAGGTGCTGCCTGGCCCAGTGCTGTAAAGAATTGGCCTGCACTGATGACAATGCAACATAGAAGCATAGAAAATAGGTGCAGGAGTAGGCCATTCGACCCTTCGAGCCTGCACCGCCATTCAATATGATCATGGCTGATCATCCAACTCAGTATCCTGTACCTGCCTTCTCTCCATACCCCCTGATCCCTTTACCCACAAGGGCCAAATCTAACTCCCTCTTAAATATTGCCAATGAACTGGCCTCAACTACCTTCTGTGGCAGAGAGTTCCAGAGATTCACCACTCTCTGTGTGAAAAATGTTTTTCTCATCTTGGTCCTAAAGATTTCCCCTTTATCCTTAAACTGTGACCCCTCGTTCTGGACTTCCCCAACATCGGGAACAATCTTCCTGCATCTAGCCTGTCCAACCCCTTAAGAATTTTGTAAGTTTCTATAAGATCCCCCCTCAATTTTCTAAATTCTAGCGAGTACAAGCCGAGTCTATCCAGTCTTTCTTCATATGAAAGTCCTGACATCCCAGGAATCAGTCTGGTGAACCTTCTCTGTACTCCCTCTATGGCAAGAATGTCTTAGATTGTCTCCTCAGATTAGGAAACCAAAACTGTACGCAATACTCCAGGTGTGGTCTCACCAAGACCCTGTACAACTGCAGTAGAACCTCCCTACTCCTATACTCAAATCCTTTTGCTATGAATGCTAACATAACATTCGCTTTCTTCACTGCCTGCTGCACCTGCATGCCTACTTTCAATGACTGGTGTACCAGGACACCCAGGTCTCGTTGCATTTCCCC
This sequence comes from Amblyraja radiata, assembly GCF_010909765.2. Taxonomy (NCBI): domain Eukaryota; kingdom Metazoa; phylum Chordata; class Chondrichthyes; order Rajiformes; family Rajidae; genus Amblyraja; species Amblyraja radiata. The sequence goes on along the minus strand of NC_045958.1, from coordinate 58,216,173 downwards.
TTTTCCTAATCGGCCACCATTCAGATAATGGTCTACTTTCCTGTTTTTGCCACCAAAGTGGATAACCTCACATTTATCCACATTATACTGCATCTGCCATGCATTTGCCCACTCACCCAGCCTATCCAAGTCACCTTGCAGCCTCCTAGCATCCTCCTCACAGCTAACACTGCCCCCCCAGCTTCGTGTCATCCGCAAACCTGGAGGCAACATTACAGTCAGATGGACTTTAGCCCTCTACCAACCTCATGTAGAAACATTTCTGTAGAAAAACACCTTTGACCAAAAGTCCTTCAGGATCAGCATCCAAGTCAAGTCGAATTTGTTGTTTCATGTTCATTGTCATATGTACAAGTATGGTGAGGGCCTGTTCAGGGTGAGTAGCAACAGCAGGCAGACATGTAGCACTGGGACTGGGTGTGAGGCACAGCGGGATAGGCTGAAGGCAGGCAGGGACTCGTTAGTTAGGGCCCGTCCCACTTGGCGATTTTTTTTCGGCGTCTGCCGCCGTCATTGACTGATGTATCAGGTCGCCGAAAGATTTTGACCATTTCAAAATTAATAGGGGACAAAAAAAAAATGTTGCGACACTTGAGGAGACACCATGCGTCAATACATCGTCACCGCCGCATCACGCCGTGACTTTTTCGGTGATCTGATACGTCAGTCAATGAGGCCAACAGTCTCCGAAAAAATCGGCATGTGGGACTGGCCCTGAAGCTGTGGCCACAAGCAGGACTCAAGGAAGGTGTGTTGACTCCCTGGAGCCAGGATCCAGGATGTCTCAGGGTGGCTGCAGAACATTCTCAAGAGGGAGGTTGAACAGCCAGGAGTCATTGTACACATTGACACAAATTACATAAGTAGGAAAAGGGGTGAGGTCCTGCAGAGTGAACAGAGGGAGTTTGGCAAAAGGTTAAAAAGCAGGATATTGAGGGTAGTAATCTCTGGATTACTCACGGCCATTTGCTAGTGAGGGTAGGAATAGGAAAGAACAGATGAATGGGTGCCTGAAGAGTTAGTACAGAACACAGATATCTAGATTTTTGGACATTGAGATCTCTTCGGGGAAAGAAGTAACTTGTACAAGGGGGAATGGTGGCACCCGAACTGGAGAGAGACCAATTCGTGGCAAATGTTAATAAAGATGGAACGAATGGCAAGGCAGGAACCCCAATTGATGAGAAATTGAGGCCAGGAAAAAGGAGGCATGGGTCAGGTAAAGACAGCTGGGATCTAGTGTATCCCTGGGGGAGTATAAGGGATGAATGAGCATGGTTAAGAAGGAAATGAGGTAGGTATAAGAGGTGGGGAGGGGGGGGGGGGGGGGGGTGGGGCAGGATATAGTGCTGGCAAATAAGTCTAAGAAGAATCCAAAAGGATAGAACATAGAACAGTGCAGTACAGGAACAGGCCCTTTGGCCCACAATGTCTGTGCTGAACATGATGCCAAGACCAACCCTTTATCTGCCTACACATAATCCATATCCCTCCATTCCTTGCATCTCTGTATGTTTATCCAACAGTCTCTTACATGGCATTTGCCTCCTCCACCCCTAGCTGCACTTTTCAGGCACTTGCCACCCTCTCTGTAAAACAGGAGGGGGACAGATCGCATCTGAACTGGAGGAGAACCAATATCCTTGCATGGAAGTGTGCCAGTGCCACTCAGAAGGTTTTGATCTGGAGGGTGTTGGCAACCACAATAGGTGGTCAGCAAATGAGACTGATGGGAAGGTACAAGGTTATAACCAGTAAATCTCAAAGGAACAACAGGCAGGGCGAGCTTAAGGAATATGGTGAAACTGGTGGGCTCAAATATGATTAATTCAATGTATTTTTATCAATGTTTTTTATACACCTCAATAAGATCATCCTGCAGCCTCCTGCACTCCAAGGAATAAAGTCATAGTCTGCCCAATCTCTCCCTGAATCTCAGGCCCTCGAGTACTGACAACATCCTCTTCAATGTTCACTGCACACTTTTCAGCTTTATGGCTTCTTTCCGAGAGCAGGTTCACCAAAGCTGAACACAATACTCCAGATGCAGCCTCGTCTATGTCTTGCACAACTGTAACATAATATCCCAACATCTGTACTCACTTCCCTAATTGATGAAGGAAAGTAACATTAGTTTGGAGTATATTAAAATGCAGGGAAGTTTTGTAATCTGGGTGGTGGTGTTTTGGCCTTGAAGAACATTGTGGATAAATGCACAGATGCTGATCAGATCCATGCCAGGTTACTGAGAGAGGCAAGAGAGAAGATTACAGGGATGTTGACAACGTTCTTTGTATCCTCTCAAGCCACAGGCAAGATCTCAGAGAACTGGAGAGCAGCCAATGTTGTTCTTATGTTTAAGGGCAGTAGCGATGATGCAGTAAGATGCAGGCTGGTGAGCCTCGTGTCATTGGTAGCGAAGCTATTGGAGAGGATTCTTTGGTATAGAATTTCCTTGCATTTTGAAGAGAATGGGATATTTAGGGCACGTCGGCATGGCTTTGTTCAGCAGCAGGTCATTGAGTTTTTTTGAGGTGACGAAGGTGATTGATGAAGGTTGGGTAGTGGATACTGTCTACATGGATTTTACTAAGGTTTTTAAAGAAGTCCCTAATGTTAAGCTGATCCAGAAGATTAAGAAGTATGGAATCCACAGTGGTTTGGTAGTTTAGATTCTGAATTAACATGTCCATAGAAGGCAGGATTGTGGTAGAAGGTTGTTATTTTTGGCTGGAGATCTGTGATCAACGTTGTTCTGCAAGGATCTGTGCTCGACCTCTGTTAGTGATATATGTATATGAAAACAACCTGAATGTAAATGTAGATGGGTTGGCTAGTAAGTTTGCAGATGACACCAACATCAGTGGAATGGCAGATAATGAGGATATTTGTCCAAGGTTTTGATCAGTTATAAATATGGGTGGAGATTTCAGATGGAATGTAATATGAGCTAGTTAATGGCAATATTTTTAGCAAAATTAATGCACAGATGCAGCTTAGGGTCCAAGCCCATAGCTCCCTAAAAGTGGCCATACAAGTAGAGTGGTAAAGAAATTGGACACAAAATGCTGGAGTAACTCACAGGCAGCTTCTCCGGATAGAAGGAATGGGCGATGTTTTGGGTCGAGACTCTTATTCAGATTGTCAGGGGAGAGGGAGATACAGAGATCAGGAAGTGTAAAGTGTGAAAAAGAGACAAAGGGGATGGAAATCAAGGAACATTTAGAATAGATCATTGTTAGCTGGGAGATGGTAATGACAAAGCAAACAGAGAAAAAGTAAACAAGGATAGTCAGACTAGATACATAGACAATAGGTGCAGGAGTAGGCCATTCGGCCCTTCGAGCCAGCACTGCCATTCAATGTGATCATGGTTGATCATCTACAATCAGTACCCCATTCCTGCCTTCTCCCCATGTCCCTTGATTCCGCTAGCCCTAAGAGCTCTATCTAACTCTCTCTTGAATGCATCCAGTGAATCGTCCTCCATTGCCTTCGGAGGCAGAGAATTCCACAAATTCATAACTCTCTGTGTGAAAATGTTTCTCCTCACCTCAGTTCGAAATAGCCTACCCATTATTCTTAAACTGTGACCCCTGGTTCTGGACTCCCCCAACATCGGGAACGTTTCCTGCATTTAGCGTGTCCAATCCCTTAATAATTTAATATATTTCTATAACGTGGCCTCTCTTCCTTCTAAATTCCAGTGACTACAAGTCCAGTCGCTCCATTCATTCATCATTGGCTATATTTAAGAGGCAGTTAGATGTGGCCCTTGTGGCTAAAGGGATCGGGGGGGTATGGAGAGAAGGCAGGTACAGGATACTGAGTTGGATGATCAGCCATGATCATATTGAATGGCGGTGCAGGCTCGAAGGGCCGAATGGCCTACTCCTGCACCTATTTTCTATGTTTCTATCATATAACAGTCCCGCCATCCCGGGAATTAACCGCCTGAACCTGCGCTGCACTCCTTCAATAGCAAGAATGTCCTTCCTCAAATTAGAACACCAAAACTACACACAATATTTCAGGTGTGGTCTCACCAGGGCCCTGTACAACTGCAGAAGGACCTCTTTGTTCCTATAATCAACACCACTTGTTATGAAGGCCAGCATGCCATTAGCTTTCCTCACTGCCTGTTGTACCTGCATGCTTACTTTCAGTAACTGATATACAAGATCTCGTTGTACTTCCCCTTTTCCTAACCTGACATCATTCAGCCTGAAGGGTCTCGACCCGAAATATCACCCATTCCTTCTCTCCAGAGATGGTACCTGACCCCCTAAGTTACTCAGCTATTTGCGTCTACCAGATTTAAACCAGCATCTGCAGTTCTTTCCTGCACCATTCAGATAATAATCTGCCTTCCCGTTCTTGCCACCAAACTAGATAACCTCACATTTATCCACATTAAACTGCATCTACCATGCATCTGCCACTCACCCAACCTATCCAAATCACCCTGCATCCTCATAGAATCCTCTTCACAGTTCACACTGCCACCCAGCTTTGTAATCTGCAAATTTGCCAATGTTGCTATTAATTTCTTCATCTAAGTCATTAATGTATATTGTAAATGGCTGCGGTTCCAGCACCGAACCTTGCGGCACCCCACTAGTCACTACCTGCCATTCTGAAAGGGACCCATTAATCCTGACTCTTTGTTTCCTATCTGCCAACCAATTTTCTATCCATGTCAATACCTAGTCGGAGAACTGGGAAGGGGAGAGGGGTGGAGAGAGAGAGAGAGAGGGAAGGCAAGGGTTACTTGAAGTTAGAGAAGTCAATTTTCATACCACTGGGGTATAGGCTGCCCAAGCAAAATATGAGGTGTTCTTCCAATTTGCACTGGGCCTCACTCTGACAATCGGGGAGGCCCAGGACAGAAAGGTCAGTGTGGGAATGGGAGGGGAAGTTAAAGTGTTTAGCACCCGGGAGATCAGGTAGGTTTAGGCGGACTGAGCAGAGGTGCTCAGCGAAACAATCGCCGTGCGTGCGGTTGTTCTCACCGATGTATAGGAGACCACACCTGGAAAAGCGGATACAGTAGATGAGATTGGAGGTGGTACAAGTGAACCTCTGCCTCACCTGAAAAGACTGTTGGGGTCCTTGGACGGAGTCGAGGAGGGTGCTATAGGGACAGGTGTTGCATCTCCTGCGGTTGCAGGGTAAAGTACCTGGGGCGGGGGTGATTTGGGTGGCAAGGGACGAGAGAAAGTGTTTGGTATGCTTACCTTCAATCGCTTGGGGCATTGAGTATAAGACTCGGGATGTCTCATTGCAGTTAAATAACATTTTTGTTAGGCTGCACTTGTAACGGGGTGACCAGAACTAAACATAAGGATGTGGAGATGGACACAAAAAGCCAGTGTAATTCGACAGGTCAGACAGCATCTCTGGAGAAAAGGAATAGGTGATCGTTTCGCCGAACTCCTCCGCTCAGTCTGCCTAAATCTACCTGATCTCCAGGTTGCTAAACACTTTAACTACCCCTCCCATTCCTACACTAACCTTTCTATCCTGGGCCTCCTCCATTGTCAGAGTGAGGCCCAGCGCAAATTGGATGAAAAACATGTCATATTTTGCTTAGTCAGCTTGCACCCCAGCGGTATGAAAATTGAAACAAAACATCACCTATTCCTTTTCTCCAGACCTGCTGATTTACTCTAATTTTTTTGGAACTATCTTCAGTTTAAACCAGCATCTGCAGTTCCTTCCTACATGAGGATGTGGAGGCTTTCGAAAGGTACAGAAGAGCTTTACCACAATGCTACCTACATTAGAGGGTATTAGCTAGAAGAAGAGGTTGAAGAAACTTGGATTGTTTTCTCTGGAGCATTGGAAATTGAGGGGAGACCTGATAGAAGTACATAGATAGGCTAGACTGTTAGAACCAGAATGAAATGGAAATGTTAAAGATGTTGGAAGATATAACTTTAAGTTCAGAAGGGAAAATTTTAAAGGTGATGTGCAGGGCAAGTTGTTCTGTCCACACAGAGTAGTGGGTGCCTGGAATGCGCTGCCAAGGGCGGTGGTGGTAGCACATATGATAGTGTCATTGAAGAGTCTGCAAGGTAGGCACATGGATATGCAGGGAATGTAGGAACATAGAGCACCTTCAGGCAGAGGACATTAATTTACTTGGCATCATGCTCCACACAGTCATCGTGGGCCAAAGGGCCTATTCCTGTGCTGAACCGTTCTTTGTTCATGGTGTGGTTCTTTGGTGATCTGTCAATCCAGTTATGTTTACTTGACTGATGACGTGTGAGAACATTCATGGGCATGCCAACTTTCATCAGAGCTATTCCACCCCGTCCCCACTCTGTCTTATTCTCCCGTTGCACTCCAACTTGTTCTCACACACTGTCAATTGGAAGGCACACCGTTCAACAGAAAATGACAGGTCACATGCTCTATTTTCTTTAGAGACACTGAACTTGAAGCATCCTTGAATTTATGAGACTACTTGGCAAGGTCTAGGGGAAATACTTTTAAATGGAAAAACAAAAAAACAAAATAAAGCTGAATTAAAAACTGCTGTAAATGCTTCAGTTAGGCATGTGGAGAGAGAGAAAAATACTCTTTGTATATTTATAAGAAATGGAACAATTTAGAAAACAGATAACATTCCTTTTCTTAATTTTCTTCTTTGCAAAAAATACCCTTTTTAAAAAAATTTTGCCAGCTATGGAATTGTTATTTTAGAGACTGGAAATGTTACTTCATAGATGCTGTTCAACCTGTTGAATATTACTAGTATGTGTTTTTAATATGCTTTAAATATTTCTACAATTATCATGTTGTTGAACCAACCCACACAACTCTGATCCTACCTCAACAACATAAGACTACAGACTATACCCTTGCACTAGTACAGATTAGATTCTTTCATTTGTTGTGCAAAAAGACATTAGTACAGTCTTTTTAAATTGCCTTTCAAAATTGAGTAACTTATGTATAATTTATGCTTTAGAGTTGCCTATTCGATGTGCTTGTGAACCTGCTGTAATCAAGATTTTCATTGTACCTGTACCTCACATTACTTGTGCATAAGACAATACAACTTGCCTTACTCTTTCTCAAGCTTCCTCCTCACATGGCCTTCCCTCCAAACTCAGCCAATGTTATGCAGTGCATCTATTCTCAGACTTGGGTTTAAAATGAAGGGGCCGGTGCCCAACATTGGCAGACGCCTCACAAGATGGAGTAAACATTCCAGGTAAAGGCTTTCAGAAGCATCATTAGGGTCGGTATGATATTTGATAAATCCTCAATTATGCAATTTTTACAAAAAAAAGTCGTAGACTCCATGGCTTGGAGGTTGCAAGGTATAAGTATATAATATTACGTCCTGTGGATGAAAAATCCATTGACCTGCAGAATCAGCCATGATCACAATGAATGGCGGTGCTGGCTCAAAGGGCCGAATGGCCTCCTCCTGCACCTATTTTCTAATCTAAAGTGGTAAATTCAGTCTCATCTCTGGAGCCACAAGTCTGCACTGCTACAAAGGTATGGTTATCATTTGCTACAATTACGTGAAATTGGGTGCACAGGACTAACAATGAAAGCTCTAAAAGAGTGTGAGCAGAAATCTAATTGGGCTTTGAAGGGATTTATTTCAGGCAAAAAACAGCTGCAGCTCAATAAAGTAAAACACAAATCATTTGCAAATGTAGTAGCTTGGATTGATCCTGTACCCCATGCTTTAGAGAAATGGCAAAGCCATTACATTTGCTACCAAATAAACTCATTTTACATGCACAACCTTTTCTCAATAATTTCAAATGTGGCAAAGACATCAGACCGTTAATCTTTTGTGGAAACAAGGAGGGAAAGGCCCATTCAGACCAGACAGATCAGAAGTACTATTACGTCCTGTGGATGAAAAATCCATTGACCTGCAAAATCTAAAGTGGAAAATTCAGTCTCATCTCTGGAGCCACAAGTCTGTCCAGCTACAAAGGTCTCAGTGCCTGACAGAATGGTGTTTGCCTGTATAAATGTGGCTTCAGGACCTTATTCATATGCAATTACTCTTCTCTTACTTTAATTGGATGAAATGGAATTCTCCCTACAACTTAGTGAAACAGCAGTAGCCATACAATCCAGGAATGCACTAATGTTTTAAGGTAAAAGTCCAGAAGAGGGTCATAGTTGCAGACACATTCTTTGCAGGATTTGTTTTTAGTCTAACAAAGTCTTTGTGAGGTCCGTAAAACCCTTTGACATCCATTGCTCTGCATGTAGTCTTCCATCTCATCAAGAACAAGATTCCACTACTAATAGGGGTTGACTAAGGTACAGTACACCGTCTGCTCAGGCTTTCAACCAAGATAACTGATTGTGGATGATCAGCCATGATCATATTGAATAGTGGTGCAGGCTCGAAGGGCCGAATGGCCTACTCCTGCACCTAATGTCTATAAGAGCTTCTAAGTATCCTCGTTACAAGTAAGAGAGGTGATCTCTCTGAATCATACACAATTAAGATGAATGGTCAAGATAGATGCAGAGGGACTAATTCCTCAGAATGGAAAAGGTAAAGATAGGGAGCAGGGTATTAGGAAAAGGGATCAGTCATTAGGAATGAAATGAGATGAGAAATTTCTTACAGGAATGCTAGTGATGGGAATCTCAGCAAATTACAGATGCCCAGCAGCTGAAGCATTTCATTGCTCAGTTTAAGACACTAATGGGCCTGTCCCACTTAGACGGTTTTTTACGTCACTACAGGGGGCTGTCGCCACATGTTCGCTTGTGGTCGCCGGGGTGTCACCTGTATGGTCGTGAGTAGTCTCCTCAGTCGCGCAAAGAGTCGTAGCGTCTTTCTAGTCGCCACAAAATTCTCAACATGTTGAAAAATTTTCAGCGACAGTGGGTTTGATGCATATGAACGTATCTTGACTTCTCCTGACTTAGGTGCTATGGTAGGTTGTCGCCAGGTTAACGTAGGTTGTCGCCAGGATGACGTAGGTTGTTGCCGGTGCTGACTTTGGTGAATTCCATTGGCGACTACTTACGTCAACCGGTGACTGAATTGTCTTACCTTGTCGTAGCTTGTCATAGGTGGACGTCCTAATGGTCTCCGATTGTCGGTAGCTTGACGTTGACTTAGAGGTAGGTTGTTGTAGACATTGTCGTAGATATTGTCATGGGGGAGGGGGGGGGGGGGGTCCAGTCGCTGGTTTTTCGGCAACCTGCTACGACCGAAAAAAATCGCCTAAATGGGACAGGCCCATGAGGGCGTTAAGACATGGTAGGAAGGTGGAATTCAGATAGGTGATGAACCAATTTTGTTGAACAGAGAACCACATGGTCTTCTCACATTCCTAACATTGCTCAACAACAGGACTATCCTCTATCCACAAATAATTCTCAAACCCCAAATTTCATGGAATTTCTTAATTCCGTAGATGCCTTTTAATGAATGCATTGAATAAGTATTAAAAACTGCACATTTACAAATTTCAGTTTTAATTTAATATCCTCTGATACAGAGTAAAAATGTATGTGGCTATTTTAAGAGAAAAAAAGTCACATTCTAATATAACTACAGAGAAGACTGGCACTTGGCCAAACAAATATATACCTCAGAGGAAACATCGGCATTCAACTGTAGAAAGCATCTACACAATTGTCAGTTATTTGGAAAAGAGGATTTATTTTGTACTAAATACAAAAAAAGGTGATGGAAAAGATAATGCAAAAAAATGTTTCGGGAATGTGACACACTTGTTTTAATTTAATATTGTGGGAGACTCAACATTGTGACGTGCTCTGCTTGAGATTCAAGCGGAAGTGTTGATAAATTAGCTTCACTAACAGTGCCCTCCATAATGCTTGGGATAAAGACTCGTCATTTATTTATTTGCCTCTGTGGTTCACAATTTGAGATTTGTAATAGAAAAATATCACATGCAGTTAAAGTGCATATTGTCAGATTTTATTAAAGGCCATTTTTATACATTTTGGTTTCACCATGGACAAATTACAGCTGCGTTTATACATAGTCCCCCCCATTACAGGGCACCATAATGTTTGGGACCCATGGCTTCACAGGTGTGTGTAATTGCTCAGGTGTGTTTAATTGCCTCCTTAATGCAGATATGAGAGCTTTCAGCACCTAGTCTTTCCTCCAGTCTTTCCATCACATTTGGAAACTCTTATTGCTGTTTATCAACATGAGGACCAAAGTTGTGCCAATGAATGTCAAAGAAGCCATTATGAGACTGAGAAACAAGAATACAACTGTTGTAGACATCAGCCAAATCTTAGGCTCACCAAAATCACCTGTTTAGAACATCATTAAGAAGAAAGAGAGCACTGGTGAGCTTCTTAATCGCAAAAGGACAGGCAGGCCAAGGAAGACCTCCACAGCTGATGACAGAGGAATTCTCTCTATAATAAAGGAAAACCCCCAAACACCTGTCCGACCGGAATCAGGTGTGGATTCGTCAATGACCAATGTCCGCAGAAGACCTCATGGACAGAAATACAGAGGCTACACTGTAAGATGCAAACCACTGGTTAGCTGCAAAAATAGGATGGCCGGGTTACCAAGAAGTACTTAAAAGAGCAACCACAGTTCTGGAAAAAGGTCTTGTGGATGGATGAGACGAAGATTAACATATTAGAGTGATGGCAAGAGCAAAGTATGGAGGACAGAAGGAACTGCCCAAGATCCAAAGCATACCACCTCATCTGAGAAACAAGGTGGTTGGGGTGTTCTGGCCTGGGCATGTATGGCTGCTGAAGGTACTGGCTCACTTATCTTCATTGATGATACAACAGCTGATGGTAGAAGCAGAATGAATTCTGAAGCGTATAGACACATCCTATTTGCTCAAGTTCAAACAAATGCCTCGAAACTCATTGGCCAGCGATTAATTCTACAGCAAGACAATGATCCCAAACATGCTGCTAAAGCAACAAAGGAGATTTTCAAAGCTAAAAAATGGTCAATTCTTGAATGGCCAGGTCAATCACCCGATCTGAACCCAAATGAGCATGCCTTTTATATGCTGAAGAGAAAACGGAAGGGGCCTAGCCCCCAAAACAAGCATAAGCTAAAGATGGCTGCAATACAGGCCTGGCAGAGCATCACCAGAGAAGACATCCGGCAACTGGTGATGTCCATGAATCACAGACATTAAGCAGTCATTGCATGCAAAAGATATGCAACAAAATACTAAACATGACGACTTTCATTTACAAGACATTGCTGTGTGCTAAACATTATTGTGCCCTGATATGGGGGGGACTATGTATAAACACTGCTGTAACTTCTACATGGTGAAACCAAAATGTATAAAAATGGCCTTTATTAAAATCTGACAGTTTGCATTTTAACCGCATGTGATTTTTTAAAATTACAAATCTCAAATTGTGGAGTTACAGAGGCAAATAAATAAATGAATGGTCTTTGTCCCAAACATTATGGAGGGCACTGTATGTGCCTTTTGCAAAAAAGATTTAAGACTGGTGTTTCACTTTGAAACACTATAATACATCAATTCATTTCCATCTTCTGAAAGGCTCCCAACCCAAAAAGTCATCTGTCCATTCCTTCCACAGATGCTGCCTGACTGGGTACTTTGCTTTTTGTTCATTCCCATCTTCATTTGATTAAAAAGAAACACATTTGGTTTAAACCATTGATGTTCAAATACCATATATTTTCCCTTTGAGGCAAGCAATGAAACCAAACCTTTTTTCTAAGCCAGCCCTAATGAAATAGGGAATGGTGTTTACTACATTGCTTTTTTTAATGTCTGAACGCACTGAGTATATTTAAATAAAGAATGCGTTGATTGGAATCACAGGACTGAATTGCATTCAAATTTAGTAAAATTGCTTACAAAATTTAAAGGAGTTGTACCACATGATTTAGCCACAACAATTAAGATGGACTAAACAACTATATAAATTAAATCGGGTTCAAATTACCAAGTCAATTGTCTGGAGACTGGTAGGAGATTTTATTTTCTCCTGGAAAGAATGCGTGGGCTTTACCATATATACAACAAAAAAAATCAAAGAATAATGGCAATTGAAAACATACACTGAACATTACATGAAGTTGAGTCGCCTTTTCTCCATTTCTTTTATAAAAGATCAGTCTGTTTCTTTTGATAGGATTTGCACATTAAAGGTACACTAACAAGATAACATTTCAAGTAATGGGCACAATGACTTATTTGAACCTCGTTATCATTGGAAAGTACACTTGGTCTGCTGGAAGCGACTTCTGAATCTTCGGTAATAAAAAAGTATTAAAAATCCATCTCCTCTTTGGACTGAAAGTAACAGTTAAGGTCTCCTCAAAAGACTCCTTTGAAGCATTGTACTTACAAAAGAAAAATCTATTCATAATAGTATCCATAGGATGGACAGATATAATGGACACCTTACCGGAATGGTAAAGACAGCAAGAACAGACTTGGCAGTGAAGGGTGCTTTTTCAAATAAATAATTAATCCCAAATTAATTTTCTTCAATAAACTTACAGAAAATTGGCAACAGAATATTTTAGACAATCCCACATAAAGTCTTTAAAAAGAAAATTAAATACATCTGAAATGGCAAAAGCTTTAAACTAGTGATCAACCAGCCTGGTTGGGAGAAGATCTCATCTGCACTTCATCAGTTACGTGACCTTTGCCATTGTGGGATTGAGTAACAAAAGGATGCACATGGGTTTGTACCAGTGCAAACCCATGTGAGCAAAGCGAGCAAGACATGAGAGATGCAGATTTACTTCTGGAGACAAATGTGTGTGAGAGTAAAGCTGCAGTGTTCATTAATAAATCATGGAAATTGACACCACCAAAAAAATAATCCCATTCATTGTGAAGAACAGAAGCAAGAAAGAGAAAACCTGTTTGATTGGTGATTATGCAGATAATATTCATCTCGATTGATCACTAATTAAAACAAAGCTGGTAACATTTCAAAGAACAGTGCACAATAATAGAATTTAAAGCACTACAGTTTTCAGTTACTAAGGCTACATTTTGTGTAGTCACATATAGTGTCCCTACTATCGCAGCTAGTTTACAAAATAAAATTAAGAGTGTAGATAAATTCACCAGACATCCGGCGACTGATTCCTACTGCATTCACAAGCCGTGGTAATAAATGCGAACCGAGTGCTCAATGTCCAGTAGTGTTGTTCCAAAGATGCAAGAATATTTTTCAGTCATTTATCTTCAATAAATAGATCAGTTATATACTAAGGCAGGTTGCACATGCACGTTTGCCATGTGAACTTGGACACCACACGGAGACATGAAGAGCAAGTATCCAGGGTTGGAAGATGATGGAGATGTTGGAAATCCCAGTCCAACATTCCCAGAGCTTTCCTTAGGCTGATCAGGACATGTCAAATCTCTCAGTACTTACTCAACCCTGCAACGTGTTTAGGGATGAGAAGGATGTTTGACTGGGAAAAAAAAAAAGCTGCAGTAAGTCGCTCTATAGGGCAGTTCATATGGGCTGCATCACTGAAAGTTCAAGTCTCCAGCTTGTGGCCGGGGTCGTTTTTCCCCTCAGGAAGCTCCCGAAGTCTCCAGGTAACTCTGTAGTTTGCGAACAGTGGTTTTATCCAGTGAGCAAAGGTCAAAATCAAATGTTGTGTTTGTAATATGAAAATGTCCAGTCTCTTCTATTAGATTCACAATCTGAAAATAGATAAGCAACAAATTAGCTGAATTCCAATTCCATGTATTTACGATGGAGCTGTGAACCAAATTTCAATTGTGGAATGGTACTTTCAGTGACTCATTAGCATATCAATATAACAGTAACATTTAAGTAGAGATACAATAATGCCATGTTTATAGGGAGCCAAATGCAGGTAATTTTGTGTGCTAATTTTGTCAGTTGGTGAGGTTGAATAATCTAAAATGGTCTAAAAATCACTTGTTGAGCAATGAATATCTAGGAAAATCACACTATTTGAGGCCAGTTTCAATCAGAAACTAACCTCAGGCCGCGATGCTTTAAGTAATGTGACTCATGAGACTCACTCACCTGTCAACCCAGCACAACCCACCAATTACTGTTGTTGACACCCCCACTCTGCCACCCCACACCCTCAATGACCTATTGCAGCCCAACCTGACCAATTCATTCCCTTTCCTCTCCCCCAAGCAACACTCCCCCTGACCCTCTCCCCCCCCACCCAATTAACAGACTTGACTCCACTTCAGACTCCTAACCTGACTGGCTCATGTCATTAGTCCTATCATTCTATTTACTCATCTTATCTTTTCAACATTTTTCTTTTGCTTTTCCTTCATAAGGCCTCTTTATTTCAATGCAGCAGTCATGATCGGGTTCACTTTATTAAAAGCAGCAAAAGTAATTTTAAGACATGATACAGAAAGTAAAACAATCCAAGAAGTGAGTTGTGGATGTAGCCCAGTCCATCATACAGACCCACCATCGACTCCATCTACATTTCACCCTTCCTCGGCAGAACAGCCAACATAACCAAAGACCTTTTCTACTCATGTCATCCCTTTTTCTTCACACTCCCATCAGGCAGAAGATACAGAAGTTTGAAAACAGCTATCACCAGACTCAGGAACAGCTTCTTCCCCTGCCGTCAGGCTTCAGTCCTGATTTTTCTCTATTTAGAAACATAGAAAATAGGTGCAGGAGTAGGCCATTCGGCCCTTCGAGCCTGCACCGCCATTCAATATGATTATGGCTGATCATACAACTCAGTATCCTGTACCTGCCTTCTCTCCATACCCCCTGATCCCTTTAGCCACAAGGGCCACATCTAACTCCCTCTTAAATATAGCCAATGAACTGGCCTCAACTACCTTCTGTGGCAGAGAGTTCCAGAGATTCACCACTCTCTGTGTGAAAAATGTTTTTCTCATCTCGGTCCTAAAGGATTTCCCCTTTATCCTTAAACTGTGACCCCTTGTCCTGGACTTCCCCAACATTGGGAACAATCTTCCTGTATCTAGCCTGTCCAACCCCTTAAGAATGTTGTAAGTTTCTATAAGATCCCCCCTCAATCTTCTTTGCAGACATTGGATTTTGTCTCTGGAACTGTTAATTTACAATGCTAATCATACTTCTGTGTGGATAGGTTGTATTTATGTATAGTATTAACTGATTTGATTGCAAGGTTTGCAAAAACAAAGCTTTTACTGTACCTTGGTACACGTGACAATAATAAACTTAAACCTAAAACTAAACCTTCCCATTAAAGGTCACCTTGCTTGACTAACTCAAGAGTTCTTTGCACGTCGTTCATGACTCACTGACAAGGCACTCACATTCCTGTCAAATGGTTCTGGGTTCAAGGGCCACTTGAGCACACCATCCAAGCTGACAGCCCAATGCAGCAAGGGGAACAAGCTGTACAGCAGCCATGAAATGGAAGTGCCATCTTTCAGGCAGAGCATTAAACTGATTTCCGTAAACAAAAACATTTTGAAGGGCAGGCAGTTGTAGCCAATATTTGACCTTCACACAACATCGCTAACAAGAAAGTGATTACACGGGATGCCGAGCTGAACTGATCTAATTTGCTTGCACATGATCCCTTTCCCTCTATTTGGCACTAACATAACTGCCTCCACTAGCACTCCTGGCAATACCTTCCAGGCCCTCACCACCCCTTGTGTAAAAAACTTGCCCGCATAGCTCCCTTAAACTTTCCCCATCTCATGTTATAGCTACTGTATATGTATAGTTTAATCAAAATCTTTGAAATGTTCTTACCTGTTGTAGTATGTGCCGCTCACGAAGCGTCATTAGTCTTCTATGAAGTTCAACCAACTCATCCAGATATGCCTAAAAAAGGTATGGCCAAATACAAAATTGGTTTTACTTATTTTAGCAAAAACGTTACTTATAACTTAAACACCAAAGAGGCCAGGTGTGTCAAATACTAAACTAAATGTAAAACGCCGCACTGTATATTTTGACAGAGCTTAGAACAGAAATGCAGGAAGTTAACATTTTGCAAAAGATATTTGGTATACAAAAGTGTTATGATTTCAGTTGCAACATTATTTTAGGTCAGAAGATAGTGAGCCTTGAATGTGAAATCATAAACGAGTTCCATCTTCTGGATGTTGTAGACTATCAATATTCAACAACAGCTACTCTATGCAAGTTATATTAAAGAAAGCAAAACAAATATTTCATTAAATATTCACATGTATTCATTGGATTCAGAATCCCCAAAACATTTCAACTGTTTCTAAAGCTGAAGTTATGCAAATTATAGACAGCAAGGATGCACTAACATTTGGGAACTTTGGTGTTGCTAGTTTTTACTGAACCACAGTTTAATCCATTATCAGAAGTCAATTGATTAAATCAGGGCTGAAATGGCAGTAGTATTAAAGTTAACCTTTGAACCATATAGAACAGACACAAGTCCTTTGTCTGCTGTGCCCAATCAGCCAATAAGTATATCTTTACTGATCTAATTTTCTCCACTTGGCCTAATAGCATTTCAAGTGCCAATCCAAATACCTTTTTGCTGCTGTTGGAGTTCCTGCCTCTGCCACATGATCAATATGGGTGTCAGGGGTTATGGGGAGAAGACAGGAGAATGGGGTTAGGAGGGAGAGATAGATCATCCGTGATTGAATGGCAGAGTGGACTTGATGGGCTGCGTGGTCCAATTCTGCTCCTATCATTTAGGAACCCCTTTAGACCAGGGGGTTCCAGATATCAACCACCCTTTGGGTGAAAACATTCTTCCTCAACTCCTCTCCAAACGCCCTGCCCATTATTTTTAAGCCTATGCCCTGTGATCGTAGACACCTCCACACACTTCATAACTTTGTGTACCTCCATCAGATCTCCCTTCAGCCGCCTCTGCACCAAAGCAAACAAACTCTCATTTGTTGCCATGTTTCCTGAAAATATAGTTCTAGATCTGGACAAGTTCCAATTAATTAAGTCCACTTCCACCTATATCTCTCTCTCTGACATTTCACTTTTCTTCTCCCTTATCTCCTTTTCATCTCTAGCCTTCATCCACCGATCTTCAATCAAAACCTCCTCCTCACCTGTCTGTTTATCACTTGCCAGGTTTTGTTCCCTCTCCCAACTACATGCAGTTTGAAGAAGGGTTCCAACCCACAATGTCCCTATCCATGCCCTCCAGTGATGTTGTCTGATACACCATGTTACTCCAGCACTTTGTGCCTTATCGAGTTAATAAAAGATTTACAAGATTTATTTAAAAAATTCACTCAAACTTCCTGAAAAACACAAAAGTGATGCACATGGAATATGTATAACATATAATATTTACTTGCAAACTTGCTTCCTTCTACTAATTCAGTTCACATTGGCTTTGAAATTACCATAATTCACCAAGTAATAGCTTTACATTGAATTTGTCAAAGATATTCCTAATTATTCAGTTGCTTTGATGCCAAAATTATAACCTAAATGTTTTTTTAAAGTAGGTTACTGGCCACAAATGATACACAAAACATGAATAATCCAGTGAAATAGGAATATAAATTTATTTGCCAATTTAGCAATAGCACAGTAGCAACAAACAGGAAAGGCTAGTGGGGATCAGAGTGCTTCTGTCTCTACTAGCCCACTGAAGAAGAGAGATACTCCTGACGATCAGGAGTGGAAGCGTGCAGACAAACATAGGGCTGAAGAAGACCAAGGAAGGAAGATATTAAAATAAGTATTTGAATTCAATTGAAAAAAAGTTTTTTAATCACATAGATGAAATGGCTCGCATATTCATTAATACTCAATGTGCAGTAGTACTCGTCATCCAATATTCCCTGCCATTAAATTTCCTTGCTCCAACAGCATGTTCTTCTTAAAATAGACACAAAAAGGCAGGAATAATTCAGCGGGTCACACAGCATCTCTGGAGAAAAGGAATGGGTGACGTTTCCAGTGAAGAAGGGTCTTATCCCAAAGCATCACCTATTCTTTTTCTCCAGAGATGCTATCTGACCCACTGAGTTACTCCAGTATGTTCTTCTTGACTGGTTACCTAGTTATTTTTGTTTCGGATGTCATTAAGCAGTAAGTTGTTGCAAAATCAATACAGATAATTAATGCTTGAGCAGTAACAGCCAAAACAATGAGAATTCCACTGAAATCACCGAGTAGTGATGCTCACCGAGCTGATAAAATAGCAGCATTTAAGAAATTTTGAATGGGCATATGGATATGCAGGGAATGGAGGGATATGGGTTATGTTTAGGTAGATAAGTGATGGTCTTGGCATCATGTTCGGCACAGACATCATGGGCCGAAGGGCCTGTTCTTGTGCTGTACTGTTCAATGCTCTAGCGGAGTGGATCATTCACATCATCCTTGCATTTCTTTGATCCGATTTGAAAAAAAACTTCCACCACTTGCAACAAGGACTTTGTGGGTTTACCGTTTAGTTTAGAGATACAGCGCAGAAACAGTTGCTTTAGCCTATCGTGTCCACGCCAGCCAGCACGCAATCCCTGCACACGAGCACTACTACACACACTAGGAAAAATTTACAATTTTTACCAAAGCCAATTACACCTGCAAACCTCTATGTCTTTGGAATGTGGGAGAAAACCGGAGCACCTGGTGAAAATCCTCGCAGTCATGGGGAGAACAGGCAAACTCCATGCAGGCAGCATCTATAGTCAGGATTGATTTGGGTCTCTGGCTCTGCAAAGCTCTACTGCTGTGCTATCGAGCAGCCCCTATCATATTGACAGAACTACTATCATGAATCAGTTGTTTTGTTCTTATCCAGCAGTTTTGATCCAGGAAATATTTGCGAGAAAAATAACTAAATGGCGAAAAGAAGTTAATCCATTTCTTAACGCACAACTTTCTGTTAATGAGGCCTGTCAATGAGGGAATAAGCTCAAGTGGGTTCAAGCATCTTTTAATTTATTAATAAGTTTAAAACAAAACAAGGCTGCAATTCCACAGGCAATGCTCATTTATCTTTGAGCGATTGCTAGACCACGCATTCTGAAAATGAATTATACTTTAAACAATAAAATCCAAATTTTGGCACACATACACGGTTAAAGATGTATTAACTGAAATGAATTTGCCTATTTTTTATCATATTAGAATTTTTTAAGTAGATGTCCTGGTAATCACTACATTGCACTTTTAACTTTTGCACTTTTTATAATGCATTTTTAATTTTGCTTTTCTTTTCTTTTAGTTCTTCTATTTTATTTCATTTTATTATTTCATTTATTGTATGACATTTTTTTATGTGAAGCACTTTGAGTCTGCCTCGTGTATGAAATGTGCTATATAAATAAAGTTGCCTTGCCTTGCCTAATCAATCCTTTGTGAAATAATTGACCCCGAACTTTAACTGTTTCCCCACGAATGATGCCCAAATGAACATTAATCAGATTCCTGTTTTGAAAACATCAATGCTATTGCTCTTTAAGATATCCTTGTTACATTTAAAAATTAAAAATATCACAAAACTATAAATTCTGAGTAATGCTTTGGGTGAATTAAGTTGAATCTGTGTAGATCCACAGAATAAAAGAAATTAAAGTGAAAATCAACAGAAATTGTTTTGCAACAGCGAGTCATATTAGGATGTAAAATGGCAAGATTTGTGTCATTGTTAGTGCACTGCCAGCTTCATAGACCCAAATTAAATATTGGGCAATGTCAGATACGATGTACACAATTCCTAAAGCAATAGTTCGTTCACCTTAATATTCATCAATTGACTTCCATGCACAATCTTTACAATTATCAATCTTGAGTCCTTCGCAGCATAGCCAGTAATTGTGCATCATTTGGCCACTGCAGCTCGTTTGTCACCCATATTAGAATAAGGTACAGGAACAGAAATCAAAATTAAAATAGATCACAGAAGATTCAAAACTAAACTAATTTGAAAGTAAATCCCATGGATCTGAGCAACTCGCAAAACGTGCAACAACATGGATATGAGCCACAATTTAAGATATCGATGGTGTGGATAGGCTGCAAGTATTTAACTATGAGGGAATCTAGCAATAGGTAGTCAGAAAAAACACTGAAGCATACACACACACAAACATAAAATCCATTACCAAACCCAAATAAAATCACCAACAATTCAGCAGAGATAAGCCAATCTAATTTCTGCATCGCTCCCATGAGACAGATTCCATGGGAAATTGTCGCCATTTGTGGATTTTTCCAAGTGAATAGCAATTTTAGATCATTAGTTTTAGTCAAAGAGGCCATATCATCAGAAAACTTGCTCTCTTCTTATCTGACCACAGTGGCATCCAGTGCAACATTAGAAGGGGTCAATTCTTGTTCCCCATGTGGGCTTTGAAATAGAAATACTCTTCTAATTCTACACAACAGACACCTAAATAATGGTTGTGCAGAGGTCTTCGAGTACTTGCTTGCTTTGGAGTTTGAAGTATTGAACCAAGGGTGCTGTTCAATTCATCTTTACCCCCTGTGGACATTGGACTTTTGTCTCTGGAACTGATGCGCTACAATGCTGAGAACTATATTCTGCACTCTGCATCTTCCCCATTGCTCTCTATATTGTACTTGAGTTTAACATGATTGTATTTAAGCATGCTATATCTGATCTGTTTGGATAGCACGCAGAACAAAGCCCTTCACTGTACCTCTGTGAAAGCAAAAATAATGAACCTAGGTCCTGCGTGGAACAAGTCATTCCCACCTGAGCTTGATCTGCAAACCTTACCAATAAAATCAAATTCTGAATGAAACTGTTTTGAGTGAAAGCATCCATTTTAATGAATGATGATTATGATCGGACCCTCCTGGGACAATGGACTGTTTTTGTGCTTTACCATTTCAGAAGTCGTTGCAACAAGCACCATTTAATGTATCAATGGAACAGGATAGACTGTAGCACTTCCAAAAAGATCACGCATGTCTTTACCATCTCATTCGCAGAGGGAGAACAAGGAGGGAAGAGACAGAGACTAAGACTTTGCCTCCATCACAGTGAGGATGTGCTTGGTGAACTCACTGTGGTGGATGTTTAATTTGTGTTTATTGCATGTTTTGTTTTTATTGGTTCTGTGTATGACTGCAGGCAACATAATTTCGTTCAGACCGAAAGGTCTGAATGACAATAAAGGAATCTAATCTAATCTAAAAATTCTGAAACACTGTGTTCAGGAGTTTCCTACATTCCCAGATAAGGAACAATTATTGACACCTTGAAGAAAGGAGAGGGTCTGATTTGTGGGTAGAAATAATGAGCTGGAGGCAAAAGAGAATAGACTCAAGACTTCAAATGTTCGGTTTCCCTGAAGAATTCTGTCCGAGTTATTTTCCTTCCTGAAGTAAAATTGAACCAGCAAGCAGAACTCGAGACAAGGGCAAATATTTTGCCAATTTACTTTGAGTCACACTTGAAAAATGTCATGCTTTCATATTCACTATGCCCAAGAGCTCAGGACTGCAGTGTGTTGTATGAAAGAACTTCAAGAATGCAAAAAACACAGCTTACCTTGTCACATTCACCATTCTTTATTGTTTTCTCAGGTTTGCCTTGCTTTAATGGGCTTTTGACTTCTAACACCTGTTGTAATAGAGGCGCAAAGACTTCAGCCACAGGCATCCTCAATGCTCTTGCTTCTGGCGGTGGTCAGGCTCAGCAAAACTGCTATACGCTGAAAAATGTACTGACTTTGACAAGTCCTCCACCCCTTCAAACTGTAACTTTCTCAATTTTCCCAACGCTGGTTTTAAGTAATGGGCACAGTTGGTCTCTTGTTCTTCCCACATCCGTACTAAAACCCTTCTGGTATCCATACCCAAGATCAACACTCTCATTTTGCAGAAATTTACACTTTAATCACTGTACAGGTGTCATTTGTTTACGCAACATAGTTTGAATAGGTGGTGAAATACATTATTTTTTTAAGAGTTCGAAATGCATTTAGTTGCATCAAAACTAGGTGGAAGTTGCAATTTGTCAGAGCATTTCTTTTGATGGCTTTCATGACAATCTAGTAGGTTCAGGAAAGATGTTGTAATGTCGTATGCATTTGGTACATCACTGTAGGTAGTTTTGCAATAACATGATCGTGTCAGTCCTAAGAAACCTCATGTTATAGAAAATAAGAGTTCCAAAACGATTGGGGAAAAGGTGTTGGGCCAAGAGAGTTTTAGACACGCAATAACAAAGTTATATGAAAATAACAAAATAACAATCCCTACAGGATTTTCAAAAAGGTCTTTTTAATAGCTCTATTTATTTATCTTCCTGCAATCTAAAAATACCAAAGGCTGCATGTTAGGGTGTTTAATCGAGTATTGTTACACAAGCGTTATTAGAAGCGATTATTTGTCAATTTCAATGGCCACTTGCGGTGAAACGAGCAGCCTGTGTACTGTGTCCGATAACTGCGGCGAGGTTACATGGAAATGGAAAGTTTCTTCTCTGGAAACTTTGATTCCCTACAGGACAGTTTATTTTCTCTGCTTGTCAATTTCCAAAGTAACTTTTACATGGTTCTCTAGTTCCCGACTGAAATCGCGTCATAACCAATTTGGCTCGCATAATAGTATTCCCTGATTCATCAATCGCATGGTGTCCGATTAATGTTGTGGAAACACATGTTACAGCAGAACTACCTTAATTCATTTTTGACAAGTAATTACTGAATGGATCACAAAGACTCGCTCCAGGCAAAATAGTAAGAGCTAATTTCTGATCTTACTCATAATGGCTTGTTCATTTCATTTTGTAATTGAAGCATCAGTTGATAGAGGATGGTATACTTCAGAATACGTGGTTATAGCATTTACTTTAGCTTATTCCTTGTGAAAAAAATATTTATCTAAATAACTTATATTCATGCTTTCAAGAGAAAAGTGTGTCACATCTATTTCAATAGTTTTTTCTGCCCCAAAGGGAGATGATGCCTTTGTACCTACATCATTTGGTGATGTTGACCAACCGATAAAAACAAAATGTTCATATAGAAACGATTATAGCAAAATGGAGATAAAGCTGCAGCAATGGGAAAGCCTACTTTAGCATGAACAGCATCTTTCAAAAGACACAGATAGATGGCGGACTGCAGGAGTGGGCGCCGTTGTGTATGGCTGCACTGCCTGCAGTCCGTCCTTTCACCCTTTTTTATTTTTATTTTTAGTCCTGTTTAAAACAAAATGTTTGTTGGAGGTCTTCTTTTATGTGGTGGTGGGGGGAGGGGAAGGGGAAACTTTATTTCCTAGTCCCTACCTGGTCGGAGAGGCGGCTTCCCTCCAAGCTGCTTCTTCACCCTTTCCTCGCGGCCTACCATCGGACTGGAGCGGCATTTCCTGTCGGGACCGGCCGGAATCCCAGCTTAAAGGCGGAGGCACAGCGCTGGGACACCATCACGGAGCGGGCGATGCCTTACCGGATCGCCGTGCGGTAAGCCCTGGACTGCTGTGATCGCCGACTCCAACATCCGAGGAGCTGTGGCTGCGGGCGTACAGCTGCGGGCGGCACTGGATTTGAAACACCGCGGAACCTAGGCTCCGAGATCGCCAGAGTCGGAGCTCCAACCAGCGCGGCCTGAGGACTTTGGGTGCCGCGGTCTCTGGGGAGAAAGCGGCCGCTCCAGACATTCCAAGCCGCTGAGGAGTTTTCACCCGATGCCGGAGTTCCATCTTCACGGCAAGAGGGCCTGAAAACATTGGACTGGCTGCGGAGGCCACAAATAGGCCCCGACCTCGGGTGATCACAGAGGAAGAGGACTGAACTTTCTGATGCCTTTCCCCACAGTGGAAAATTTTGATTCTGTTATGGGGGGACGTTCATGTTGAATTCTATAATGTGTTATGTCATTTTAATTTTTTTTAATTTTTCTATTGATGTACGGAAACTTAATTATTTCTTCTATGTAAAGCACTTTGGTTTCAACACGAGTTGATTTAAACATGCTATGTAAATAAAATGTACTTACTTACTTACATTCAGCTGTAGAAGTACTTTCCTCTTCATTGTACAGAATTTCAATTGAAAAGTTTAATTTTCAAAAGATAAATTACCTGGCTATTACTCTTGGACATACGTCCAAATAATCAAATAAATTGGGGAAAAACTTGCTTGAAATACATCCTCCATTGATTACCAATTAATTTATTAATTAGAAATCTAATTTTCTAGTTTTACAATAGATTGTGCGGAGATACGTCAATTAAAATACCCAGTTGCAGCCACGATGAAAGGATGGAAAATTGAAGCAGAAGCATTGCTACTGCAATAAATACCAGAATTGCAACATTGGCCTTAAATCATGGGACTGCAACACAGATGTACTTAATGCCACACAGAACATTTATCAGAGGTCAGACTTCTCCGCAATGCACTTGTTTGGAAGCATTCGTGTTCAACAGCCTTTTGTGCAATTAACACCACCTCCAATAGGCTACATTGCATGTAATTTTGTTGAGGCCTAAACAACAATTAAACCAACATTCTCATGGTCTTCTAAGCTTAATGGCCAAGTTTAAGTGAGGTATTATTTCCTCCCAAGTGTAAAAGATCAATTGCATTTATCAAACTCTTCAGCAGGTTCAGAAGGGTTAAATAATTTCAGCGGTCAATAATTTCTTGTACACAGGCATCTTGCTTTTCCTGCCATTTACTTAACGGAACTGAAGCTCATTTTTGCAAATGCAAGGTTCATCTTTGAAGTCTTGCATTTAGCATTAACAGGTGCAATACAATCATGACACTTTAGTATACCAAAATGTAATGCTTGGTGGGAGAATGGGGAAGGGCAGAGTGGGAAGAGCAAAGGGAAGCCATCGAGCAAACTCCACTAAGGAGAAGCAGAGGGAAGGAAATCAAAGAGAAAAGTAGCGGGAAAAAAGTTTAGTACTCAAGAAAAATTATTTTATTCTTAAGACAACATTTCTAAACATATCTTCAATATGCATAACATTATGAAGTATATTCTGTTTGGAAGAAGCTAACAGAATATATTTAGGTGTAGCTTTCTAGGTGTTCCAGTTCATTACACAGCTCTATTCCATACCTGGTTATTGCTGTTGCTGGCTTTTAATAATGGAGGTGCTTCATTTCTGGGTGGGGTGGATCGGCCACTGTTCTCACTGTCGCTCCCATCGCTCAAACTCATTCTGTAACAACAAA
This sequence comes from Amblyraja radiata, assembly GCF_010909765.2. Lineage (NCBI taxonomy): Eukaryota > Metazoa > Chordata > Chondrichthyes > Rajiformes > Rajidae > Amblyraja > Amblyraja radiata. The sequence continues at coordinate 58,191,038 of NC_045958.1, read as the reverse complement.
CAGAGCTGAAGCACAAACATGCAGTGACAAAATAGGGCAAGAATGAATTTCATACCTTATCGTACATCCTCATGTAGATGAAGCAAAGCTCTGAACACTACACAACTTACAGGTAAGTGTGCAACGTTGAGTCATTTCTTTATATTGATTTATTTATGATATATCTTCACTTCATATGATATTCCATAATTTCTGATAAAGAGGGCAAATTGTTTATTATCTCATTAACTTTTGAGTCAATATGTGTTTCTAAAGAGCTCTCATGATAACCCCTGCAAGATTGTTTTTTTAATCAAAGAAGCCCAGTCAAAATTTAGTTTAGAGATACAGCATGGTAACAGGCTCTTTGGCCCACCAATCACCTGTTCTCACTAGTTCTATGTTATGTCTTTTTCGCATCCACTCCCTCAACATTGGAGGCAATATACAAAGGCCAATTAACCTACAAACCCACAAGGGATTGAGAGGAAACTAGTGCACCCAGGGAAAACCTATGAAGTCACAGGGTGGACATGCAAACTCCGCGCAGAGAGCACCAGAGATCAGAATCTAATCTGGGTCTCTGACATTGAGACAGCAGCTCCAACAGCTGCACCACTATGTTGCCATAATCTTTTAATAACTTAATAACTTGCAATTAAACAACTTTGAGATGTACAAATAACATGTAAATAGGATGGCTCTTTGGACATCCCAACAAGTGAACAAAAATGCTTTAATTCTCCAGTTTAGGTTCCATCACCAGTTCAGGTCTGATAACCACCGCAGATGTGTTGTCATATAAAAAAATCATTTTCATTTTTGTCTTACTTTCAATTAATGGCGAAAACAGAATTTAAATGATCACTACATGTGTAATGTGGTTATTATGAAGCAATTTCCACAAGGGGTTGCTTTCTATGCGAGCTGGAAGGCAGCAGGTAGTGTACACACGTGCACAAATTAATAAGTTGGTAAACAAATAAGCTGTACATTTGTAACAAGCATTCAAATACAGGATCATGAAAATTACTATTTTTTAAAATCTAAAACTGAAAAGTAAGGATTACATCACTGCCGTGATGTTCTCCTTAATCAATACAGCAACGCCCCTCTCTTTTACCCATACCTCTTGCCCTTAGCACCTGTACCTTGGAATATTAAGATGCCAGATCTGTCCCAGTTCTGCAGTGGCCATAACATCCCAGTCGCACATACCTATCCACTCCCCGAGTTCATCCACGGGGATGCACCTTACCCATCAGGCCATTTGATGGAAAGATAATTATCCCATCATCTTTTCTTGCACCCTCCCGTGCTCCTATTTTTCCCCATTAATTGAATTTTCTGCACTGACTTTCATGCTCCCTACTGCATCAGATCCCTTCTCTCTGCCACTCTAGTTTAAACGCTCTCATGGAGCACTAGTGAACCTCCCTGCAAGGATATTGATCTCCTTTCAGTTCAGATGCAACCTCTTGTACAGGTCACCCCTTCCCCCAGAAGGGATTCCAATGGCCCCAAAATCTGAGTCCCTCCATCAACTCCTTGGGCACTCATTCACCTGTCCGAACTTTCCATTCCTACCCTCACTAGTAAACTATTCTCAGGTTAGCTGAATAGGAGGAGAATTGGGGTAAGCTGATGTGCACAAGGGGGAGCGAGAGAAAATAGGTTACACTGTGAGTGAATAGCTTTTTGAGATTATTCCAGGAGACAGCATCAATTAGACTGGATGGCCTTTGTTATCAGAAATACAGGCCTTTGTTATCAGACATACAGGAGCAAACAGATGAATGAAAACACAAAAATGTATTACATCTCTTAGATCTTGTCATTGCTACACTACCTGTGTCCTCTGCTTCCACAATGAGTACTCAGCGATCTCTCTACATCAGACAGGTTTCCAGTCCTATCTTCATCAGACTCATTGTCTTCAGAATGGAGATCTTCCATTATAGATCTCAATGGACCTGTTTAAGAAGATAAATGAAAGAAACCTCAATCAGAGATTGAATGGGATTGTGGCAAATGGATTACAATTCAGATCTTTCCTTTCACTTTGACTTGAAGACATACATATACACTTGCACATTTTCAAACATAGGTCAAGACTGGCATTTAACTGGAAGATACTAGTTTAAGGTGATCCAGTACTCTCTTGATTTCACTGTGCACATCCCTGGAGATCAGCATTTAAAGACCAAGAGTAGAGACAAATGCCCCTGTCCCACTTAAGAAACCTGAACGGAAACCTCTGGAGACTTTGCGCCCCACCCAAGATTTCCATGCGGTTCCCAGAGGTTTTTGTCAGTCTCCCTACCTGCTTCCACTACCTGCAACCTCCGGGAACCGCACGGAAACCTTGGGTGGGGTGCAAAGTCTCCAGAGGTTTCCGTTCAGGTTTCCTAAGTGGGACAGTGGCATAAGGCACAGAGATAAATTGCACAGTTCCTCTAAAGGGTGTTAATTCACCAAGGAGAAGGATATTGAATTATGTGAGGTAAGGGAAACTAGTAGAGTAGCTATGGATACTATGAGTTTCAAAGTAAAAGAAGTACTGACACTTTTGAAAAATATAAAAGTGGATAAGTCTCCAGGTCCTGACAGGATATTCCCTAGGACATTGAGGGAAGTTAGTGTAGAAATAGCCGGGGCTATGACAGAAATATTTCAAATGTCATTAGAAACGGGAATAGTCCCCGAGGATTGGCGTACTGCGCATGTTGTTCCATTGTTTAAAAAGGGTTCTAAGAGTAAACCTAGCAATTATAGACTTGTTAGTTTGACTTCAGTGGTGGGCAAATTAATGGAAAAGATACTTAGAGATAATATATATAAGCATCTGGATAAACAGGGTCTGATTAGGAACAGTCAACATGGATTTGTGCCTGGAAGGTCATGTTTGACTAATCTTCTTGAATTTTCTGAAGAGGTTACTAGGGAAATTGACGAGGGTAAAGCAGTGGATGTTGTCTATATGGACTTTAGTAAGGCCTTTGACAATGGAAGGTTGGTTAAGAAGGTTCAACTGTTGGGTATAAATGCAGAGTAGCAAGATGGATTCAACAGTGGCTGAATGGGAGACGCTAGAGGGTAATGGTGGATGGCTGTTTGTCGGGTTGGAGGCAGGTGACTAGTGGGGTGCCTCAGGGATCTGTGTTGGGTCCTTTATTGTTTGTCATGTACATCAATGATCTGGATGAAGGTGTGGTAAATTGGATTAGTAAGTATGCAGATGATACCAAGATAGGGGGTGTTGTGGATAATGAAGAGGATTTCCAAAGTCTACAGAGTGATTTAGGCCATTTGGAAGAATGGGCTGAAAGATGGCAGATGGAGTTTAATACAATACAATTCACAATTATACAATACAATTCAATTTATTGTCATTTGGACCCCTTGAGGTCCAAACGAAATGTCGTTTCTGCTGATAAATGCTGATAAATGTGAGGTGCTACACCTTGGCAGGACAAATCAAAATAGGACGTACATGGTAAATGGTAGGGAATTGAAGAATGCAGTTGAACAGAGGGATCTGGGAATAACCGTGCATAGTTCCTTGAAGGTGGAATCTCATATAGATAGGGTGGTAAAGAAAGCTTTTGGTATGCTAGCCTTTATAAATCAGAGCATTGAGTATAGAAGCTGGGATGTAATGTTAAAATTGTACAAGGCATTGGTGAGACCAAATCTGGAGTATGGTGTACAATTTTGGTCGCCCAATTATAGGAAGGATGTCAACAAAATAGAGAGAGTACAGAGGAGATTTACTAGAATGTTGCCTGGGTTTCAACAACTAAGTTACAGAGAAAGGTTGAATAAGTTAGGTCTTTATTCTCTGGAGCGCAGAAGGTTAAGGGGGGACTTGATAGCGGTCTTTAAAATGATGAGAGGGATAGACAGAGTTGATGTGGACAAGCTTTTCCCTTTGAGAATAGGGAAGATTCAAACAAGAGGACATGACTTCAGAATTAAGGGACAGAAGTTTAGGGGTAACATGAGGGGGAACTTCTTTACTCAGAGAGTGGTAGCGGTGCAGAATGAGCTTCCAGTGGAAGTGGTGGAGGCAAGTTCGTTGGTATCATTTAAAAAGAAATTGGATAGGCATATGGATGAGAAGGGAATGGAGGGTTATGGTATGAGTGCAGGCAGGTGGGACTAAGGGAAAATAATTGTTCGGCACAGACTTGTAGGGCCGAGATGGCCTGTTTCCGTGCTGTAATTGTTATATGGTTATATGGTTAATTCAGCACCAAGAGTAAGTGGATCGGTTTTCGAGGCTTTGCACAACACTTGGCAATACATTATCAGGGAAGCTGAGAGATTGGGGGGAAAAATGGAAGCTAATGTAGTTTTTTGTGCACTACATTAATCACTTAGTCACAAATCATGAACAGCTATTTATACCAGTTGTTCCTTCCAGATCAAACTTAAAAGCTCAGCAATTAACCTCGAGGCAAGCTTAGGTAAAGGTTAGGGTCCATGACATAATTATAGGTCATGTCACATGCATTTTGTGTAACAAGAATCCATCATTAATTCCAGTGCCAAAAGGTAAATTGTTTGGCTTCTTTCCTAATTAGCCAACAGTAGCGGTTGATGATTGGCAGGTCAGGGCAGGTCAGATTTGTAATGCAGAGCCAGATAATGGCATGCATAATAAACTCAATTTGGCTATGAGACAACGTACAGAACAGAATACAAATAAGAACTGAAATCAACATTGAAAGCTTCATAGCTGGTCTCTTTAGATTCTGGAGTAGTTCCTGAGGATTGGCGGGTAGCAAACGTAACCCCACTTTTTAAGAAGGGAGGGAGAGAGAAAACGGGGAATTACAGACCAGTTAGTCTAACATCGGTAGTGGGGAAACTGCTAGAGTCAGTTATTAAAGATGGGATAGCAGCACATTTGGAAAGTGGTGAAATCATTGGACAAAGTCAGCATGGATTTACAAAAGGTAAATCATGTCTGACGAATCTTATAGAATTTTTCGAGGATGTAACTAGTAGCGTGGATAGGGGAGAACCAGTGGATTTGGTGTATCTGGACTTCCAGAAGGCTTTCGACAAGGTCCCACATAAGAGATTAGTATACAAACTTAAAGTACACGGCATTGGGGGTTCAGTATTGATGTGGATAGAGAACTGGCTGGCAAACAGGAACCAAAGAGTAGGAGTAAACGGGTCCTTTTCACAATGGCAGGCAGTGACTAGTGGGGTACCGCAAGGCTCAGTGCTGGGACCCCAGCTATTTACAATATGGATGAGGGAATTGAAGGCAATATCTCCATGTTTGCGGATGACACTAAGCTGGGGGGCAGTGTTAGCTGTGAGGAGGATGTTAGGAGTCTGCAAGGTGACTTGGATAGGCTGGGTGAGTGGGCAAATGTTTGGCTGATGCAGTATAATGTGGATAAATGTGAGGTTATCCATTTTGGTGGCAAAAACAGGAAAGCAGACTATTATCTAAATGGTGGCCGACTAGGAAAAGGGGAGATGCAGCGAGACCTGGGTGTCATGGTACACCAGTCATTGAAAGTAGGCATGCAGGTGCAGCAGGCAGTGAAGAAAGCGAATGGTATGTTAGCTTTCATAGCAAAAGGATTTGAGTATAGGAGCAGGGAGGTTCTACTGCAGTTGTACAGGGTCTTGGTGAGACCACACCTGGAGTATTGCGTACAGTTTTGGTCTCCAAATCTGAGGAAGGACATTATTGCCATAGAGGGAGTGCAGAGAAGGTTCACCAGACTGATTCCTGGGAAGTCAGGACTGTCTTATGAAGAAAGACTGGATAGACTTGGTTTATACTCTCTAGAATTTAGGAGATTGAGAGGGGATCTTATAGAAACTTATACAATTCTTAAGGGGTTGGACAGGCTAGATGCAGGTAGATGCTAATTTCTATGTTTCTATTTTGAATTAGATTTGCTACATATTTTAAAAATATGTGAAAAATTAGACATCTAGGTCTATGAAAGAGTTTCTAGGTCTATGAGAGAGTTAGATAGAGCTTTAGGGGCTAGTGGAATCAAGGGATATGGGGAGAAGGCAAGCACGGGTTATTGATTGGGGACGATCAGCCATGATCACAATGAATGGCGTTGCTGGCTCGAAGGGCCGAATGGCCTCCTCCTGCACCTATTTCCTAGGTCTAGACCGCATGAAGAATTTCAGCACAAATTTGAAGAGATAGACAAGAGTCTTTCCATTACAGGACATGGACGTTCTAAATACGGAGGGGGAAAACCCTCACACAAGGGAAAGAACTATCACCCAAGGGGACCACATCAAAGCCAATGATGCTCTATACAAAACAAATGTGCTAACACCTATGTATTAACAAGCAACACAGAATGTATAGACCAACCTTTTCCGCTGTTTTGTATTGTTTTTATGAATGATGGTTGCTTTTGAAATAAAAATCCATCCTCTTACCAGCCACCACCACCACAGCATATTATTTTAGTTTAATGCATCTTGTAACGTTCAAAATGCATAAATTGCATTTAATGAATTTGTAATTTCTTTTCATTCAAGCTGGTTAGAAATAAACCATGACAAGAACTACTAAGAAGGCTGTGGATGTAAACCCAATCTGGAGGTTTCTATTCCAACCTACATGGTGTGCTAAACAACATTGTTACGCCCCAGTTTTCTGAGAGACACAACTTCTGACAGCCTGGTAAATATTCATCACTCAACCAAAACACATTGCTTGTAGACAAAAACTCAGCTGCTGAGTTTCTCCAGTCTACCTTCGATTTTTCCAGCATCTGCATTTCTTTCTTAAAGAAAACATATTGCTTGGTCATTTCTTAGTGCTGGTGAAACTTACAAACATCATATGACAATTCATGTAATGTTAAAGCAGTGAAGTTTATCATTTGCAGCACTGACTGTTTCTGCACTTGGATAGAGTCCATGACCACTTCATTTCCCCCCAATAATTGCATTTCTAGTAAATTGCAATAACCTTTTGAAGATTCCTCTGGAATCTGATTCCAGCACTTTCAGAAAACCCATCTCACGCCATTCTTGTCCGAGTGGGAAAACTTTTTCTTAATTTCCCCTTTAGCGCCTTCGTTAATCTTTTTATTTGAATCTCTTTGAAAACATGAACGTTGGTTCCCAAGCCATTGGCTAGAGAAAGCGTATTTCCCTGACTGATCCATCAAAAACCCATAATTGTGAATACCATTTGTTCTCTGCCTTTACTGTACTTCTCCTACGCCGAAAACAAACCACCTTCTTAACTGTGTGGAACATCTTTCATTGCTGGTATAATCCTGGTTATAACTCTCATTCTGGGATCATGACATCTGGCAAAGGTGCAGAAATGCACCAGCAGCTACAGGGTTTTTACTAACTTGTAAAGGTCAGGATAACTGCTTGAAGATTATGCTTGAGGAGCAAGTCGACCATTTGAGGATAAATAAACAAGTCAGTATTAAGGCGAAAATGACTGGCACAAGAATTATTGGGTACATCCACAAAAACACAATGAGAAAAATAGTTAAATTGCAGTTGGGAATGATTTGAATCTGAGGGAAGGGAAGGGAAACTGAAGCCAAAAATAGTATGGAAGATATCCAACGGATTGGCATGTATAATACAAAGTCACATTAGAGCACAACCCAGAGTAAGATGGAAATACTAAAGCAGAGAAGACAAGGCAGACTTCAGGCACTGGAAACAAGATACTTGAAGTGGAGACTTTTATAGTAAAAGGATCACCAAACTGGCACTAAAATACAATGGGAAGCGAGAGGGAGGGAGCAAAGGAGCACGATGAACTAGTGTGAATGGACATCTATAATGCGAAACAGTTGAAGCCGACATTAAGCCTTGCCTCCTCTTCCTAAACACATTTAAATCTCTGCATGATATCACAATTTAAAGCAACAAGCATCAGGGAAAACAAACATTAGCAAAGGGTTGCCGAACAGCATGCCCCAAAGGAGCTATTTTGGTTTCTGGACTTTGAATAATTAAAAGCCAAATTGGCAGTAGAATACGATACAAATAGGAGTTAAATTAATTGTGTACGCTGAAAGAATGTTAGCCAAAATGAAACATGGCAATTACTGCACACAAGGAGAGAGAGTAATAAACCAACATAATACGGTGAACACAAAGATATCACCAAAAAGGGCAGCAGAAATTTTAGTAGGTTCAACAAAATCAAGTATTACAGAACAATTACAAATAGGCAGAACACACAAATCACAATAGGATCCAGACAAAGATACACTGACAACATGTAATATACTGATCTGCTGGCAGAAGCTAGGGAACCAATGAAGAGATCCACAAGCCTGACATTTTGCATTGGAGGCCAGATTACGAGAGTGGGGGAGGGGAAAACCTTGAGGTAGCTGATATCCTATCCTTGTAAAGAAGTTAACCAATGATAAAAAGAGGTATTTAAGATAGAAAATGTCAACAGATTTAAAAGAAATCAATGGATGCCACTTCAAATCTTTACCTTGTCTATTGTTTTGAGATGGTGTAAAACTTGAACTGGAATTTGAACTGGAACTAGAACCAGCAGGACTTGGCTGTTGAGACTTCAAAGAAAAACACAAGAGGAAAACAGTCAGTATTGTTGCAGTAGCTGACCAAATGCACAATCACAAGCTAACTACAAGAGCAATCTGAAAAAATATTTGATTTTTTATTGCATTATATAGAATATATATATATAGAATAATAGAATAGTTTCTTTATTGTCATTGTAACATGAACCATGTACAACGAAATTTAAAAATGTCAGCCAGTCAGTGCACCATTCAAACATTTCTAAAAGCTAACGATACATACAAGGTAAAATATTAAAAAAAAGATAAACAACTAAAATAAATATCATGAAAATAGCACGCATAAACACCCAACCCTACATCCTTCTGTCGATTTCAGTGTGCCACAGACCCTTAGTATGTATCGCCCCTGCGTTCCTTGGCGGCTACATTTAGTGCCTTTATAGCAGTGGGGTAAAAACTGTTTTTAAATCTGTTTGTCCTTGTCCTTGTAGATCTGTACCATCTGCCTGACGGCAACAGTTCAAACAGGGAGTGTCCGGGGTGGGAAATGTCCTTTATAATACTCTGGGATTTTGTGATGCAGCGGGAACTGTGTAAGTCCTCCAAGGTAAGGAGAGGGCAGCCGACAATCCTCTGGGCGTTGTCAATGGCCCTCTGGAGCGCTTTCCTCTGAGCCGCTGTGCAGCTGGTGTACCATATGCATACACAGTATGTTAGGATGCTCTCAATGGAGCACCGATAAAAGGACAGCAGCAGTCTCTGAGTGATGTTATTCTTCCTGAGCACCCTCAGGAAGTGCAGTCTCTGCTGGACCTTTTTCAGCAGCGCAGAGGTGTTCACGCTCCACGTCAGGTCCTCCTCAATATGGATTCCCAGGAAGCGGAAATCCGCCACCCTCTCCACACAGTTCCCTCTGATAATTAATGGTACCATGTCCGTTTTATTCTTCCTGAAGTCTATTATTATTTCCTTTGTATTTAAGGTGTTGAGGGGCAGGTTATTTTCTCCACACCACACTGTCAGCTGCTCCGCCTCATCCCGATAGGCGTACTCGTCCCCCCCGGAGATGAGTCCCACCACCGTAGTATCATCCGCAAATTTGACAATGGTGTTGCTGTGGTGGGCGGGGGTGCAGTCATGTGTGTAGATGGTGTAGAGCAGGGGGCTCAGCACGCAGCCCTGTGGAGAACCGGTACTGAGGCTGAGGGCCGTGGATGTGTGATGGCCCACTCTGACTCTCTGGCTGCGACCCGACAAGAAGCTATTTATCCACATGCAGGTGGAGTGTGGAAGTTCCAAGTCCCCCAGTTAGTCCACCAGTTTGTGGGGAAGGATGGTATTAAAAGCAGAGCTGTAGTCCACAAAGAGCATCCGCACATAGCTCCCCCGCTGCTCCAGGTGGGACAGTGCAGCATGGAGAGCTGTGGCTACAGTGTCCTCTGTAGATCTGTTCGCTCTGTACGCAAACTGGTGGGGGTCAAAGCTTCGGGGCAGGAGTGATGTGATATGACCCCGGACCAGTTTTTCAAAACACTTCATCACCACTGGTGTGAGTGCGACTGGCCAGTAGTCGTTGAGGCTGGAAATGTGGGTTTTTTTGGGCAAGGGGACTATGGTTGCGGACTTCAGACAGGGTGGAACAGTGGACTGGGCCAGAGACTGGTTGAAAGTCCTAGTACAGACTCCAGCCAGCTGGTCTGCGCAGTCCTTCAGCACGCGTCCAGAGACGCCGTCGGGTCCAGTAGCCTTCCTTGGATTGATGGCCCGCAGCGTGCGCCTCACCTCATGCTCCTCTATCTTGAGGGTTAGGCTGCTGTGGACCATGTGGTGTGATGTGGCTGTCTCGGGTGGCTCCACTTCAAAGCGAGCAAAGAAGAGGTTCAGCTCCTCTGCCAATGAGGCGTCACCTTCAGCAGCTCCAAGGTTGATCTTGTAGTTGGTGAGATACTGGATCCCCTGCCACACCTGCCTGCTGTTGTTACTGTCCAGGTGGTCCTCTATCTTCCTCCTGTAGTCTGATTTGGCCTCTCTGATGCCTCTCTTCAGGTTAGCTCGGGCCATGCTGTATAAAGCCCTATCGCCAGACCTAAAAGCGGTGTTCCTCTCTTTTAACAGCCGCTGGACCTCCCGGGTCATCCAGGGCTTCTGGTTGGGGTAGATATAGGGGTAGGAAAATATAACCAAAACAAAATTAACAGTTAACATCAATTCAATTCTAAAACTAAAATATGGAACCACAAGGATGTTTCAAGCTACAGAGCACAATTAAAACCAAATAGTTTACACAAATTTCTATTTATAACAGAAATAATTGGAACACAGCAACTTTACCATGTGGTAATGAGTAATATTTGAATTTGATAAATATTATTTTAACTTGAAATAATAACCTATTTTTCAGATATATGTAGCATTTCTTATTTCAGATTTTTTCCCCCTACTGTCAAATGCTGATTTTCCTTTTTGGTTTTTCTAAAGTTCTCTGTAGCACTTAGTAACAGTTATCAAAACCCTGAAATTAAAGTGACTGACATTGAACCAGTTATGTAGCAGGACATCAACAGAACAATAGACGACACAACCCTGGAAGGTGCAGACCACTTCCACATTAGGAAGCTACCCCTTCATGCAGACAGACAAAATGAGATTCACCCTCTAACAAAGGGGAAGAAGCTGTTCCCGAGACTGGTGATACGCGCTTTCAAGCTTCTATAACTTCGGCCTGATGGGTGCGGAGAGAAGGAATGACCTGGGTTGGACAAATCCTTGTATGTGTTGGCTGCTTTTCTACAGCAGTGTGAAGTATACATGGAGTCAATGGAGGGGAGTCTGCTTTTGGGGCCAGCCTTGATCCTAAGGGACGTTCTATGGTTGTGGCTCCAAGCCAAGCTCACAGAATGCTTAGTCAGGACTGGCTCAGTAAACAGCTGTTACCGACTGTGCAACTAGGACTCATAGCCAGTTCCTAATCAGCAAGGGTTAGTGCAGTGCAGTACTTTCCCCATGAAAGACTGGTCCTAGAAGTTCAGCAACAGTGTGTTAAAACTCAGCCCCAGATTTACTTGACAAATTCTGTAATGTTTACTGCAAATATTTTAAAACATTCATCACTATAAATAAAGATTGAAACAGAATTAAACATGAGAAAATATTAAAGATAATTAAATGCATTTAAATGTAATTGATATGAATTAAGTGCAGGAGTAGGCAAATCAGTTTCTTAAGGTATAAATAATCATGTGTGCACCAATTGTACCCAGTCACTTTGCCAATCAGTCACCTACTAGCGTTCACATTAAAACATTCAGACTCTGCTTCCACCAAACCAGGGAGCAAGTGAGAATTCCAAATACACACAATCTTCTGAAAGACGGGTTGGACCTCACCTGCCTTAAATGGTGACTGCTGGCAAAACTCCTCAACATCTCTATGTCTCAATCAAGTCCCTACTCATTCTTATGAACCCCAGCAGATGACCCTAACCTGTCCAACTTTTCCTATCCAGGTCCATAATTCCCTGAAAGTGGTAACACTAGTAGATTGGTAAAGGTGGTGTATGGTTGCTTTCATCAGTTCACTATAAGAGGGAGGAAGTCATGCTTCATCTTTGTAGAGCTTTAGTTAGGCTGCATTTGCAGTATTGTGTGCAGTTTTGGTCCCCCATTACAGGAAGGATAGAGGCTTTGGAGAGGGTGCAGAAGAGGTTTACCAGAATGTTGTCCGGGTAAGAGGTTTACCAGAATGTTGTCCGGGTAAGTAGGATTAGCTATAAGGAGAGGATGGACAAATTTGGCTTATTTTCTCTGGGGCGCAGCGGTTGAGGAGAGACCCAATAGAATTATATAAAATTATGAGGGGTATAGATAGGATAGGCTGTCACAACAACTTTTCCCAGGGAGGTAATATTATGGACTTGAGGACATCATTTTAAGGTGAGACGGACAACATTTAAAAAATGATGTATGTGGCAAGCTTTTTTTAAATCTTATTTTTTCCCAGAGGGTTCTTGGAGCATGTTGGTGGTGGAAGAGGTTGATACGATAGTGCCATTTAAGAGGAGTTTAGATAGGCACATGGATATACAGTGAATGGAAGAACATTGATCATGTGCAGGCAGAGGAGATTAATTTAACTTGGTACTATGTTGAGTACAGACATAATGGACTGAACGGTGCTGTACAGTCTTGGTTTCTTGGTCCTCCAAAATATTCCAAATGGAATTTAAACTGGAGGTTTTATGTCCTAACAGGAACACCTAACCATTCCAGGTAATCGTAAACCTTTTCTGAATTACTTCCAATGGATAATATATTTTCTTAAATAAGATCAATACAGGACATAGTACTCAAAATATCACCAGTGATCTATATAAACAAAGCATAACCTCCCTACTTCTGTATTTCATTTTCTCACCAGTAGACAATGACATATTAGGTTTCCATTTTATTTGTTTAACAGTACCTGAATACTAGTGTTTTCCAATGTCTTATCAGTTAGCCTCAATTTTTTCCATTAAAATAGACAATTTAAAATTATTTTGCATTGGTGCACAGTAGCACAGCGTAGTGACCTTAGTTCAATCCTCATCTCCAGTGCTGGAATTTGCATGTCATCTTGTAGATTTCCCACAGATGCTCGTGTTTCTTCTTGCATCTCAAAAGGTGCGTAGGTGCGTAGGATGATTTCCCAGCTGTTGGAAATCTGTGGAAAGTTGCTGTTTCTCTGCTGAGGAGTGTTTGAGCAAGGATAGAACAGCATGGATGAGACTGCAGGAATTTCAGGATTTCTGCATTTGAAAGTGCAGCGATCAGCAGTGAATAAATTGGCAATCTGGTCCTTCCTACAAAACAAAAGATGCTCCTCGCTGTATGGTCTTTATATCAGAGCAGCACATCATTTGTTCAAACGGTCAAATGACATGTCAAAGCTTCTGATCCACAAGGCACTGAATAAACATAATATTTATAAAGGTCTTCATTTAAAGAAATTAAAAAATTATGAATTTAGGACAACTTTTTGTTCTCCTACCCTTTATTGATAGAAGTGTCCTGACCCTGGTCTGTGTATCACTAAATCTAGTCTCACTAATATTTCATTATTGCCTCCAGTGCCAAGTAATTCCCACTAGTTTCATGTTACCATTCATACAGAAAACAGAACAGTTAAGTGATCTCCGCACCTAGATGTTGCAAGTTATTTCATGGATAAATTAACTACAGTAAAAATTGAACTTTAGTGTCACTTAATCCAAGCCGTGTAAAACGCTTACATGCGAGGGTCTCGGAAGGTCTCAATAGTTACCTCTGGTCATAAATCCAGTAATTGTACTATCCTAATGAGCAGAATGATTTATAGCCCGTTGTGACAAGAAGTCTGCAAGTTTATAGGAATTGTGGGGAAGCAGGCTAGGGTAGGTGGATGGAGTGCAATTGGTGGAAAGGAAGAGAAATGACTGTACAAAGAAAGGTAAAGACACCAGCTGTTTTTGGAAGAGTTGTATTGGAAGCACGCATTGGAGTATTTACAAATGAGGATAGGGAGGTGGAGAAGCAAAGAGTTTTGGGAGGCAATTAGTCTTTAGGTGTAACCAGGTTTGGAGTTAACAGGGGAAAGCATCGTTGGCAACTATAGGATCTTAAGATCAAAATCAAACAAGAACAACCAATTGAAATGGACAATGAAGAGTCAGTAGGAGGGCAAGTGATATGTTGAAGGCTGTGGTAGTTAAATGCCCATGTTCATAGTCACTTATCAGCTGTTTGTGCAGAGTGAGGGGTAGAGATGAGATTCAAATAATGATGGGCATGGAAATGTGGGATGGAATAATCAAGGGTTTAAAAGGCAAGCTTGGTTAAAATTGGGAGGAGGTTTAATTAACAGACTCAACTATTTTCTTCCGAAGACGAGGATAGTTTCAAAATAAAAGGCATCCAATTGGATATGGGGCGGGGTAAACAGTTTCCTTTCATAACACTGGTCGGTATTGTAAAGTGTGGTGGCAAACAGATGAATGGAAATGGAAGAATGGAGGAAGAGATGTTCATGGGAACATACTCCGATCCCATGGACAATATAACATCAAAGAATAGAATGAAAGGAGAGCTACAGATTCATTCCTCAGGGGACTAGATTTGCAGAGTAAACGGCAGAGTACTGGAGAGTGTTGTAGAACAGAGAGAGCTCAGGGTAGAGGTGCAGTGTTCCCTGAAAGTGGTGATTCAGGTGGACAGCGAGGTGAAGAATGCATTTGGCACAGTTGCCCTCATTGGGAAGGATATGGAGTAAAAAGGTTGGTACAGCTGTAGCATCGGTGAAACCACGCTTGGAATACTGTGCATAGTTATGCTTCTCCAGCTATAGGAAAGCCTCAACAACTTCTCTTTTGACAAGTTCCAAGTTTGAGGTATAGTCATGGCCACTCGCATGGGCCCCAGCTTTTCTGTCGGTAACGAACGGTCTTCGTTTCTAGTGAACACTGGCCCTATCCCTCAGCTCTTTCATTACCACACCGCCAACTGTATCGGGGCTGCCTCCTGCATTCATGCAGATCTTGTGGATTTTATTAACTTCACCAAAAACGTCTAAACTGCCTTCAAATTCACCTTGACCATCTCTGATAAGACTCTCCCATTCTTGATGTCTCTCTCTCTCTCCATCATCTGAGACACACTATTGACTGACATCTACGATAAACTTATCAACCAGTTACACTTCCTCCTGTAAAGACGCTATAACCTACTTTCAATTCCTCCGTCTCCACCACATCTGATCCCAAGTGGAGACTTTCCATTCTAGGAGATCCAAGATGTCCTCGTTCATTAGTAAACCGTCCCCGTCCCTGCCCCCCCCCCCCCCACCCTACGTCCTCTTTGGTAATAGATGGATACTTCATAAGCGCCTTCTGTGTCCTGTAGTTCTGCTCTTGCTCGCCCTCCTCCCAAACATAAAAAAGGATAAAGTTCTCTTGGTCTTCACCTTTCACCCCACCAACCTGCTTCCAACACAGCAGTTGGGCCAAAGGGCCATTTCTACGCTGTACATCATTATGAATCCATGACATAATTAGGGCAAAGGGATCCTGACGAGTGGCCGGAGTGAAAGTGGTAAAAGCAGGAGAGGTAGTTGAAGAATGATTATACTTTGGGAACAGAGCACCATGAGAATTGAAGGGAAAGAAATAGTAAACACAGACAGAATGTTAAAAACCAGCAGACTGATATCGCCATGCAGATATCATGATGGGTAAGACAACTGCACAACTGATACGCTCACATTTTCTCCTCTTGGCACCTGAATTATTGGGAATAACTGAAGACAAGTGAAAATCTGGTTGAAGCTGGATATTCAATGATCCAAAATCTTTACTGGCAAATTAAAACTGTTATTGTCCGAACACAAAGGCCATTTTTTTTTGTAAGGGATACACAATGATTATAAAGCATTAATGCAAGTCAGGATTTATTTTATGTGGAACTCATGGAATAACTATCCTGTTAGCAGTAACAATATATTCTGCAGTCTGGTGTGTTTTTCTTTGCACAACCTAAAATTGTTTACAGCTTGATTGTATTCGCATATTGTATGATGTGACTGGAAAGCGTGAAAACAGGTTTTTCCAATGTATCTTGGTTATATGCAACAATAATAAACCAAAACCAAACAATAAACCAAACCCAAATCTAACAAAGATATTTATAAATCGGTGTAACGTAACCATTTACAAATCAGTATTTGATAATGTAACCACAAGGAGGATCTGAAGAAGGGTCTGAAACCTCACCAATCGATGTTCTCCAGAGATCCTGCCTAACCCACTGAGTTACTCCAGCACATTATGCTGTTTTTGATAATGTAACTCTGTTTTCCACAGCACAAATGAAATGCAAAAGGAAAGGCTTTGAGAAAAAAGGGTGCCAAGTGAAGGTAGCCAGTGAAACAAAAAACAGGATTCATCTCATACAGTGATTACAACTCAAGATTTGCTTTTAATAACCATCTTTGTGATGAAACCATAAGCTAAATTTAATTATAAACCAAATCACTTATTTGTTGGTTATTGGTTTGCAAAGTCTAAACTTCTTTGTTGTTTTTCAGGACAATTAACCTTTGATAAAAGTTGGAACTAAAGAAGTACAGAATTAATTTACATTTTTTTTCTTCTCAGTTTAACCGATTATATTAATTTACGTGGTTCCTCAATAGATGATATTTGTTTAGATAAGCAATATTAAAGAGCCAACCTTGAAAGGATAAAATATGTTACTTTAGTTTAGCTCAAGTTGCAATTGTGCAAGATTTGGCCCATGATGAATTCAGCAAGCATTCTCTTCAGAAAAACAAAGCCTACCTGCTGATTCTATATATGAAAAAGGATTACCTTCCTGCTGGCTTTGACACCTCGAGAAAGCAGAGGCAATCTTTGGCACTAAATGCGTTTCTTGACAGTTTTACAAGCTGTTATTCCAAAGACTGTGCTATTTATGGCATCATACACTTGGGGCATTTGACCACTTACCCTGTGGTGACTAATCATTGGATATTTGGTTCATGGACCAGAATTAGCATGAAGGCATCCTGCAACAAAAGGAGGACTCGTTTCCCTTGTGCTGCCGCCACCCACCAACCCTACCCTACCCCACCCCCACCCCAAAATATAAATAAATGCTCGTTTTGCAGTCAAGGGGCCAGCTTACGCCTTCTTCCTGTTTTACTCATTTTCTGGTCCCACAGGCAAGTTAATGGGACTTGGAGCAAGATACTCATTCATGCTCTGGCCTCGTGCAAGATTTATAACATTCCAACGTGCTTTTCCCTCGGTGCCTTCCTGGTGATCTAAAGAATACCACAGTGTCATCCTCCGAAATATATTCTTTAGCAAGCCACTCAAGACAAATCAACTCAAATTACTGCCGTTACCAAGGATTCCACAACTCCAAAAATAAACAGAAATGTTTTCAATTATATTTCATTCAACTTAATGTTTAATGTGTCTAGAAGGGAATCTTGGCCAAATACATTAAAATATTTTAAATTAGGTAAACAAGCAGATTATTTTGACCAAATACATCATTTATTCCTTTAATAGCCATTGAGAGACTTCTGTGGTTATAGCTACTATTCTACAAAATCTATTTTCCTTTTGTGTGAAGGGGTAGACACAAGATGAATGCTGGTTTACAAAAAATAAAATGGATGAAGGGAAAGAGAAATTAGCTAATTTATGTCCCATCTGTAAATAAATGAGTGTTCCTCTAAATTGGTTGAAAGATCTTCCATTTTATAACTACAGTTCTTGTCATGAAAAGGTGGATTATGCACTTGAGGTGATCAAAAGCCATCAGAGAGTGCAATGGTGATAAAGTAGACCATTATCCGGCTCTGCCCATTGTGAAAGAATGGAGAATGCTACTAAAAGACCAACTAGGGTGGTAAACCATAGTTAAGTCTATAGGTTTCTGGGGAGATTGAGATGTACTTTGAAGTTTTTCTTAATGCAATTTACAGCCTGTTTGTCTGTCTGGGTGTCTAGCTGACAGTAAACACATGGTCAAGAGTCTTCAATAAATCACAATCCTCTAACACATGCTCTGGCTAGCCAGACACCACTAAGGAACTCATAAAAACAGAACCCAACACTTATCTCTCTTCCGGACCCTTATTTGTTTTAAAAAGAACACTTAGGGATGGTTGAACCTTTAAAAAAAACTGTCATTTGGTATATCAGGAGATCTTGGCAACAAGGTTCCATTTAATGTAAATCTATCAAAAAATAATATGGCACCAAAGTGTTTGCATAGATTATATTTCAAACGATAGATACATTAATTAAAAAAACAATGTGAATTGTGGGTTATGGATACACAGGCTTAAACGTGTAAATGCACCATGTTCACATGGGAAGTGTTACTGTAATTTTGAATAGATAACTCATTTTCTGTAATTTTCTCTTATCACCTTTAAATCCTTGGTTCAGAGGAGCTTGTTAATGATGACTCTGACATGTGGAGAAGCGCATTATACGAAAGCTTCAGGGAGGAAGATAATAATGCCACCCGGCCATTCTAAACTTGCTGTTTAGTTGAATGGCTTCCTTACATCTATCTATTTACAGGATACAAAGACCAAATTAATATACATCTCTGGCAAAGAAGTTGTGAAGAGCAATCTTCCCTCATCATGATGTATCTAGCTGGAGACATCTTGTGAAAGTTGCTCAGACTAAAATATGTTAAAAAATTGGTTGGTTAGGATAAGGAGGCAATGGGGACAATGACATATTTGGTTAGGTATGGTATGGGTATGCGAGGAACTGAATATTGCACATAATTTTCTGATGGGTTAAGTCTTCTCAGATATTTGAACTTTCATTAACTCAGAGAACTCAAGTATGAATGTAGCTATCTCCCCCCCCCCCCCCTCCCCCCTCCCCCTCACCCCCAAATTTATTCCCTGACAATTTTACTTTTGAAAGTTTGAAATTCTGGCAACTTCAAATCCTGTTTTTTAAACTCATACCTCAAAAACTGCGCAAAAGAACAAAGACGATCCAATATGGCAAAGGGTAAATTTTGGTCTTTAGCTTTTCCAATAATCAAGGGAATTATTTTTAAAATGTTCCCAGTGCATAGAACATTATAACACAAAGTAGAACATTTGGCCCATGAGGCCCAATCCATCTGTGATGCCAAACAAAACCAAATGCCATCTGTCTGCACAAGGTACATATTCCTCTATCCCTGCTTGTGCATGTGCCTGTCCAAATGCTTTGTAAATGTTGCTATTGTATCACTTACCTGGCAGAGTGTTCTGGTCAACTACTACCCTCTGAATTTGTTTCATATCTCCTTCATACTTGTCCCTTCTCACCTTCAACCCACATCATCTCATATTTGAAATTTCCACCCTGGGAAAAAGATTATCCACCCAATCTGCACCTCTCTTAATATTACATATTTCTATCGTTGTCCCTCATCCTACAGAGAAAACAATCTTAGGTTTGTCTAACTTTTCCCCATAGCTAAAATTTTCTTTTCTAAGCAACATCCTGGTAAACCACTTTTGCACCCTCTCCAAAGCCCCCACATCCTTCCTATGATGTAGTAACCAGAACTGGACACAAATGCAGCCAAATCATGACTTACCACATTTTATCTTCAATGCCCTGACCGATGAAGGCAAGAAAGATAACATTCCTTAATGACTACTATGCAGTAGTTCTGATATTCACCATCATGAAGTGCACATTAAATACAACCTCAAAGTCAGCATTGATTCACTGAAGTTCACTTAATGTTGCAACAGGTCCACAGTAGACATCATCTCCTTGTCTCTAACCTCATCGCTGGAACACCTGGACACCAATGACTCCTACATTAGGCTCTAATTGATCAATTATAGATCTGCCTTCAACACCATAATCCCTTTCAAACTCATCTCCAAACTCCTAGACCTAGGAATCAGTACCCCCCTCTGTCACTGGATCCTTGACATTCTGACCCACTGACCATAACCAGTGAGGATAGGTGTTAACACCTTCTCCACAATAAATCTCAACACCTGTGCACCACAAGAATGCATTGTCAGTCTCCTACTACACTCCTTTTACACTCACAACTGTAAGGCCAAATTTAACTCGAACTCCAGCTCCAATACAGATGACACCACTGTGGTGTGTTAAATCACAAAGAGATGGAGTAGAGGAAGGAGATGGCAAAATTAGCAACATGGTGCCAGGACAGAATTCTCTCCCTCAATGTCAGCAAGTTGATAGAGCTAAATATCGACCTCAGTAAGCATGGTGGAGTACAAGCCCCAATCTGCATCAATGGTGCCGAAGTAGAAATAGTTGAGAGCTTCATTCCTTGGTGTTAATATTATCAACGATCTGTCATGGACCAACCACATTGATGCAACAGCCAAGAAGGCATACCAATACCTCTACTTCCTGAGGAGACTGATGAAATTCAGAATATCTCCAATCACTCTTAGAAACTTCTATGAATGCACCATAGAAACCATACTGCCAGGTTACATCACAGTTTTGTTTGGGGACAGCTCTGTTCAAGACCACACAAGAAATTGCAGTAAGTTGTAGATGTCGCCCTGTCCATCACACAGATCAGATTCCCCACCATTTACTCAATCTTGCTGCCTTGGAAAAGCAGCAAACATAAAACACGTGCCCCACCATTCCTTCTCCCAACTTCCGTTGGCAGCTTGAAAGCGTGCACCACCAGATTCAAGAACAGTTTCTTCCCCTCTGTCATCAAGCTTCTGAACAGTCCTTCCATTAGCTAGAGTCCTGTCCAATTCACCTTTAATCCACTGTGGCCATTGGACTCTGTCTATGGAACTGATGTGCTACAATGCCGAGAACAATAGTCTGCACTCTGTATCTTCCCCTTTTCTTTATCGATTGTCCTTAAGTTTGACTTGATTGTATTTATGTATAGTATATCTGATCTGTTTGTATAGCATGCAAAACAAAACGTTTCATTGTTCCCAGGTGCATGTGACCATAAAAACCCCAAAGCTAAAATGCTGTACAACTTCTTTATCACCTTATGCATTTGTGTTGCCATTTCCAGGGAGGTAGACCTTTTGTATAACAGCCAGTGTTATAAAAAAGCTATACCCAGCGATGGCACGTTATACGTACTATTCCTCTTTTCAGACTTTATCATTATTCGCTCCAAGGCATGGTTAGTGCATTCTATGTGCTTTTAAGCTGCTATTTATACTTTTTTAATAAAATTTCAAAATAGACTTTATTCAGGTAATAATAAAATTAAAATTAAATTTCTTTATTTATATAGCACATTTTTAGTCAACTTGCATTGACCCCAAAGTGCTTCACATAATTACATCCACACACACAGGCAAAGGTGGGTGAAGTGTCTTGCCCAAGGACACACACAGGCAAAGGTGGGTGAAGTGTCTTGCCCAAGGACACAACAACAGTATGCACTCCAAGCGGGATTCGAACCAGCTACCTTCCGGTTGCCAGCCGAACACTTAGCCCATTGCGTAATACATGACATGAACCGTGCAAAAAATTCATCCGACATTTTCAGAGGCTATACGAATCATTCAATACAGTCTATATACATTGCTCAAATTTCACGAATCTGTCCCCCACCCTTGCCACTCATGTGGCCACACAAGGCACCAAGTGTCACTACCTGCTGAGGTTCTACCTGTCCCCGGTGTTGCGAAGGATGGGCCTGGCGCAGATGCCACGTAATGTGCCAGTCAGCTGGACATTGCCGCCCCATCTGTCGTTTATGGAAAGGTTCTTCCGGACCAACACCTTTGACCACATGTCCATCGGGCAGTGATCAGCACGGAACGTCCTGCAGGCACTGCAGGGAAAGGACTCGATGGATCCGGTGGCGTGTTTCCCAGAGCAGACTGCCCAGCTTGTCTGGCAAAATGCCTCATCGCCAGAACTCACCAACAAACACCAAGACCTGGCTTGGCTGGCGGTGAGGGGAGCCCACCGCCAGCCAAGACGCTCTTTGGTCTGCCTGAGCTTTGTTCACCACCCAGCAGAGCGAGATGTCCTTCAGGGAATGTTGCCGACTGGCCCGCTGCGGACTGCAGGAGAACGTGTTGCAGGACGCACTGAAGCTCGGTGCAGCCAACGCCAAGGCTCGGTGGGGGAGGACCACAGTCTTGGGTCCTTCCGCTGCTGGACATGGGGGGCAGGGTGCGGTGGAGACGCCCCTCAAAATAAGGGAAGGGATCCCACGCAAGCTGCTATTTATACTTGTCAACTTAATTTATTTTAAAGGTAAAAGCTAATTAATGAAACCCTATTCTCCAAAGTCACTACAGGAGAGTTAATGCACATTTTTCTTCCGCACTGACATGTCACTGAGTACACATACACATTAATGCTTCATATCTGTTATTTCAAAGCAGATTTTTATAGGATCATGTAATTTTTCCAACATAGATTGAGAGCCACATGCACCACCTAAAAAGGGAAAAGGTGGAAGATATATTGTGCTGCAAAAACAAATTAAGTATGCTAATAATACTCTTCTTGGCAAAAAGGTTATCTTTCTAACAAATTTTATTTTGAAATGTTGAATTTTATTCCAAAGTGGTCGTGTTCTGGGTTCAATCTAATGAAGAAACAGAATCAGATCAGAAAACAAAAAAATATCCACAGATGAGATTTATGAAATCCTTCAGAGGACAGAAGTAGAATAATATTTGCAATGGAAACAAATTGTTGAACTTCTCCTTTACGAAGATTTCCCTCTGCAACTTTAAATGAAGATATTGTTCAATCTGTTAATTGTTTTCAGAAAGTATTTATTCCATTAGAAAAATGAGGAAAGATATAATAAAGCACTAATATAATAAGACTTAAGACATTGACATTGCAGAATTAGAAAATGGGACATAAAAATATGCTCAACAGTGAAGAAACAGAAAACACTTGTCATGCCAATTATCATCTCTAAAAGGCGACAGCAGATGTAAAAAAAGTTAAAATTCACGGTTTCATCCATGAGAAAAGTAAAAACATAAAAGCAATACATCAAAACTAATAATCTTCCATGGATCTTTGGTCAGTCTGAAGGAGGGCCGTGACCTGAAACGTCACACATTCCTTCTCTCCAGAGATGCTGCCTGTCCTGCTAAGTTACTCCAGCATTTTGTATCCATGGATCTTTGGATGTTATTTCTATTAATCAGAGTTTTATTGTAATGAGCGATAGCAAACTTGTTCCGGTCAATGGTTACTTAGCAGTACTGCCCAACTTGCTGGTCACCCCATTAGAGAAAGTATATTGCAGTGTAGAGTCCTTCAACAGCTCGGATTGAGGAAATCAAGGATTGCAAATGGGTTTAAAATAACGTATCATTTTTGATGAATTATTAGGAGGTTGTGGTTCATAATTTAAAGCAATTTAGAAGGATGTAGTTTTTAAGAAAGCTTTAAATAATATTGCATTATCAGTTAAGCTTAAAAGAAAAAAGTGTTTGAAGAAAGATTGGAACAGTTGTAGAAGCTATAAAAGGTATATTTATTAATCACCCGAGGCGTCAATACTATGTGCAGAACTACCAATTTCAGAGGAATAACAATGCTAATAGAAATCTACAATATTGGCACATGCATCTTAAAAATTGTTACTGTGACAAATCTATCAATAACAACCTTGATATTATCACTTCTGGGAGCTTGATATACAAATTGATTTGAGATGGAGAATGCGGCAGCCAATGAGTAAACAATGAGGTGGCATCTTTGACTAATATGTGCACGCGTGTCATTCCAGCACAATAGATATCTGTGTGTCCACATATGTGTTTACGTCGGCAGTAACGTCTGGTTTTCAGACATTTGGACCCACTTGCCAATGGACCTGGACCTCGCTCTGTCAAACCAGCTGGGTGCGCAATGACCACTCCAAGATCCAAGCACTGGCATCTTCCTCTATCCTTTTTGTGGAAGTCACCCTTGGCCACAAAATATTGTTTAAGATTACAACTAGGATTAAAAACTAAACTTAACAAAAGCTATTTCAGCTTAACTCGGAAGCATATTTCTTGCATTTATAACTTAGGTAGCCATGTAATTTAAAATAAAACCATCCACTTTCTCCCCTCTATCAATTTAAGCTATGAACCGGTTCTGCCTCACAATGAAATGAACGAAGGAAAGGCAAAAGCTTATTCTGAAGTCTCTGCTGAAACTTTTCCAAGCCAATAGACAATAAGTGCAGGAGTAGGCCATTCGGCCCTTCGAGCCAGCAACGCCATTCAATGTGATCATGGCCGATCATCCCCAATCAGTACTCCGTTCCTGCCTTCTCCCCATATGCCCTGACTCCGCTATTTTTTAGAGCCCTATCTAGCTCTCTCTTGAAAGCATTCAGAGAACCTGCCTCCATCGCCCTCTGAGGCAGAGAATTCCACAGACTCACCACTCTCTGTGAGAAAAAGTGTTTCCTCGTCTCCGTTCTAAATGTCTTACTCCTTATTCTTAAACTATGGCCCCTGGTTCTGGACTCCCCCAACATCGGGAACATGTTTCCTGCCTCTAGTGTGTCCAAGCCCTTAACAATCTTCAGCATGTAGTGTGAGAATAACTCACCCAATTTGGGGGAGAATAATTTGGTTTCACATGCAGAATACTAACATGCACTTCCTCCACTGGTGCAGAATTGTGGGAGATCAAAGACTTTATGCACAGAAAGTAAGAATATAGCATGGATGAAAAGATGCAGGCATTTTAAATACTGTTCTTCCAACAGATCACTTCACAATGAACACCATTTCCTACCCCATTTCATTAAGCAGGTTTAATGCTTCCTCGACGGTGAAAGTTTTCATCAACTTTAAGAATGTTTTTGCCTGAACTCATAATGCATTCCGAAATGTATTCAAGAAGAGGAAGGCTTTAATCAAGTTATCAGAACCAGATGAATTGCTTTAAAAAAAGTGAGGGCACAATAAAGCTATTAAAGTAAAAGATGCAATTGGTTTCTACAACCTAAGGGGCTGAGATTTGAGGAAAAGAGTGGGGGCAAAAAAGGAGGTTTTCACACAGACTACACTATTATTCTACTTGCACCATAAAACAATAAATCTCCAACAGCAGCTACCAATAAAACTGTCATTGCTCCTTGAGAAGGTTCTTCTAGTTTAACTTTAATGAGTATACACCACTTAAGAAATCACGACATTTAAAAATGGAAATCATTTTTAAATCTTAAATTAAATCTGGTTGGACTTCGCCCATGGTTAGGTTTGAAGCAGTATTTGGGGCCAACTAGACTTGAAAATTGTCAACCCTCTTTGTTACGTAGATCGTTCACGTAAGCAGGAATATAAACAGGAAATAATTAGAAACTGCAATTATCAATTTCCTGAAAGAAACAAAAGGAAAACAAAAGGGGTGCAATAAACATGACACTCTTTGGTGGCCGTGCAAGTTTCCTGCCAACAAAAGGCACATTAATCGTTAACTGGATCATAAAAGCTTGCACCTGCAGGACACCGTTTGATGTCAGTGCGAACGAAAGCTTCATGTCATTGCTGTTACTTCAACAGACAGAAAAACTTCGTAAGCAGCAATATGCTTGTTGTAGCAATGCATTTTGCAAGTTTGTTTTGAGGGAAGAGCATCGCTCCAACCAGTGCTGCATTTTAAATCACGCAAATTCTTACCTAATTTTGGAGCGACAGGTACAGGGAATTACTTCTCCATGTATGGTTCCAATACTAAAAGGTGACCAGTCCGATTACATGCCACAAATTAAACAAATCAGACACAAAAAAAAACGATAGCAAAGGCTTTTATGGCCCTGTTATCGGCAAGAGATTCATACCCAGGCTGCATTGCAAACTCTGCCACTGAAGACACACAAGCACATGGAGAGCTGCACTAGCATCCAAGTGGCAGCTCCGTTTTTAATACTATCAACAGGGAAATTAATTACAAATCAAGGCTGTCGAATTGATCAATTAGCTACATGCTGTTTTTAGGACGATGCATTTGCAGAAAAGCAAAAGCAAATTAGATCATCGGGAAATATTACTGTGAATCACCATTGTTGCCTAGAACGATAGAGATGAAAACAATAAATAGAGGGGTTGAGAATGTTTAAATATTTCAATATCTCAGTAGACACTTTTAGAATAATATAGCAACACAAATCTTATTTTGTCCAAGTGATAAAACACACTATTCATGTAGAACACATCAATACGAGTTTTAAATTTTTTTTTTTTAATTTTATGCTGTAAAAAGCTTGGTTGAGTAACTACTGCAACTATGTAATCTGTCTGCAAACACATTGTATAATTTTGAATTGAGATCGGCACAGGCTTTACAGCAATTATTGCAGCAATCTATGAAAAGGAGAGACAAATCTTGAAAGTTTCATCATGGCACTTTCCTTCATCTTATTCTGATCGCTTTTACAAAGGGAACTAGAATCGAATAAAATCTCAAAGTCAAAATGTGGAAATAATTGGAAAAAATATTTCATGACTCAACTATTTAGTGTATTCAAGTAGCACTTTCGCATCAATTTGCATAAAAATAACTTTAGGTTCACAAATTTCAAACATCAGAAGATATTCATTCTTGACCAACTACTTTGCAATTAACTAATTACTCTCATGTTGCAGTTTTTTTGCACTAATGAAGTGGGCCAAAACCTTCGGAGACACAATTTTGGTGTGTGTGTGTGTGTGTGTGTGTGTGTGTGTGTGTGTGTGTGTGTGTGTGTGTGTGTGTGTGTGTGTGTGTGTGTGTGTGTGTGTGTGTGTGTGTGTGTGTGTGCGTGTGCGTGTGTGTGCGTGTTGGAGTTGAGTTTGGGTTGGTTGTGGTCTGATTGATTTTTTATTTCAATGCAAGAGACCAAGATTGAGCAGATAAAAGCTGGTAGAGGAAAACTATTCTGAGTCTAAGATATTATCATTTATAACATCAAAACTGGAGTGTTTATTTTTAGTCCGATGATATCCATATCTATGCATGCACAAGAGATCACAACTTAAATGGTTTATGAATGAGCAAAATTCTTCAAGATGTTATAATTTGAAAAATATTTATATTCCTTGGTTCTAAAGTGCAACATTGGGAAATACTATAAAAAACAGAATATTTTTGCCAATATTCACCTAAACAAATGTTCAGACTCAAATAAATTGTAACCACAAATTTACAATACTAGCATGGACTTGAAAATACAACCAGATTTAGTTAGGTTTGTGAAGCCAAACACTCAAAATACTATATTAGTTAACATTTTAACATCTGAAGCATAAAATCATATTTTTCCAGAGGTAAAATGGTACACTCCTTAATGTGAAACATTTAAAAAAAATATTCCAAGATCATCTACTTGAACTGTAATGTATTAAGTGAAAATAAATTACTATTAAAACATTTCTAACACTGTTAAATGCTGCTGCTGCTGAGCAAGAAAATCCCTGCATGAATATATCAATAAATTCAAAAGGATATGAAAACATTCACTTAAGACTTGAATTGGTGGAAGTTTTATATCACTCCAGTCAAGCACAAAAAATTTCAAACCTGCCTTAAATATTAACCAATATAATTATATGTGTAGTTTAAAAGATTTGCACCAGTACTCAAAAGTCAGCTCTGTTTTTAATACCATCAAAAGATAAATTAATAGGAAATTAATTCAAAATCAAGGCAGTCAAATTGATCAATTAGCTACATGCTGTTTTTAGGACTATGCAATTACAGAAAAGCAAAAGCAAATTAGATTGTTCACAAATATTACTGTGAATCGCAAAAGAACAGAAATGTCAACTGCATAAAACAAAAAAAGCTCTGTAACAGTAAATGTGGTACGAGGACAAATGTGAAATTAACAACTGCTTGCACAATTTCTCTGCATAGGAAATTAGAAAACGCCTCTATTTCTCTACCCTCTATTTATCTGGTAACTGGCTTCAGAGGATTAAAGAATCAATGTTGCAGTCATTCGTAACATTTACAGCCTGGCCACAACCTTAAAAAGCTGCATTTCTGTCTGTGCAGCTGCAACAGCGATCTTCCGTCTACGAGCAGTCAGTGATATCAAGACAGAATAATCCTCAGACCACAACTCAAATTCTAAAACTTCTTGCAAGCAGCAATTCAAAGATCATGTGGAGAACTCGTTTTTTGTCAACTTTATCACAAGAAATAAAATTATTTTATTTAAAAGAGAACTCCACCCTCAAAACTGAGACAGTGGTGGAGAGGACAAGAGCGCGCAAGATCAGAGTTGCTCCTTGCTGTTCAACAGCCACCTCATTAAAATGGTTAATAAAGCTAGCAGAATATTGGGATGCACGCTGCACCATCCCACACCCACCCCCCTCCCCGCAACAACCCCTGGCATTGCACCCAATTTCCTGCCGATTTTTCTGTGTGCATCAGGGAATAAAACAACTCTAAAATATATTGAAGTGGACAAGAGTCCTGCTTCAGAGATTTTGGAAACAAAATTGTAGCAGCAAAATGATTGGGCAAGAGTGAGATCATTTGCTAAATTATAGCACAGGGATAGAAGAGAACAGCTAAACTCTTGACAGCATTTTTTTCTGTGGATTTACGCTTTCTGGTTGCCCTTTACTGTGTGAAGATCAGCCAGGAACCAGGCTAAAGATTAAGCAGCTCCAACTCACCCCAAAAGCAATCACCCGTGTTCTCTTAAAACAAGCTTCTTATTCAGATTAGTTTATAGTCATATACAACAGGGTGCAAATAGCTTATTCGTATGAAGCTCAGATTAAACAGTAAACTTACAACAATGTTAAATACAATAAACACAAGTGCAAAACAGCAGAATGGGCAAGATTGTAGTGCAAAAAAATTCAAGTGCAATAAGGAATACGAAGGAGATAAGAGTAATAGTACGTGGCAGCACCTCTGGGAACATGATTGGTTCACAAGTTTAACAGCAGTGGAGGAGAAGCTGTACTCTGGTCTGGACAATTGTGCTTTCAATCTCCTGTATCTTCTTCCGGAAGGTAGAAGAAAGAATAGGAAATGGCCAGGGTGACAGGCACCAATGACAACCTTCATGAAGATGGACTGGATGGAAAAAAGTGACAAGACTGTGATGGACTGGGCCGAGTTCATCCCTATCTTCAGACGGCCAAGAGCAGAGCAGTTGCCCAACCAGGCTGAGATACAAAACTTCAGAATACTTTTGAGAGCACATCTGTAGAAGTTTGAAAGGGCATGCTGAATCTTCTCAGATACTGAAGAAAGTAAAAATGCTGATCAGACCATCAGTGTGGGAGGACCAGATTAGGATTCTGGTGCTATGGATGCCAAGGAACTTGAAGATATCAGCCATCTCCTCAGTAGCTCCATTGATGAGGACAGTGTTGTGTTCACCCCTCTCCCACTGTATTAGGTCAACAAGTGTGCTGAGGAGTGGCCAATGGAGTTTAATCTAGATAGGTGTGATGTGTAACAATCTGCGAAGTCAAACTAGGGCAGGACCTTTACAGTGAAGGCTGGTGTCCTTGGGTGTGTTGCAGAGCAAAGGGATCTAGGAGTAAAAGTAACATCAGACAGATTGGGTGGTGAAGGAGGCTTTTGGCATGCTGGTCTTCATCAGCCAAGAAATTGAGGATAGAAATTGAGACATCATGTTACAACAGTACAAGATGCTGGTGAGGCCACACTTGGTGTATTGTGTTCAGTTTTGGTCACCCTGCTATAGGAAAGATGCCATTAGCTAGAAATGGTGTAGAAAAGATTTACAAAGATGTCACCAGTACTTGTTGGCCTGAGCTATATGTTGGCAGGGATAGGATTTTATTCCTTCGAGCACAGGAGGCTGAGGTGTGATCTTGTAAATGTGCATAACATCATGGGGAGAATAGAATGCACAGAATATTTTACCCAGAATAGGGGAATTAAGAACCAGACATAGGTTTAAGGTGAGGGGCGAGGGGGGGGGGGGGGGGGGGGGGGGGGTAATTATTTAACATGAACCAGAGAGGCAACCTTTTCACAGAGGGCCAATGTCTGTTCTGTATGACTGAAACAACCAAGTCTTCGTCTTGCTGATGTTAAGGGTTAGGTTGTTGTAAGGACACCATGAGATAACATTCCTGATGACCTTTGTGTACTTGGTCTCATCAATGTTGTTGATCCTGTACATAACGGCAGTATTATTGGCGAATGCAAAAAAAAATCTAGTTATTGCGATAATTGGCCACTCAATCATGGATGTTCATGGGGTCGAGCAGTGAACTGAGCACCAATCTCAAGGAGGGTCAGGATGGAAGAAATGCTATGGCCAATTCTAATTGACTGAGGTCTGCCGGTCAGGAACTCCAGAAGCCAGTTGCAGATTGAGGCCCCAAGACCAAGGTGCAGAAGTTAAGAGTTGAACTTCGCCAGCTTTATGGTGTTGAAGGCTGAGCTGCAGTCAGTGAATAGCATCCTGAGATGAGTGTTTTTGTTGTCAAGGATAGCTATTTCTGAATGCAGTGCAAGAGACATGACATCCTCTGTAGACCTGCGTTACATGCATGCAAATTGGAGGGTGTCTTCATTGCCCGGGAGCTGGTGCTGATGTGGGCCAATCTTTCAAATCAATGTTAACTACTGGGTGCTAGTCATTGAGACAGGTCACTTATTTTTCTTGGCGTCTGGAATGATGGAGATTGCCTTGAAGCAGATGGTGACACTAGACTGTTGAGATGATACACTGAAAATGTCAGCAAAGAATGTGGCCAGTTGATTGTTGCCCAATTTCAGAACCCATCCATGGATTCCATCTGGGCCGGCTGCTTTCTGAGAGTTTACCCTCGTGAAACCAGATCTGAATTCTGCCACTGAGATGTGACAAAACCAGTTGGGGGGGGGAATAAAAGCCTTTCGTGAAACTTGCTCAAAGGCATTGATTTCACCCAGTATACATCACCAGAGATTGCAAAAATGGTGCCACTTACTGGTGTCATCTTATATTAAACTGAATGGTGTTAAAAGAATGTGGATACATTACTGCTAAAACAAAGGAGGAAAAAGCTCAGTTATTCAATTTCTTTCACCTTATGTGAAATTCAAGGTTGAGTTTGAAATGCACAACTTGCAAAAAGAGTAGAAAGAGCTGTTTAACATACCAAAAATGGTTCCCGGAGGTTGCAGGTGGTTGCTGGAGGTTGCAGGTAGTGGAAGCAGGTAGGGAGACTGACAAAAACCTCCGGGAACCGCACGGAAACCTTGGGTGGGGCGCAAAGTATCCAGAGGTTTCCGTTCAGGTTTCCCAAGTGGGACAGGGGCATAAGGGTATGTCCAGTGGAGGTGGGGTGCAGGGGCTTTGTAGCCAGTTCGACCGCAAGGCTCCCAAGGGAAGTAGGAGTCAATGGGCAGGCACAAAGGAAGGCAATAAAATAACTTGCCAATGCCGCCGAACGGAGCAGTCACTGGCTGTGGCTGAAGAGGAAAGATGCTGTCTGGGCTGCCACGTGACCATCTAGAGGCTAACAGTAAGACACACACCCAGGTCTGATCAACCTGCGGTGGGCCTGCCTCAACTGAGGGTGTCTTGTGATAAAAGGCCGAAACACCCAGTGACGTTGAGTACACAACTGAAGATGTGTCTGAATGGTAGCAAATTCACCTAGTGGTCATACCCAAGAATGTCAATTGTAGTGAAATCTTAGGGATTGTAACACCTAGTCCTACTAATTAATCTTAAAACCCAAACACCAATAATTAGTTCTTTAGAGAGCTGTGTCTTTGGAACTATTTAGAAGTGTAGAAATAGCCATTTTAATTATGTCATGCAAACAAACTGTACTGCAGAAAAGATTTGGCAATCATTTCCTTGATCTTAAATTTACCCACCTGTACTACACCGCTACTGTGCGCAGTGCCCGCAAGACCTTTCTTGCTCCTTTCAACACCAGTCTCCTTCCTCATTTTACCACAATGTTCAAATAATGTCCATGCTTCTTCAACATGCTTTTTCAGGACCTCAAACTGGGGAAGCTCCCTCTCTAATTTAACTTCCTGTCGTCATCCTTCAAAGCCCCCAAGTCACCAATTAAAATCACATTGCCTCATTTTCTTTGATCTTTTCTATTTTTGTGCAACATTGGTGGTATCCAGCATAAAAGAGGGTTAGAGTCTTAATTTGGTTTCTCGCTTTTATAAAAGAATACAGCTGCTTGCTGGAGAAGAGAAATTAAGATTTCTAATTCAGGTTTCATCTGAGCCATTTGTACAGCCCACTGTTCTTTACAAACGTAGCTAGCACAGATTAAAGCTTTTTGTGCAGAAACTTTAAATATAATATACAATGTATGAAACACAAATCACCAAGGGAGTCTTGAAATTCAATATTATTCTGACAAAAAAATAAATGTCGTTTAAGCAGAGTCAGCAGATAGAAATTGCCTCTATTGTCTTTGAACCCGAGGCTTCCGATTTAACATTAATACTACAATGTGTTCAGAAATATAGAAGTTAAAACATTCTGAGCAGTCTTGTTGATCCAATACATGTGGGGAAAAAACCCTCTGCTTAAACTGTATAAATGAAGTGTGAATAGATAGTGTACCAATGTATGAAAGAAGAATATTTAGTGAATAAATACAACATCTGAAAATAAGGAGTATTCTGTTTCTCCTCTGGACGGCGTGAAAGGAATGGATAAGATTCATCTAGAAACGCAAGCTAGATTTACCATCACAAGCTTTGTTGAATTAAACTAAAGATTGAACTAACAAATTCTGGTAGGCTGAAATTCATCGTCCAATAATCAAACTCTGCTTAAAACTTACTCCAAAATTGATACAAGTATGAAATTATTCAACAGTTATACTGCTTGCTCCATCCAGAAACATCAGCTTCTCTCCATGGACACAACTGTTAAGTAGCCATTTCCTCAGTATCTGCAAGTTTCTAGTTATGAACTAATGATTCATGTTGTCAATGAATCAGACAAAACACACACACACACACACCATCTTAACAGTAGCCTGGAATGTTTGAATTTAGTTTATTGTCACTTGCACAGAGGTACAGGTGAAAAGTGACATGCTAAGCAGTTATCGGGAAGACGATACATGATAACAATTGAGCCATTCACAGTGTACAGATACATGATCAAGGGAATGATGTGAATAGCGTTTAGTGCAAGGAATAACATTTAGTACAGTGTTTAGTAATGTTTAATAGCTCAGTCTTCTCTGTCATAGTGTGTAGGCAGGAATAACCGATGCTGATTTACACCGAAGATAGCCACAAAATGCTGGAGCAACGCAGCGGGACAGGCAGCATGCCTGGAGAGAAGGAATGGGCGACATTTCGGGTCGTGGTCTCGACCAGAAACGTCAGCCATACCTTCTCTCCAGAGATGCTGCCTGTCCCGCTGAGTTACACCGGCATTTTTTGTCTCTCTTCTCTATCAGAGGCTGTGTGAATAGATCAAGCGAGAAAGTCTAGCAGGGGAAGGCACTGAATTAAATTTGAAGGAAGTCATATTTAGAATTTTATGTTAAATGACAGCAGTTGAACAATCATCAAATAGGAAGCCTACTAAGCTGAACAAACATGGTTTTGGTTCGCTATAGCTTTTCAAGTTAAAAAACATTCAACCTTATTCTCATAGACAGGAGTCTAATCACTCCTTTGATGTTTCAACCGTTACATATCATCAAAGATAGACACAAAAAGCTGGAGTAACTCAGCAGGACAGGCAGCATCTCTGGAGAGAAGGAATGGGTGACGTTTCGGGTCGAGACCCTTCTTCAGACTGGTTAGGGATAAGGGAAACAAGAGATATAGACGGTGATGTGGAGAAGCCACACTAGCTTCTCATTTTCACCGGACAAACCGCTTACAATGGCCTGTTTCCCTTATCATCTTTACTTTTTTGCATTTCTTTTATTCATTGTTCTTTATGTCTCCACATCACCGTCTATATCTCTCGTTTCCCTTATCCGTAACCAGTCTGAAGAAGGGTCTCGACCTGAAACGTCACCCATTCCTTCTCTCCAGAGATGCTGCCTGTGTTACTCCAGCTTTTTGTGTCTATCTTCGGTTTAAACCAGGATCTGCAGTTCCCTCTTACACGTTACATATTATCTAACTCATTAACCAGAATCAATTTGACACATCCTCATCTTCTGCCACCGTTTCCCCTAGGAGTTTTTCAAAAGTTACATATTTGGTGCTCTATTGCAACACCTGCTAAAAAGATAAGCATATTGCTCGTATAGCATTACAACTACCAATTAAGCATGAACAACAAAAATCAGAAACAAATTCTGGATGGCATTTTGGATCAAATCTTCAAATAAAAAGATCGAGAAATCCTTTGCCTTACGTCTATTACTATTTATTTTCTCTGTGCCCTTCCTAGGATCACCTTGCTAGTTTAAAATTTTGAACAGGACAATGGCCCACTCCCAGGCTTCGTCTGTGTCTAATGTGGAATAGGCAGCTTTACTCGAATTTCCTTCCTTTTGGAAAGAAATTCAACAGCTCTACAATTTTACAACCAAAAGCAGGAGAGGTGGGGTGTGATGGGAAAGGAATTAACAAGAAATCCATCGATCAAAGTAATACTGACAAAAGATGGTTTATCTACATTGCGCTTCCTAACAAAAGATATCCCATTTCAGGTTATTTCCTTCACTATTTTTGTAAATGTACATGTAATTCTGAATAGCATAGAACCAAAATATGTATGTATAGCTGTAGAATATATAGGCAAATACGTAACAAATTTTTAACAAAAAGGGATTAAACATAATTGTTCATTTAAATTTGCAGCTGATATGCCACGCTAGCGTAAAATGTTTTATATTATGCCATGCTAGCGTAAAATGTTTTATAATTTCTTATTTCATCATTCAGACTCAAATTTCATTGTTGCATTTTCAGAGAACTTCGAAGATTGTCAATATTTTGCCCCTTTAAACTTTTTTAAAATCTTACAACAACCTTTTACCTTTTTTAATTTGTACCTCCTGGTATGTGACCAGCTGATATTATTTCCCACAGACTACAGAGCATTACTGTGTAGAATATCTCATTCAACCTGGCCCGATGCTGAAAACCAAACACTATGCTTTCGTCTCAAGTTAGCACTCCAAATACAACCACAAATGACTCATCTACATACAAAGCCAGTAAGTTCATAATTAAATGAAGCGCTTAAATGACTTGTTCCACAGCAACTCCTTCAGAGACCACTACACAAATTAATGTGCACCTCTAAAAAGGAAAGGGGACTATGATTCAAGGCTAAAGCTCAAAAATAAATGTAACTGGCTGGAAGCAGTTTTATTATATTTGGTGATTCAAAAGATTTCCCACCAAAACTAGACTGGGACAATCCCACTCCTAATATTTTATAGAGATGCCAACATTGCGGGTGTGTGGGAAGTACCACCAGTATCATAGTGGCACTGTGTCTTTTATAATGGACAGAAAAGTTCATTTTTGGCATTTTAGTCTAACCCCTTCCTGAGCAGCTGAGCAGTTTGAGAGGCTGGCTAAATGCCAAACAACAAAAAAAAACCCCACAGCATTTGCAGCCACGGGTGAGGGGACAGAAGGGAAACTAACCACAGCAACCAAAGTAGTTCAGGCACCAAGGACGGGTGGTAGGCAAGGACTGG
Source organism: Amblyraja radiata (assembly GCF_010909765.2). Lineage (NCBI taxonomy): Eukaryota > Metazoa > Chordata > Chondrichthyes > Rajiformes > Rajidae > Amblyraja > Amblyraja radiata. Next base: position 58,155,366 of record NC_045958.1, on the reverse strand, counting down.
AACAAAGAGACCACGGGGAGGTATGCTTGGGTTCACTGGTTTGGAGCAAAATTGGCTGAATATAGCTCTTTGTTAAAAGGAGTGGGGCTTCTCTAAAAAGCACTAAGTGCAGGATCCAACCACTCCCAGTCCATTTGCCTGCCAGGTTTCCCAAGCACTAGGAAACTCAGCCAACAAATAAATTGAAATGGGTGCCGAAATCCGAGGAACTAAGCCTCATGGTATCATGAATCAGTCTCTCCAGAGCAGGTTATTCAGACATTGAAACCCGTCGCAATAAACTGCAAGTTGGCTCAGTCATTGCAAACTATGTCTCTGGCTCACATATTTGATAAGTTAACCCTTGGCCCACCCGTTGGCATGCCTGATTTTGTGGATAGGTTGGGAAAGGAGCCCTTAATATCCACTCCCCCCCCCCCCCCACCAACTCAAAGACCATCTCAAGCAACAGACACAATTTCACTTCCCAAAGCGTTCAAATTCCTCATTTACAATTCATTCTTACACTTGTGAGTTAAACCTTCAATCAGCAAAAGAACACCATGTTCCAGAATTCATTTAATGGCAATGTGAACTCACTGAACGGATAAAACACTTCACCCACTTTATCCAGGCACGATTTCAGTTAGGTGAATGACTAATACAACAAAGTCACAAGGACTCAAGTTATAGGGTCTGAGACTAGAGAAAAGTCACTGGAATGTATCTGTCTATCAGTAAGCTATCTGTGTCAAGGTCTACATTCAGAAACTCTATTGAATCACGCACACCACACTACTTTGAAACATTTAATACTTTTCATCTTTACCTCAGGGCACTTGCAGAAAATACGTTTGTTGGCAGTATACCAAGCTGGTACATTTCCCTTCATGGGAATGAAAACATGATCCGTCGGCTGGGATTTATCAAAAAAAAGCCAGAAAAACCTTTTCATACAAAGTGTGGTCTCACATTATCTCAGTTTATAAGTGCCCCCATTTGAATTACGGTTATTCCTATTAACATTAAGTCACTTACTTGCTCCCTCCTACATTCTTTACATTATTAAGCTCCCGGTCACCATTAAATTGAATAATATGATGCATGACAAGTGTTTCGACAATGATACCAACAACATAATTAAGAGCAATTTAATAAACAATAATGCATTACATCAGTCATGTAATGGGGTGGGAGATTGCAACCTTCACATGGTCCGCCCCGTTTCGACGAATGCAATCAACCTGGCGTGCACAATCAAATAAGATCAAATAGTACAAGTTGTCCGACAACTTTAGGCTGTGCACGCCATACGCAAGAAGAAGAGTCATGCAATGAATTCCTCCTGCAAATATATTCACCAAAACAAGCAAAGAAGCTGAAGGATAACATCTGATATTTCATGCAATGCACTCAAACATTGACAGCCCCATCCTCAGCTGCCAAAGCTTCCATTTGCCAAAACCAGTGCAATCCCAACAGCCACGAAATTTAATTTGACCACACAAAGCTGCTTGCTTGACTGGCACCCCATCCACCTCTACTGTCAACATACACACAATCTACAGCAACAACTGAAAGAGATCACTTTCAATAATAATTCTGCTAAACACGTGCTCTTCATTTCCTGGTAAGAAATGGGGCATGGGATACCATCGTCTGCTAGTTTCCTAGGCATACTTCCCATGCATACTATCATAACTGAAATACTTTGTCACTGCTGGCCCAAAACTGGGAAATTGCCCTGCTCAAAAGTACTGTGGCTGTACATTCATCACCATACAAGACAGCACTTCAGGAAGGCAGCTCACAACCCCTCGGGCAAGTGCGGGACAAGAAACATATGATGTGACTCGCTCCTCTGATCCACCATCAGGCACGATCCACCAACATGTTTTTTTCCTCTTCCTCCTCTCATTTCTTTTCTAGATAATGTGTTTCGTATTACATCTATTTTTCAATTTATCAAAAATCAACCTTATCAAACTTACCATCGCCACATTTTGAAACAATTTTGATGTAATAGAATATAAAATTCTAGGTTGACCATTTTAAGGGAATTAACATTTAGCCATAGATGCTCCGCTGCCACTCTAATCTTAAATGTGCACCTACCTCAGATTTAGTAGATATATCATCTTCTACTGCAGAATAATTGGGATTCACAATATCTTCAAATGGTGGCAAACTTGGCTTCTTTTTCTCAATCACTTCATTTTCCGTTGGGATTTTTATCATTTTAACTTGAGGTCTGTCATTGAGTTTTTTTTCCGAAAGAAGCGGGTGTGCAGAGGCACTGGAAAAGCTTTTAAACAAAAATTCAGAGCTGCTTTTATTTTTCTTCTTAGCAACAAGTTCATCAGTGTCTGTATTAGGAGGCCTCTTCATTGGAGCCTTAACATCCTGCTGAATGCCTCCACTCACCATGCTGTGTTCCAATGATTTTGGCTCTTTTGACATTGGTTTTGGTTCCTTAAATGCTGTCTTAGGAACAGTTTTCTCATCTTTTAGTGGTTTGTTTTCTTTGGGTTTCTTTGAAGGCTCTTTGGACGTTTTACTGTGTTCCCTGGAAAGTTCTTTGAAGGCACTTTTGTGCTCTTTTGAGTCTTTAGATGGTTTATCTTTGTGCTCTTTCGTGGATTTGTGCGACTTGGAGAAACTGTTAGAGCTGCTCTTATTTGGATCCTGCGAAGTAGAAAGGGGGAAAAATAGTCATCCCTTTCAATGAAAGATTTGGAAAACAAAATATATGCTGAGTAATGAGGATGCAGCAAAAGGGCTACAATTGGATCTTCAACATCTGATATATAGAGATAAAGTCTCACCATATTCCTACTCATTCAGGACTTTAAGCAGATATCAATGGTAAGTATCCACAATATTTAATTAACCATAAAGAAGATAAATGCTCACAGGGAAGAGTACACTGGGACTGCTTTCCAGTGAAAGATAGTCAGCACAAGTTAGTTCCTTCGACTAACATGCTCTGGTAGACAATTAAAACCCATACAGATTTCTTGTCCAGCATAATTACCAATGATAACATTTCAACAGATAACTTTAAAATGCAACAGCTGGACTGTAATGTCTTATGGGTAATTGCATTCCTAAAGAATATGGGGAGGAAATTGATTGGTTATTCAATATGAAGTCAGTTACTTTTTCCAAAAATAGCTGTAGGAAAAGAGGCTAATCACTAAGAGAGGTTAACAGCTAATCATCATGCTAAATTTCTTTTTGAAAAGTGAAAATATTAATATGAACATTTTTGCAACTTAGATCATCAGGTGCATTAAATCCATGTAATTACACTCTAGACCTTCCACAACTGTTGTCTTAAAATTGTTTCTGCACATTTCACATCTGTTCAAAGATCTGTGGAAAAATGTCGACTTTTCAGTACCAGCCTCCATCACCACCTCATCCCAGATCTCAAGGCTTTTAAATCTTAGTGACACCCCTGAATAGTATCCTTTGGGTAATAAACCATCAGACCACACACATTGAAAGCAGTTGTTGCACAGTACTAGGGTTTCTAATAAAAATCCAAGACTATTATAACAACATGATAATGGATTGTTAAAAAGTGAAAATGGAGACTTTTTTTTGATGGCATACAGCATTTAAAAACCAAATTATAAAAAAGAGAAGTAGTCCCTTTGCACCTCAAAGGTACAAAGAGGCGTAATAAAATTTACAAGGATAAATATTTTACACTGGTTTTGTGCAACAACTTTAAGGTATAAATGTTGATGGGTCAGTCACAAACATATTAAATTAATTTCAATTGGTATATGGAACGATTTAAAATGAAAAAAAATCCCAACAACTTTGGAAAAGATACAAAAATGATCACATCATCCTTGCTGGCCAATTCTTAATTGATTCCCTTGAAACCTCATCCATACAGAAACTTAATGCCTGCAATATAATTTAGATTTTAATTTATCAGAAGATAAAGTTACAATGGCCAAGATCCAGCATGTTCATTTCTGGGTAGCACATCAAGTTGAACAATTCAATTGGCACAAATGCAGATGTTTTGCTTGGAAAATAGATCACCTAAGAGTACATAATTACTTTTGTTTCCTATTTAATATAAATCACAGATAATAAACTTATCATTTAGCTACGAGTCCATTAAAGCTTGCTGCAAGCTTTAAATGAAACAGCTCGAATAAAAGCAATTTTCTCTACTTTAATGGCACATTTCAATAACAGGCCTTATAAATGCTTTCAGTATTTTTCACCAAGCATCTAAAGACCATAATACTCTTAATGGTCTTCAGTGCCATAAAGGGCTTGATAGAGCCAACGGCTCAGGAACTTCTGCAGGGAACCACTGGTTGGTTATGATGTGCACATCAGCCATTTCCAGACTTCCACACCCAGGTACTAAAGGGTGCAAGGATGGAACATAATTTACATCAGATTGCAGCAGATCCAAACCCTTCATCTGCCACCAGTCTCAATAGAGTTTAATGAAAGCAGGACTGCAGAGCTGATGAGGCAGATTCACTTCATATGTGCACGGCTGCCAACTCTCACGCTTTGAGCGTGAGAATCACACATTTGAACAAATTATCACGCCCTCACGCTGATCACAAATTTCTCACGCTGTCGTGAGAAATTCTGTGATCAATGAAAATTTCAAAACTCAGATAAACTGCATGGGCCGCGGGTGTTGGAGAGCCGGGGCTGAGGGAGGGATGGAAGCAGATCCAGCGGCGGGGACAGATGCGGGGAACCGGCGCTGGCGAGTGTTTGCCGGGCTGGCGAGTCGCTCGCTGCAGCTCCGGCCATGGAGCATTGCAAGAGTCCCGGGCCGTCAGAGGCGTCGGAAGCATTGTGCCGCTGCCGTGAGAGTCTCATTGCCGATGGGACAGAGACTCTCAAAGGGAGGCGGAGAGAGAGGGGAAGGAGACATGGAGATGGGGGGAGTGGGGGGGAGAGATAGAGGGGGTGAGAGGAGAGAGACCCAAGGGGAGAGAGAAGAGGGAGAGGGAGAGGGAAGGGGGGGGGGGAGAGCGAGGAGAGAGAGGGGGAGAGAAGAGAGAGAGAGGGGAGGGAGAGAGATAAGGAGAGGGAGAGGAGAGAGATAGGGAGAGAGAGAGGGAGAGGGGGAGAGAGAGAGAGGGAGGAGTGAGGTGGAAGAGGGGGGGGTGAGAGAGGGGGGGAGTGAGAGAGGGGGTGAGGGAGAGAGGGGGAAGAGAGGGGGAAAGAGGGATGAGAGAGGGAAGAAAGAGGGAAGAAAGAGGGAAGAAAGAGAGGGGGAGAGAGAGGTGGTAAAAGAGAGAGGGGAAGAGGGAGAGAGGGGGAAAGAGAGAAACGGGGAAAGGGAGAGAGGGTGGGGCAAAGAGAAAGAGGCAATAGAGACAGAGGAGAAAGAGAGTGGGAGAGAGCAAAGGGGAGAGTGAGGTGGGAGGGAGAGAGGGGGAGAGAGAGGGGAGAGAGGTAAGAGAGAGGAGAGAGAGGAGAGAGGAGAGGGAAATAGAGAGGGAGGGAGAAAGAGAGGGGGAGAGAGAGAGGGAGAGGGGGAGAGAGAGAGAAGAAGAAAGAGAGGGGGAGAGAGAGAGAGCGAGAGAGAGAGAGTGGGGGAGGGAGAGAGAGGGGAAAGAGAGAGGGGAGAGAGAGAGAGAGAGAGAGAGGGGAGGGGAGAGAGGGGACAAGAGAGAGGGGGAGAGTGAGGTGGGAGGAAGAGAGGGGAAAGAGAAAGGGGAGGGGGAGAAAGAGGGGAGGGAGGGAGAGAGAAGAGAGAGGGAAGGGGAGAGAGAGGGGGGTGAGAGGAGAGAGAGGGAGACAGAGAGGGAGAGACAAAGGAGAGAGAGAGAGGGGAGAGAGGGGGAGGGGAGAGATAGGGGAGAGATAGAGGGGGGGGGGTTGAGAGGAGAGAGAGTGGAAGAGAGGGGGGGAGAGAGAGAGTGAGAGAGAGGGGAGAGAGAGGGAGGAGAGTGAGGTGGGAGGGAGAGAGAGGTGAGAGAAAGAAAGGTGGAGAGAGGGGAGGGAGAGCGGGGGAGAGAGGAGAGAGAGAGGGGGGGACAGAGAGAAGAGAGAGAGAGGGTAGAGAGAGGGGGAGAGAGAGGGGGAGAAAGAGAGAGAGGGATAGAGAGGCAGGGCTGCCAAATTGAGCATGAGAATCACGCATTTCACCAAATTCTCACGCTGATCACAAATTTCTCTCGCTCCGTCGTGAGAAATTCTGTGATCAACGAAAAATTCAAAACTCATATCAACTGCATGGGCCGCGGGTGTTGGAAGCAGAAGCAGCGGTGGGAACAGATGCGGTCGGGAAGCGGGGCTGACGAGTGTTTTCCGTGCTGTTGAGTCCCTCACTGCAGCTCCGGCCATGGAGCAGCCCCAGTGCAAGAGTCCTGGGCCATCGGAGGCGTCGAAGCGTTGCGCCGCTGCCGTGAGAGTCTCTGTGCCAAATTTGCCCAGGTGACCGGCACGGATCAGGCTGCAGCTCGGTGCATCCTGGAGGTCAACCAGTGGCTGCTGGAAGTAAGTACCAAGCACTGGGTAGAAACAGTGGAAGTTTTCAAATGGGGGTGGTTGGAGAAAGCATCTTGATTGCCTGCTAGATTTTCACTTACTGTAACTGCAGGAAAAATGTTCCCGATGTTGGGGGAGTTCAGAACCAGGGGTCGCAGTTTAAGAATAAAGGGTAGGCCAGTTAGGACTGAGATGAGGAAAAACTTTCTTCACGCAGAGTTGTGAATCTGCAGAATTCTCTGCCACAGAAGGCAGTGCAGGCCAATTCACTGGATGTTTTCAAGAGAGAGTTACATTTAGTTCTTGGGGCTAACAAAATCACGGGATATGGGGAAAAAACAGGAAAGAGGTACTGATTTTAGATGAATAGCCATGATCATATTGAATGGCAGTGCTGGCTCGAAGGGCCGATGGCCTATTCCTGCCCCTATTTTCTATGTTTCCATGCTTGAGTATATGGCAATAAAACTCGATCATTTGATTTTGAAGCATTCATGCATGGTGGAGGTATAATGTAGTCATAGAGTGATACAGTGTGAAAACAGGCCCTTCAGCGCAACTTGTCCACACCCGCCAACATGTCCCAGCTACGCTGCCTGCATTTGGTCCATACCTCCAAACCTGTCCTATCTATGTATCAGTCTAACTGTTTCTTAACTGTTGGGATGGTCCCTGCCTCAACTACCTCCTCTGGCAGCATGTTCCATACACCCACCACCCTTTGTGTGGAACAAGTTACCCCTTAAAAAGTTACCTCTTAAAAATACTTCATACAAAAAACATTGAAATCATACTTCTACAATGCACTAAAACATGATTTTAATAAATCAAATTTCAAAAAGTCCCAACCGTGGGAGGGGACACACCCTACTTCCACACCCTCTCCCCACTCGGTTGCTCCACTCCCTCACCGGGTACCCCCAAGGCCAATGATCAGTGATCGCTCAGCCTCCCCACTTTCAAAAATGCTCCGCGGCCCCTGGTTCAGACGGAGAACACTGCTAGATGTGAGCGGGGAACTGAGGCCAGTTGTCCGTGATGTCTGGATCCCAATGCTCAGCGCTTCATGTTTCGGAGTTGGCTAATGTTATTGATTTGTAATTAGCCTGATTCGTAATTAGTTGACAAAACCTTAATATATTAATCTGGAATATCCAGGGGGATGAGATTAGTGTAATATTAAAATGACATGCAAGGTGTCAGGCTGTCTGTCACAACATACAGCCCTGATAACCCATTATTTCCTTCAGTTAAATATTGGGAAGGTAGCACTATTGTCATTTGCCACTCAATTATTATGTTTGTTTACCTCACTGACTATTTCTAACCCCCCCCCCCCCCCAATTCCTTTGACAGGTTGAGTAGAAATGTCCCCAATCTCGTTGTTTTATTAATTAAACACGTAGATGAACATCCTCAACGAGTGTAATCAGATGGAAACTGATACAGATGCAAAATTTAAGAGCTTGTTCAAAGAAGGGGCATATTTTAAAGGAGTGACAGAGATACTTGCAGGGGAATGTGTGAGATTATTATTTGTCTTTAGTTTTAGCTTGAACCAGGACATCTGAAGATTCAAAGTTTAATATAGTAACTGTGCTGATCCTGACCCCAACCAACCACGTAATGAATATAATCCATTCTGTAGATGGTTTATGCATGCAACCAATCATATAGCTACCTCAGCACCACTAATCCCACCTTAGGTATCATTTATAATAACACCCACTTCTCCCTCTTCGCAGTTAGCAGACTGGAGTCAGTCACTACTTATGTGTTGTTTAAGTCTGAGTATGTATTAAAGACTATTTCAAAGTCACACGTGTGTAATGTCTCATTTACATGGTGTCAGATAGAGACTACTCGCATCTCCTGTTTACCGTTTTTTCTTTCTTTCATTAAGTTTTTATTTTCATTTTGACGATGGCTTCCTCTTGCCGAAAGCCTGCCCAGCTCATCTTCGATTCGATTATCGCTCAGCGCTGGGCTACTTTCGAATTGGACTACCGCCATTACATGAACATCGCGCATCGCAACGAACCAGATGAAGTCAAGGCCTCACTTCTACTCAACCTTGCCGGCCCCGATGCCATGAGAAGAGCGAGGACTTTCCGGTACTCCCCAGCGGTCCTGGGTGAGGACGATCAGGTACTGATCCCCATAGAAACAGCTGACGACCCGAATGTCCTGATGCGCAAATTCAGGGAGATTTGTGACCTACCCTCTAATCATATTTTAGAAAGGGCGCGATTCTTTACTCACAAGCAGTTGCCAGACGAACCTGTTGAGGGCTTTATCGCTGATTTACGCTACCAGGTCCAGAGGTGCAGGTTCGAAGCCATGACTGACCAATTAACGAGAGACATTCTGGTGACAGGGATGCTCGATCAAAAGCTGAGATCGGAGCTCCTTCGCAACCCAGATCTCACCTTAGATGAAGCCGTGCATGCCTGCAGAATGGCTGAGGTCATTGACCCACCGAACCGTCAGCGTGATTCAGACACCAAATCGATTAATCTAACTGGGTTCAATAGACCGCGAGCTCAAATGGACAATACGAGGTTTATGTCCCGGGCCAACCCCGCGTCTGGTAACGAGCCCCCCCCCGAAATGCCCGAATTGCAATTATCTGCACTACAGGCAGTCGCCTTGTCCTGCCTATGGAAAAGCCTGCAACTATTGTAAAAAATTTCTCTGCTGCCTGCCGTTCTTGTGGGAAGGTTCCACCAGCTTCCAGACCTAACCTAAACATGCTGATGCAGGTCGATAACAAATACGGCTCTCCGTCCTTGCTCGGCGCTGCCCATGATGCTGATCCAATTAATTCAGAAGGGGAGCCGTCAGCATCTGCTTGCTGTACAGGAGCCCTATCTGCCACCAGCTGGACCCTACGCTCCACCACTCCAGTTACCGCCGTCCGCTGCTGATCCCGTGACCGGCCCAGCATGCCCGATACCCCTCGCATGTTCCGTTCTCCTCCGCGTGGCACGGCTATATCTGACGGCAGATTCACCCCTCCTGCATGCTTGACCCCCCTGCCACCTTCTGTCCCCCCATTGGCTTTCTCGCCTTTGGGTTCGCCGCCATCCTCGGGTCTTTCTGATGAAGGGGGGGGAAGGTTTGGTCCGTACGCGTTCGGGCCGCGTCAGTAGGCCGCCTGTTAGGTATGGCGATTTTGTTTAATTTCGTTTAACTTTGGTGGCATGGATACATACCATGTTTAATCTTCTAAGGGGAAGGATGTAGATGGTTTATGCATGCAACCAATCATATAGCTACCTCAGCACCACTAATCCCGCCTTAGGTATCATTTATAATAACACCCACTTCTCCCTCTGCGCAGTTCAGTAGCAGACTGGAGTCAGTCACTACTTATGTGTTGTTTAAGTCTGAGTATGTATTAAAGACTATTTCAAAGTCACACGTGTGTAATGTCTCATTTACACATTCCGGAGGTTTTACTTTTATGATGCCATTTAAACTTCACTTGGATTTCAATCACTTCAATGTAAAAGTAAATGGGAATGGGGAGCATTGGAACAAAAATTTGCCCTCGGTACATATTAACTGTAATGTAATAATGTATGCATGTTGGTAGGTGCAATCAAAACAAAGATTTTTTTATAATTGTTGTGTTATGAATTCCACAGAAAATATTATGTACTCTCAAGATCACATTTAATAGGTTAAGCAAGAGAGAGCTAGATAGGGCTCTTTTTTTCTTGATCTTAACCTTTTCTTAACCTTGCTTAAATATATAGTTATTGGACTTTGCATTTCGGAAAAGTCCCAGCTGAGAGGAAGACAGCAAAATACTGAAAATATGGGGGATGAAAATGGCTTCAGGACAGTTTGTTACGAAAATGAAAGAAATAGACAATGGACAATAGGTGCAGGAGTAGGCCATTCGGCCCTTCGAGCCAGCACCGCCATTCATTGTGATCATGGCTGATCATCCCCAATCAGTACCGCGTTCCTGCCTTCTCCCCATATACCCTGACTCCGCTATTTTTAAGAGCCCTATCTAGCTCTCTCTTAAAAGCATCCAGAGAACCTGCCTCCACCGCCCTCTGAGGCAGAGAATTCCACAGACTCACAACTCTCTGTGAGAAAAAGTGTTTCCTCGTCTCCGTTCTAAATGGCTTATTCCTTATTCTTAAACTGTGGCCCCTGGTTCTGGACTCCCCCAACATCGGGAACATGTTTCCTGCCTCTAGCATGTCCAAGCCCTTAACAAATGGTAATAGAATACTTATACAGCTGAGTGAGTATAATTTTATGGATGAGAAATTGTGTTCAACCAATTGATGACTTTGACAAAGTAACTAGCAAAGTAACAATCCATAATTTGGTCTGTCAAGTGCCCCATAAAGGATCACTGCAGTAGATAAGCACCTGTGGGCTTGAACGTAATAGGTTAAGTCCAGGGGGTCAGACATGGGGCTTTATGTGTGGGCCAGATATATTGTCAGTGCAAAGGGGCTAGGAGCAAGGCCAAGTGTGCATCCAGAGTCAAGGTCTGGAATAGTACTAGGTGTGCAGTCAAAGCTGGGACCAGGGGGGTGTTCAGCACTGGGAACCTAAGCAGGTAAGCAGCTATGATCAGGGTAGAATAGGGGGCCAGGTGTAAGGCTGGACTTAGGGACAGGAATGAGAGAAGGTATGCAACTGGAGTCAGGGCCAGGAGTAGTACCAGGTGTGCAGTGAGACCCACGTTGGTCAACATGGGCCAAGTGTTTGATTATAACCTGATATCCATACACTAAGATGCACCATATGAATACAGTATGCACCCGATTGCACAATTTAAAGCTGAAAAATGCAAAAGTTCCGTACCAATGGGAGGGGGGAGGGGGGGAGGATAATAGAAGCAAGTGTAACATTTAGGCCTAATTCAGTATGATCCAGCTCATTTTAACAATATTGGAGAAGAAAATATGTTATAATGCTGTCCAACAAAATAACTCAAATACAGAAAAAACTAAACTCAAGTTTGCTCCTCAATAAAAATGGTAAACAGAGCAAACTCTGGGTTTTAAATCTTAATTATCAAAAAAGGGAAAAACTTGCAACGATTAGTTTACCATTTCTACCGCAGCCACTGTTGTTACCCATGCTGGTCTTGGTGATCAGAGCAACTGATTTATTCATGGCAATTAACATTTATTTCAAAAACATTGAATTGTAGATTTATCTTTCCAAGGGCGAGCACATAATGATTATTTCTTCATTTCCGCTTCCCACCCAAAACCTGCATATGTTGCTGCCCAATGTTGCTATTAAGAGCCTGCACGAGATTGTCAAAGAAAAATACAGAAGGAGGTTTGAATTCCACTCTCGACGCTTCAAATTGACACCTTCCCGTTAAAAACAACCCAACACACAATTCCTGAATCTACTGCTCCAAGAAGTAAAGCTTCCTGTTCAATGCTACAAGTGTTTCGCTCCACACTCCTTCCAGACTCATGCCTCATATTGTTATTACATTTGATAAAAAGTAATATTTACCTTCAATTTGAATACAATTCCTATCACTTAGCTGCAGGGGATTACTGATTCAGAGAATCACACAGATGAGAATATAAAAGGTCTGCAGCTCAGGTGGATTACAGATGAGGGAAGACTGGCTTCGTCAAGTTGTTTTGCAACAGAGATGGCCAAGAGGAGACTTAATCAATATATATGTGATTACAAAAGGACCTCATTAAGGTGAATGGGAGGGATGTTTTTATATAGCATGGGGGTTGGGGTACATCACGACTGAATTCACTGATCGCTGTGGGCAATTTTATTTTCTCCCCTGGCAAGCACCGTCATTTGATGTTGACTGCAAAATCCAGTCCATTAACCTTGACTAAAGGGATGCACTTTTCCATTTACCACAATAATCAGCTTCCGCACCACTCTACTAATAGCCTATGAAAGAACTTACCCCTCCTGCTTTCAGCAGCTTCCGACGGAATTCCTCTGTTGGATTGTTGAAGGTGAGTTTTTCACAACGGAGATGATTTACAGGTGGATGTCCCTCAAGATGCAGGAATAAATCATAATCAAAGCGTACCTTCTTGGGCTCTTCCTAAGGAAAAATAAGATGCAAAATTATATCCAAATGATCCATACTAGGTTTGGCTGTACAAGCAAGACAACTATTGGGTTTGTCATTGCACTTTCCTAGATTTAAGAAAAAGTACAAGTTCTCTCAATTGGGTAAAACAATCACAAAATTGGAACAAAGCTATATTAAAAAAACTAAAAATATTTTTTTGATTTCCACTGTTTGAAAAATAAAAATGTAGCCTATCATGAGGCCAGGACATTGCAGAAAAAAAGCAGCACTAAATAATTAGTTGCCAAATCAACACCAGCATATTTGTTCAATAATCTACAGTTCCCTCATTGGTCTCATCAGCCATCTCAGAACCGACAGAACCAGAGTGTAAGCAAGTTATCCTTATTTAAAGGCAGTCAGTCAGACAGGACCTTTCAGCCCAACTCGTCCATGCCATCCATGATGTTAATCTAAGCTAGACCTGTTTGCCCACGTCTGTCCAATATCCCTCTAAATGTTTCTTATTCATGTATCTGTTTAAATGTCTTTTAAATGTGGTTATCGTACCTGCCTTAACTACTTCCTTTGGAAGCTTGTTTTATATACGAACCACTCTCTGTGTGAAAACGTTGCCTCTCTGTTTCTTTCCCCTCAGCTTTAACCTTTACCCTCTAGTTCTTGATTCCCCTACCCCTTCTATTCCCCATATAGGTTTTATGCACCTAAAAGTTTACTCCCGAGTTTCCTGCGCTGCAAGGAACAAAGTTCTAGCCTGCCCAACTTCTCCCGACAGCTCAGGCCCTCAAGAACCATTAACATCCTCAGAAATCTTTTCTGCATTCTTTCCAACGTAATGTTTTTTTTCCCGCAGAAGGGTGACCAAAACTGAAAATAAGACTCCAAGTCTCATTAATGTATAATGCAACTGCAGCATAACATCTATACTCAATTCCCTGATTGATGAAGGCCACCGTGCCAAAAGACTTAATCACCCAATCTACCTTTGTGACTCTTTCAGGAAACGACTGTATGTGCTGGTACTCGAGATCCCTATGCTGTACAACACTCTGCATGGGCCGACTGTTCACTGTGCAGGTCCTGGTCTGGTTTGACTTCCTAAAAATGCAACACCTTACACATTTAAAATAAACTGCATTCAGCCCACTGATCAGGCTGATCAAGGTCCCGCTGTAATTCTTAGTACCATCTTCACTATCCATGATACTACCTATTTTAGTGCAAATTACTACTTATGACATATATTCTCATCCAATTGTTTATAAAGCACCAAGAAGATTAAGCTACCACTACCCTAGGCTACAATTTTAAATGATTACACAGCAAATGAAAAGGAGCCCAATTGCCTGCATATCAAATCCCCACCTTCAAAGCTAACACAGGAAACCTTTATTTAATAATTACCCAAAGGTATGGTTGTCTAAAGGATAAGTGACAAAGTAGTGGCAAACAATTGTTTACCTGATGAGGGAAGTAGACTGTGGGACTCCAGGAGGTCAGTAATTACCACCACTGGTTTTCTTGCTACATGCAAGTAACAATGTCCTGGGTACAGGGAGCACAAATTTGTAGTTGGCACAGGATATAAAAGTTTACCATGTATTAAATAATGTGCAGGGTGGTGGCCAACTTGGAGGAAGCCGACAGAAATGGGCCAACTCCAATCAGATATTATTCAATAGGAGCAAGTGTTGTCCTTCACGCGAGACATTGAAACAACGACAATATAAATGAAAGCAAGCAGGTTGTGAGAATAGGAGCAGGGGTAGAGTTTCACAAATCTATGAATGTGGCAGACAAAATGTTAAGGGATTAAGAGAACATATGGGATGCCTGGACTGTAAATAGGGCAACTGAATACAAAAACAAGGATGTCATGCTAAACCTTAACTCATTGGTTTAGTCTCAGCTGATGTTTTGTGTATAATTGTGGAATTACACTTCGGAAAGTTCATCAGATCTTAGGGAGGGTATATTTATTAGAATGGCATCAAGGATGAAAAACTTGAATTGGGTCAGTAACTAATTGTTTTGGGGTGGGGTGGGGGGGGGGCAAGGGATAAGAGACTTGGCAAAATGAAAAGTTAACTGTAGAAACTCCTCTCTGACCCCTTTCCTTGGTCTTTTTATCCTTCAATAGAAGCCATTTTCATTTTTAGACCAGACATTTAAATTCAGAGCTGCCTTAAAATTTAGAGCTGTATTATTTAGACGAGCTCCAGGTGTCCATTGCTGTAGTTTCCATCCTTTTGTTCTTGCTTGCAGACGTTCTGGTCTGCTAAGCAAATCCGAAGCTGAACTACCACAGCAACAAGACTCCCGACTCTATTAGAAACTTATGCTTGTGAATTAATTGCAGAAACATCAGAAATGAACTGAAATTTTATTTTATATCAACCAAAACTACAAATTAATTTTTATTCTAATTTCTCAATATTTGCTCCTAAAAAAAACATTCTCCTCTGCTGCAGCTTTGTACATTCAACAAGATTATAGAAAATGTGAAGCTTTTAGTCACAGATGTTACACTGGTAATAGCAGCACCTTAATGGTTCTCATCACTTTTAGAAATGGTGCTTCAGCAATTTTGTGTTAGAGCTATTAAAGTCCTCACCCCTCCCCCAATCACAGTGGGCTCAGTTTCCTTCACCAACTTTTTTGCTGTGCACAAGACTGAATGGGGTCACTACATTTCAGTGGGAGTGGACGAGAGATTTACAATTTTGACAGTTAAAAGCTTAAATGTAAAACTAATCTTATAGACAGCAATGTTGCATTGCAAAGTTGAACTGTATGCTTCCATACATTTCGCTGTGCAAAACCTACTTTGCAAACACTACTTTAAGATGCTACGATCACCAGCATTCTTTCCACCATTCAGAAGGGAAAGTGTACACAAAAATATCAAGTGTCAATTACTTTACCTTGTTTCGGAAGTACACTTCAATCGGCATTATAAAACCAGCGTATCCTGACTCTTCCACTTTATACGGTGGATCCTTGCACACTGCACTCAAAAAGAAAGATTACAAAACAGTTCAGAATAGAGCACGCACACCCAGGAGGTATCGGGATAATAGGCTATAATACAAGCAAACTGTTTTGTAAAAGGTCAAAACTTGCGTGACTTTACTTAAGCAATTCTATTGAGGCAATACAAAAGCATTGCAAACTTGCTTTTCCATAACACAGGTTATATTCCATAAAGAGTCAATAACATGCACACGTTAATACAAATACAACAGCTAAACTCAAACTGCACTCCTGGATTTTGGGGATCAAAATTATCCAAACAGTGAATGCAGAGGTTGCGCCTGGTGGCCTGGCCAATATCCAATCCCTCAAATCAACACCACTGTGATAAACGTAAACTCTGCGATGATTTCGCTGAACACTTACGTGCAGTCTGCCGAGGCCTACGAGATCTCCCAGTTGCTAACGATTCTACTTCTCTGCCCATTTCCAAACTGCCCTTTGTGTCCTGGGCTGCCTCCATTGTTACAGTGAGGCCATATTTACATTGGAGGAGCAGCGCCGCATATTTTCGCTTAGGTAGCTTACAACCCAGCGGTATGAAAGCTGAATTCTCTAAATTTTAAGTAACTTTAACCAACATTCTCCCCCACCCTCCCCCACCTTGCACCCTTCTTCTACCTGTCTTTTAACAGGTCAATTGTTCACCACATTGTATCCCTCTTGAGATCACACCTTCCCCAGCCTACAATTGGCCTATCAGGGCACCACCTAACCATGGCTGACCCTGATTTGTCCTGGCCTTTTCTCGCCTCCAGCTCTCTCCCCTCCCCACCAGCCCCTACTTTTCAATCGGAAGAAGGGTCTTCATTCAAAACCTCACTCATCCTTTTTCTCCAGAGATGCTGCCTGACCCGCTGATTTAAGGGCCTGTCCGACTTGGGCGCCATTTGCGCGTCATTTACGCGACAGGCCGGTAGTGACTGACGTGCTACAGTTGTGTGAAAATCGTCTAGCAGTACGACAGTCGCACGCCAAGTACCCCTGAGGGCCCTACCCCCTTTGGGAGACATTTGCGATGTCGTTCGTACCTCGTCCGATCTCCATGGTAAGGGTTTTCCCAGTGAAAATCAAAGATACTATGGTGAAAATTTTCCAAAACTCCACGCGCTTTATACCCAGGTGGTCACGTGGTGCGGCGCTCAAATGCCACGCAAATGGCGCGCCGACGGCGTACGGGCAACGCATGGTTACAGATGTTGACACACGGTGATGCATAATAAATTAGCATAGGCAACGTTCATGCGTCACCGTGCGTAACCATGTGTCACCACGCGCTACACGTACGCTGCCAGTACGTCAGCGTACGCAAGAGATACGTGACGCAGGTGGCGCTCGAAGATTTTGAACCTCACAAAATCCTGGGGCGCCGCGCGTTACCGCATGTCACTGCACACGCCATACCACACGTCACGATGTGCCAACCAATTTTTAGGATGTCGCGAAAATGACACGCAAATTACTCCCAAGTGGGACAGGCCCTTTACTTCAGCACTTTGTGTCTACCACTGTAAGACCACTGGTCATTATCACCTGGTCCTCAGAGAGCCACATAAGCAGAATTGGCTGACACGTCTGCTAAAATACAACAGTGAATATACTACAAAAGGTACTTGGAGAATTTTGGAACAATAAGAGGCTGTAAAAATGTTCAATAACATTTGATTTTCCTTCCTCCTAAATTAATAATGTTGATAAAGGAAATATCAGCAATATTTGGAAAATATTTTCTCCTAAATACAGTATATCAATGGAAATCATTACATGGATACAAGTCTCAGTAGAGCATATTGTTTTAATGCAGTGCCAACTTCTTAAATATGATTTAGTTCCCCCTTGTAAGGAAAAACAAAACCTGTACACAAATGTATTGTTCCACTACCTGCCAGACTGTATCTGAAAGCAGTACCATAACAGAGATCAGATTTATAGATTGTGCTCCATTTATTTCAATTTACATTGCTAACCTGAATAAATAATCGCTTGGGCTTGGTCACAAAGATTACAGGCTGGAACTGATACCCAGCCCAGCAAACTTGCTGTAACTTAACTTTCCAGAATTAAACTGTACAGCTGTTGCCTCTCACTCTGAATCTTTTCAGTGTGAAATAGTAGAAAACAGGTACTAAGAATCAAACTAAATCAATAATCTACCACTGAAGGGATCTTCAGGAGGCACTAATTCAAAAGGCAGGTGATATCAAAGACTCACACCATCCTGGCCATATTCTCATCTTGCTCCTACCATTGAGGTGATGATACTGGAGCTTTAAAACCATGACCTCCATGTCCAAAAACAGCTTATTCCCAGGCAACCATCAAGTTGCTGAACACTGCACAACAGTAACCACCATCTCAGCAGCTAAAGATCCACAATGGACCAAAACACAGTGTTCAAGTCAAGAGAGTTTGTCATGTGTCCCAGATAGGACAATGAGATTCTTGCTTGCTGCAGCACAACAGAATATTGTAGGAATAACTCAGCAGCATCTGTGGAGGGATGAAACTTCACCTATCCTATCCCTCCGCAGATGCTGCCTGATCCATTTGTATTTTGCTCGATTCCAGCATCTGCAGTTTCTTGTATCGCCACGGTCTGTGATGCATTTTGTTTTGGTTGCATTGTGGACTTTGGTTTTGCGTTATTATGGTTTAGTTATCTAGAATTATTAGTTATTAATTTACTGTATTATTGACTATGATATATTTATTTGCATGTTCTTGCATTCATGCTGCAGCAAGAGTTTGCTGCAAGAATTGTCCCCTTACCAGTAAATATGACAATTAAACACTCCTGATCCTTGGATTCATTTGAAATGCTGGAAATAGCATGTTAACAACATCTGTGACTAGTTACTGTTTGATACAACAGTTCAAAATCACAACTGTTTTTGATAAAATAAATAAATAGAATCTTTTTTCCAGAAGCAGAACAGTTAGTAACCAGAGACAGGCAGAAGTACCAATGACTGGCGATATGGAATTCATAATGGGAGCAGATTCTATGGCAACTTTTAAAAGCGGTTTGGATAATTGCTTAAGGGGAAACAATTTATGACGTCATTAGAATAGAGCAGGGGAGTGGGACTAATTAGTTTGATAACTTCATCCAAGAAGCTTACAGGAAGCTTCTTGGATAAATAGCAGACAGGAACAAGATGCTGAATGTTTTCTGTGTATTCCATATAATCCTGTAATCTCAAATCATCAACAAAAGTGTTTTACTTTCATTTCAGATTTTAAGTGTTTGGAATTTCAAAAAAGATGTGCTGAATCAAATTTAGGACCATTCACTGCTAAGTGGAAGTCCACCAAATTAGAGTGTTATTGGGGCCGTTTCAGAACACTTTTTATTAAAGTGGCCTCAGATGTTTTTGTTCCCTACATTGGATCAGTGAAGACAGGCGGGAATCGGTTTGAAGCACCAAATGTCAAAAAAACAAAATGTAGTGTTATGTGGGAAATCTTACAACTGAATAGTTTCTTGAAAATGCAAGTTATCAAATATGTATGTGATAATATCAGTGTAAGAATGAATGAAGGAGCGGAGTATGAAGCTCTGGTGTTCAGTTGACCATTGAGGAAAGATGCCCTGCCTGCATAATGTAAACATTCATTTATGGAACAGTAATATTTCTTATTCACATCAGTGATGGGGATACCAAAATCAAGTTAGCAGATTATGCTAAGATCAGAGAAGCCAACACAAATTGTTCCAAGGTGATTTGCACATCCCTCTGCCACAGCCCAAGACATCCAAGCTTCTCTGTGTAACATTCAACACAGAGATGCTCAAATGACCAGACATCACTGAGAAGTACCAGTCCCAGCTGGACAACAAGCTGGCTGCTCATGGACCACTGACAGGCGACCCCACTGAAAAGTGGAACCAGTTCAAAGAGCTGATGACAGAGTGAGCTAAGGAAGTGCTTGGATGCAAGCAGTGAGTGCACCAGGACTGGTTTGATGCAAACAATGATGACATAACTAAACTCCTGGAGGAGAAACACAAGGCATTCATTGAGTGGCGGAACGACGTATCCTCTATCTCCAAAAAGAATCGCTTCAAACACCTGCAGAGCAAAGCACAGAAGGAGCTACGAGAGATACAAGACAGCTGGTGGGCGAGTGAAGCTGACGAAGTACAACATTACGCAGACACGAACAACTCTAAGCAGTTTTTCAGCTTGATCAAGGCTGTGTATGGTCCACCCAAGCTGACCTCCCACCTCCTTGCAACTGACGGCAAAACCCTGCTCAAGGAAAAAAGCAGCATCTCAGACAGATGGAGAGAACACTTCGCCAATCTCCTCAATAGACCCTCTGACATTGACCCAGTCGCTCTCGACCAGATCCCACAAAAGCCAACACTTGACGACCTTGACCTCCACCCATCTTTGGGAAGAGACCAAGAAGGCCATCAGTCAAACCCGTACAGGCAGGCAAGGCATCAGGCATGGACGGAATCCCTATTGAACTTTACAAGGCAGCAGGTCCTGAGACACTAGACGCCTTCCACAACATCTCGTCCAGCATCTGGGGGACAGAAAGTATGCCCGAGGAATTCAGGGACGCCACTGTTGTCTCCTTGTTCAAAAACAAAGGTAGCAAAGCTGACTGTGGCAACTACCGAGGCATCTCCTTGTTGTCCATCACTGGAAAGATACTGACCCATGTCATCTCAACCGCATAATCAATAAGGTCGCGGAAGCAAGCTTGCCGGAGTCTCAGTGTGGTCTCAGACCTGGTTGCAGCACTGCTGATATGACCTTCATGGTGAGAAAGATACAGGAAAAATGCATCGACCAAAAGATGGACCTCTACGCAGTCTTCATCGACTTGACAAAGGCCTTTGACACGGTCTGTGGTTGATACTTTACAAGCTCAGCTGCCCAAGAAAGATCCAGATCATCTGGCTCTTCCACAATGGCATGACAGGAACAGTTCTGGTCAACGGTGAAACTTCTGCACCTTTCAACATCTGAAGCTTTCTGGCTGCGTTCTGGCCCCTGTACTCTTCAACCTCTTCTTCGACTGCGTCCTGAGTCACGCACTCCAGGACCTTGACTGTGGCGTGTACCTGAAGTACCGTCTGGTCAGATCTCTCTTTGACCTTTGACGACTGAACGGCAAAACCAAGACACACGCACGGCTCATTCTCAAAGCCCTTTTTGCGGATGACTGCGCCCTCATGGCTCACGAGGAGTCTGACCTCCAGTTCATTGTGACCACATTTGTGGAAGCAGCACAAGTTTTTGGTCTCACAATCAGCCTCAGCAAAACGGAAGTCAACCACCAGCCGGCTCCAGATTCTGCAGCACCGCCCCCAAGTGTGCACATTGACAGCTCACAGCTGAAAGCCGTTCATTGCTTCAAATACTTGGGAAGTGGAATATCATCTGATGGCTCCCTGGACAAGGAAATCTCAACGAGAATCAGCAAAGCCAGTCAAGCACTTGGACGACTGCGTACATGAGTGTTGAACCACCACAACATCAAGCTGTTAACTAAACTCAAAGTCTACAAAGTAGTTGTGCTTTCCAGCCTGCTCTATGGCTGTGAAACGTGGACCTTGTATAGGAATCACATCCATCAACTTGAGAAGTTCCATATACGCTCGTTACGGTCCATCATGGGTATTCGCTGGCAGGACAAAATGCCCAACCTAGAAGTATTGGACAGATCCAGCTTCACGAGCATCGAGCATCACCAGAACTAGGGGGTCACAGTTTAAGGATAAGAGGTAAGTCTTTTAGGACCGAGATGAGAAAATCATTTTTTACGCAGAGTGGTGAATCTGTGGAATTCTTTGCCACAGAAGGTAGTTGAGGCCAGTTCATTGGCTATATTTAAGAGGGAGTTAGATGTGGCCCTTTGGCTAAAGGGATCAGGGGGTATGGAGAGAAGGCAGGGATGGGATACTGAGTTGGATGATCAGCCATGATCATATTGAATGGCGGTGCAGGCTCGAAGGGCCGAATGGCCTACTCCTGCACCTATTTTCTATGTTTCTATGATTATCAAAGCACAGCTCCGATGGACTGGGAACGTCATCAGGATGGATGAAACCCGCATGCCTCGACTGGTCTTCTACGGCGTGCTCTCCCAGGGTCAAAGGAACCGTGGGCGTCCCAGGAAGCAGTACAAAGATTGTGTCAAGGACCATCTCCACTATTGTGGTCTTGCGCCCAAGCAACTGGAAGCCTACACCAGCGACAGAACACGCTGGCGCGCAGCAGTACGAACAGCAGCCAGCAGCTTCGAGGAGCGCCGCCTAGAGCGACCTACCAAAACCGGGGAGAGGAGGAAGGCTGCCGCCCAGAACCCGCCAGCGATGACCTTCATCTGCCCCTACTGCACTCGAGTGTGCGGTTCACGAATTGGACTCGTGAGCCATGTCAGAACTCACCAGAATTGATACTGCACAACCCACCATCGTCGTTACCGACGGGCCACCACCTACAGATGGCTAGACCCATAACAAATGAAAAAGTAAGGCCATCAATAACGAATATGTATTTAAAGATTAGCCAACTTAGTCTCCACAAAAAGAGTGAATAATTCAATGTAATTTTTTTTGTAAGTCTCGGTTGACTTACATTAAAATAGCACAATTGACCCAAAACACCAGTCAAAAATCCAACAGTAATTGATAAATGTGTGCATTGTTTTAGTCTCAGAGTTACTCAGGACGAAACTAGCCATGCAGCCCAACTTGTCAATGTCTATCAAGATGCCCTATCCAAACTAGTACCAGAGTCCCATTTTTGCCTGTTTGGCCCTTTGCCCTCTAAATTTGTCCTGTCCAGCTACATGTTCAAATGTTGTTATTGTACCTGCCTCAACTATTTCCGGCCATGCTGTGCATAAAGGTTGTCCCTCAGGATCCTATAAAAACTGGCATATTTCACCTTAAACCTATGCCCTCTGGTTTGTCATTTCCCTACCCTGGAAATAAAGACCATGCATCGACCCTTTCTATTTCCCTCATGATTTTATATGCTTCATCATGATCACCCGTTAGCCTCCTCTGCACCAAGGGATAATGTCCTAGCCTGCCTCTCCCTATAAACTCAGGCCTCAAGTCCTGGCAACATCCTCGTAAATCTTCTCTGCACCCTTTTCAGCTTAATGGCATCTTTCCCAAAGCAGAATGACCAAAACAAAACAATACTCCGCGCGGCCTTACCATCCTGTACAACTGAAGGCACAGGAAGGAGAAGTGGGGTGTTACTTGAAATTGAAGAATTCAATGTTCGTTTCTCTTCTATTCCTTATGCTCTATTCCTCAAGTTTGTGTGTAGCCACATTCTGTCAATAAAGGAGGCTAAGAATAGAAAGGTTAGTATGGGAATGGGTTGGGGAGTCTAAATGGTTAGCAACCGGAAGATCCAGAAGGCCTTGGTTGATCAAGCACAAGGGCTTGGCCTTCTCCCTTTCATTGCCTTTCTCCAAATCCTCACCATCTATGATCCCCAAAACGAGGGTTAGCAAGTTAGTCTTAAGAAATTAATTGAACAACTGCTCCCAAGAAAATCTGAGGAAAGATGTTTGACCCATCTTTCAGCATCAACCTGCATATTCGCCAAGGGATCACTGCAGTACTTCTGCAGATCTTATTATCTGCTACATGATCCCAAGAACATCAATGTAAAAATATTTTCTCAATACTAGTTTAACCAGTTTTATCTCATTGCTCATTTTGATTTTCTATCCATGAAGGCATTCTTTGAATGTATTTTCTTATAACATAAGAGAATATGAAAAGTGTTCCTTCTTTTTTTCTGAATCATACTCTGAATTCTTTTCTGCCACAATAGGATTGTGACCAGAAATGAATTAAGCACCAAAAATGTCCCTTTCGGTGGAAGGGCCAAGGATTAGAGGTCACAGGTATAAAGGAGAAGAGAATTAACAGCTTTTTTTTAAATGCAACATTTAGATGGATTACACAGAGGCAGGTTCATATGTGGCCTTAAAGTGCAAACTGGATTAAAAATATTGAGGAGAAAGTTTTACAAGGATACGGATAAAGATGTTAGAGGAGCCAATGGTTGCCTCCTGTGTTGTAACCATCCTGGTTTCTATCATTTAACCTCCATTTCCACATACAAACATTTCCTTCAGCTATTTTCAGAGTACAAGCTGACTCCTTGGATACTATTGTCCATTCCCATTTGGCATCATCTGCAGTTTATAATTCTTCTCCCAACTACCCCAAATTGATTTTAATTTTGAAAAGCTATGATGATATGGAATTTGAATGAAATACAACAGATTCACATCTATTGGTAGAAAAGGGGATTATATTTCACATTTTCTAATGACATGAGAGGCAAACTAGCCCATTAAAACAACACTATGTCTCTCAGAAAACCCAGCTATCCCATTAGCTAACTATTCCACCCCTCCTGTCTCATGCCCATCAACTGCTTCCAACCCCATCTTCCCTCCCCCCCCCCCCCGACAAATTGTGATATGCCAAACATAAATGTAAAAGCCCAAGAGATAGTGGAAAATCAGATCAAAAGCAGATGTTACCACCAGGATTCACAGGTTTGAGAGCTGCTCATGTTGCTTTTTGCATTAGGTTCATGCCAAAATGTAGGAATGGGATGAGATAGTTGGGGGATGATACTAAAACTGGCAGCATAGATAATCACAAGGAGGGGAAGCTTTCAGCTACAGTAGCTTATAGATGGCCTGGTCAGTTGTCAGTCAAATGGAAGTTAATTCTGAGAAATGCAAGGCAACTCATTTGGGGAAAATGCAGCAAGGCAAGGAATGGGAAGATCAAATGTTGGAAGCAGCAGAGGAACCATGGATTATATATGAATTATCTCAATAAGGCAGTAAGATGAGTCAATAATATGGATCAACATTGTTTTTATTATGACATTGGGGTTCATGTAGGATTAATATAAAATGGGTAGTTGATGGTCAGTGTGGGATCTGGGTTGAAGGGTTTTCTCTGATTTATTAAATCACAGAATTCCTTCCCCAGTTTAACAAGTCATAGAATTTAAGAATAGGAATATTTCGTCAGAAGTGTATACAACACTAGTAAGTTCACAGCTTGTCCATTGTCAGAGAGTCATTGCGATACAGCACAGAAGCAGACCCTTCAGCACAGATCCTATGTTGACCATAAAAGGGCAGCACGGTGGCGCTGCGGTAGAGTTGCTGCCTTACAGCAAATGCAGTGCCGGAGACCCGGGTTTGATCCAGACCACGGGTGCTGTCTGTACGGAGTTTGTACTTTCTCCCTGTGACCTGCGTGGGTTTTCTCTGAGATCTTCGGTTTCCTCCCACACTGCAAAGACGTACAGGTATGTAGATTAATTGGCTTGGTAAATGTAAAAATTGTCCCTAATGTGTGTGGGATAGTGTTAATTGTTGGGGATCGCTGGTCGGCACAGACCTGGTGGGCTGAAGGGCCTGATTCTGCACTGTATCTCAAAACAGTATCTAAGCTAAACTACTTATTGTATATTAATCTTACAGGAACCTCATTTTTATTTCCCCCTCGTTCTCTTCAACTCCCCCCAGAATCTGATGCGCACCTGCATGCAAGGGGTGCTGTACTCCGGCCAATTAAACTACCCACTTGCAAATTTTCAGCATGTGGGAGGACACTGGTGGAATCAAAGCAAATCCACACATTCACACTGGGAGAACATGCAAACCACACACGCAGTTTCCCAGTTCAAGATTGAAACTAGATTTCTGGCACTAAGAGGCCGCATCTCTACTAGCTGTGACACTATGCCAACTAACATTTGTGAACAATTCTCCATGCTTATAGTCGCAATAAAGAAGTGGCCAGTGAAAAAGGGAGCACAGAAGATTTACAAAGTTATTGATCGGACTGGAAAATTAGAATAGATCAAATAAACTAGGGTTGTTTACTTTGCAACAGGAGGCTGAAGGTACATTTAATTGAGGTGCATAAAATTATGAGGAATTATGAGTAAATAGGAAGGATGCTTTTACCATCAGCTGTAATTAACATTAGAGGGAACACAGTTAGCGTGATTGGAGGGAAGAGGAAAGATCCTTTCACTAAATTGTTGTCTGAAGATGGGTAAAAATTACAGCAATCGCATCTAAATAGCACAAGAAAAGTAAAACTTACAAGTGCTTGGAAAAAAAAACTATGCTGGAGAGATTTAACAAAACGCACAGAATCTGTGGAGGAAGAAACTGTTTGCATTTCAGGTCAAGAACCTTTTGTCAGTCCTAATCAAAGGTCACCACCCCAATCAGTCTCAAGAAGGGTCTCGACCCGAAACGTTGCCTATTCCTTCGCTCCATAGATGCTGCCTCACCTGCTGAGTTTCTCCAGCATTATCTACCCCAAATCAATTGCTTTCTCCACAGTTGCTGCCTAACTTGCTGAGTTCTTTACATTGACTGACATTGTTATTTTACACAGTCCTTGGATATGTACTCAAAAGTATTATAATCTGCAGGCCAACCAACCAATGTCTGATTAGGCTATGCAGCATTTTAACAACATGATGGGCTGAATGGCATATTTATGCCATTAGCTTTATATGGCTTTGGAAGAGATTTGATGAAATCTGCAAATTAAATACTGAATTATTAAAATAAACTGCTGCCAATGTTATTGGAGACTGGGAAGAAACCATGGGAAGAAATTACTGCAAAACATTTGAGATGGGATAAAAACAAATGACTTCCCCTGATCAAAGTGAATTTGCCAACTTAGAGAAGTTACAAATCACTGTGGAATTGTCAAATTATAGTTCAGTAATACAAGTCAGGAACATGTCTCTTTGATTAACAAAACCAATAGTGTCTAGGCAGCTTATCCTACATTCCACAAATCAAAAAGAAACAGGGGGAAAATCAACACTGATTTACTAGCAATTGTACAGATGTGGAATGTGACACCTCTGACAAATGCACTTGATGGCTGTTATGAGACTTCAACATTTGGGCAGTTTCAAGAACGCGACTATGAAAGGATTACAGCTGCTCGCCTGAACATTTTCTATTGTTTAATTTTATTTGCTGACTTAGTCGGACAAGCAAAAGTTCAACCATTAGTTATTTTAAATTTTCTGTATTCTGCATTATTGCTTTTAATCACATTTTCCTGTATTGCACGGCTATAGGTCAAAAATAATTTCACAAGTGCCAATAAATAATGGGCGGAGTATTGTGCATTTTACAACCTGTAAAGCCAAACTCCACCAGAATTAATAGCACATCCTGTTATGAAATGTTAGATTTTTTCAGGTGGTGGTGAGGTGAATAAAATCTATCAATTCATTAATAAATTTTGCTCTGAGCATTCATTGGTGTTCTATTTAGGTGCAGTTCTGTAGATGGCCAATTCATGATGGCTCCCCATTCACCCTCCCTGATATCAGACATTGAAATGGGCTGTGCACTTAAACTACAAGTCTCAGCCCTCCCCTGTTACTATCACAGCAACACACTGTCTTTTGGCGAGGCTACTCACATGAGATTATGGGTGGTAGGAGCCACTGCTGGGATCAGGTAGCACCTGTTCAGTGCATCAAAAGTCCAGGATTCAATAGAGCTCTCCCATCATCTCTTGGTGGATGTGATGGAAGCAGTTGTCCCCCTTTGGTTGCAAAAATGCAATGGCCTGAAACCAGCATGGAGCATTCTCTGGGATGGAAGGTCTGTGCAGACAAACAAAGAGAAGGGAGAGAGTGGGGAGAGACAGCAGCTTCCTTCACATCCACCAGGAAGTGATGAGAAACTGCAGGGTCCAGGCAGTTTCCAGGAATGGTCCAACGCCAGTCCTCACTGGCAGTCTCCCTACACTGAGCAATGTACAATTCATTAGTGGATTCGCACTAGGTCCCTGGCACAACAGAAAGAGAATAGGATTTGAGCCAGGTTCTTGATTGCTGTTCTCTGAGTAACACATCTCTCTGTGTTATAATTACCTCTTTTAGCACCAATTCCATTTGTGGTCTTGTTTCTGGGAGCTCATCCTGAGCACCAAACATAACCGCATACAAACTTAAACATAAAATTTCAGAACCTCTCTCCAGTCATTTAGCTTTGCCCGTATGCAACCAGTAGATGTTGAATAGCATATAGATAGTGGGGGGAAAAGTAGCTTTGCAATTACTTCCAGCATTGTTTTAACCTTAACAGCACACCTTAAAGAACAGTGTGCAGCACAATTATAAAGCTGGTTGCAAAAGTATTGGAAAAGACACAATGTACTTTGCTAATTTTACAAGATAGTAATGTATTATAAATAAAGACAGACAAATATTATAAATGTTCCTAGAAAACAGTGTAATGGCAAAAAATTGCTATGATGTTCCAAAAACTATGCCCACATTTATAATGTGAAGTTTTATTACAGTCACTGAGTGATAAATATTGGTGCAGTTATTACTCGTGGTGCAATATATGAAAGCACACTAAGGAAACATTAGCACAGCACAGAGCGAACTACCAGCTCCATCATGACCCATAATAATTATTTTAACGTACAATCCTAGTGGTCTCACTTAATTGCAGGAAGGAGGGAAAACTAAAAACTTCTCGTATTGCCCCTTGCCCTAACCATCTTTGGATAATCAAGACTTCTGAGGCTAAAGAGAAAATCTATTTATTTAACTATTATCCAGACACAATCTTAGCCTCCCAGCACCAATGCATCTCTAATTTCTTACCCCAGCACCATTTCAGTGAATCCACTTTTTACCTAAAGTTAAGTTTTTTTAACGAGCTTCCTGAGGAACACAGACTAGGATGTAATAGTACAGCTGGGGCAAACAATTTTTGATGTGCTTAGAACTGCACACTGTGTCTTTTATTCCCTGGCTAACGACAGGCACTTCCCAACTTATGCAAGAGTTACGTCCTGTGAGCCCTTACACAAGTCAGATTTTATTCCTCGGAATCACCATCCCCAACCACCTGCCGGAAATAACTCAGTCTGAAGAATGATCTCGGTCCGAAATGTTGTCTGATCATGTTCTCCAGAGTATCTGCCTGGCCCGTTGAGTTACTTCAGCACTTTGTGTCCGTCATTGAGAGTATTAACTGTATCAGTTGTGTCCCGGGCACTTTCTGCGGTGTGCGGCCTTCTGGGTAATCACCACTACCATAGCCAGCATGTTTCCGATATAAACTTGAGTGCTTGTGTAAATAGCTCGTTCTAAGCTTCGGGGGAAGCTATTTACAGTCTATTTTCAGTCAAAAATCAGAGTCAAGCACTTATAACCATATAACCATATAACAATTACAGCACGGAAACAGGCCATCTCGGCCCTACAAGTCCGCGCCGAACAATTTTTTTTTTTTCCCCTTAGTCCCACCTGCCTGCACTCATACCATAACCCTCCATTCCCTTCTCATCCATATGCCTATCCAATTTATTCTTAAATGATACCAACGAACCTGCCGCCACCACTTCCACTGGAAGCTCATTCCACACCGCTACCACTCTCTGAGTAAAGAAGTTCCCCCTCATGTTACCCCTAAACTTCTGTCCCTTAATTCTGAAGTCATGTCCTCTGGTTTGAATCTTCCCTATTCTCAAAGGGAAAAGCGCATCTAAACTTTATTTTGACAAAACACAATTACAGTTCCAACTACTGTACCTAACCACCGTGGGTTCGATCCTCGTATCTGCCTAATCGAGCCCTCTTGGCCTCGCTCAAACAAAGACACTCCAGAAGGTCACGCATTCCTAAGTGCTCTCCCAGAAGATCGACACAGGACCTCGTGGCAGCGGCCTTTTATAGGTGCCCGGACCTCGAGGGGCCAACCCACATGGGGGTGGTCTCTTTACAGTCCAATAACAGACATCGATTAACCCCATACATGACAGACATTTCCCTAACCCAATAATACAGTGGCTAATACCTTGTATTTGAAAGAAAGCTACAGAAGGAAGCAAACAAGAACAAACATTGAAACATGTGCCCTGAGATCTAAACAGTGTCTCCAAGGCTCAATTGTTCGACCAATCATCAATTAACAGGATGACCGTCTCGCAACATTATTTATACTATTTACAATGGTTTTGCAGCGATCCAATCGAAATGATGCATTTACGGTTCGTTTGCAAAACTGCTTTACATGTTATCAATTTAAGAGAAATAGGGAGAACACCTGGACCACTCACCATCCTGCATACCAGTCTGTGCCTAGACTGGCTGGTGCCAATCAAAGCCTGCAAAGTTCAACTGACAAGGGTTAAGCAATTCTGACAAGTGCAGGGATCCTCCATTTTATGGTGTCTTTAATTTGGCCAATATTAACATTCCCCCATTTTATCATTCATGATAACCCTCATCATAAATGATAACTCCAGAATACAATGATGACTGCTATACTTTAACAATGTTTTAACAAGAAGATGTTGATGTGGCTTCTCAGAATTTAATCGAGCTTCCTGAGTTTTCGTGGGATTAGCTCCACGATTTCTGTCTGATGAGTCTTCACCTCCCGGGTTTTCGTGGGCGCGAATCCCATCCATCAATCTTGATAGTTCATTGGTCCTTGATTCGTGATAGAGTGGAGAATT
Organism: Amblyraja radiata; assembly: GCF_010909765.2. Classification (NCBI taxonomy): domain Eukaryota; kingdom Metazoa; phylum Chordata; class Chondrichthyes; order Rajiformes; family Rajidae; genus Amblyraja; species Amblyraja radiata. The sequence continues at coordinate 58,125,241 of NC_045958.1, read as the reverse complement.
CCTAAGAAAACCTGCGAGGAAACAAGTTAACCACTGATACCTTCACCAATACAATGATGAAGATGCGCCCAGGCATTTCTTCCCTCTACTTTTACTGCTGTCGGAGTCATTAGAAGAACTTGGTAAGGTCCTTCCCAACAAACTTCTGATCCTTTTCTTACCCAATTCTTCACTAAGACAGTCTCCAGGTTTTACTTTAATGGGAGTTACTAATGAAGGCATATCCTCATAGGCTACTCTCACTCTACAATGTAAATCCCTTAAGGCTCTTGTCAAGGCTAAGATATAGTCAGTCATCTCTGTAGTCATATGGTGGAAATTAACTATTTTCATCGCATTCTGGTTCCAAGGGGTTTTTAAGGGTCTACCGTAAATAATTTCAGCTGGGCTTAATCTAGATATCCCTGCAGGCATGACTCTCATCTGAAATAGGCTATTGGGAGTAATTTAATCCATCCAAGTCCAGTCTCCGCCTTTAATTTGGCTAATTTAGTTTTAAGGGTCTGGTTTGCCCTTTCTACAAGTCCAGCAGCCTGTGGTCGATAAGCACAGTGTAATTGCTGCTGGATCCCCAGCTGTTCACAAAATTCTTTATTGGTTTGTCCAATAAAGTGTGGACCATTATCTGAACTAAGTCGAATGGGAATGCCGAATCTACGGACAATTTCTCTCATTAGCACCTTGACATAGAAACATAGAAAATAGGTGCAGGAGTAGGCCATTCGGCCCTTCGAGCCTGCACCGCCATTCAATATGATCATGGCTGATCATCCAGTGGCTGACAACAGTAGCCGCTTTATTGTCAAGGGTTGGATGTGCTTCGATCCACCGGCTGAATACATTGACTATGACAAGAACGTATTTATATTCTTGGCATATTTCTAATTCAATATAGTCCATTTGCAATGTCTCAAAAGGACCCATAGGCAATGGTGTTTTCTCTCCTTCGCATCCTATTCCTTTCCTTGGATTGTATTGCTGGCACACCAGACAATTACTGCTTACCTTTTGAGCAAAGGATTGTAATATTAGATGCCACAAAGTAGCTAATAGAGTGTCCCCTATTGCCTATGCACCACAATGGGTTGCATAATGCATACACTCGATAACCCATATGGCTAAAGAGTCTGTCATGCAAGTTTGCCCTGCTGGAGTGGTCCACAGCCCAGTCATACAATCCAGTACACATCCCAGTTGTCTCCATCTCTCCTTATCTCCTTCAGTAGCATCTTCTTGTAATCAAATGATTTCTTCAATGGTTGGCATCAGTTTCTCCTCGGGGGACTTGTTAGTTACACTTTTAGTCTGCCTCATCATTTTAGGTACCACCACCTTGCGTTCCCACAATACTTTCTTAGCTACTAAATCGGCATTACGATTTCCAATATCTACAGGGGTCTGTCCTTTAGTAGGGGCGCTACATTTCATTACGGAGATTTGTCTGGGTAGCATTAAGGCCTTCAATAAATTTGTCAACAATTGTTTGTGTGATATTTGGGTTCCTGCAGAAGTACACATATAATGTGATGTCAGGGTTTGGTACATCACATTGGTACATCCATTGGTACATCCCTCAAGTCCTCCCTCACTGACATTTCTTCCTCTATAACAAATACAGTCGTGTCCTGCTTCTGATTGCTCTTGTGGGGGTGAAATAAGAAAAGAGGCTGGGTTAATCTATGTGTTGCATATGCTACATATTCATTGTAGCAGTCCCAACCTCCTGCACTACTTTGTATCAGGCACACTCACCACACACACACACACTGTGATTAGGTATGTAAGCACTTTCAGTATTACTACGCCACACTGACAAAGGAGCTGAATAAAGGAGTACAATAAGGCAACTGAAACAACCTGAATTGTGTCGTTTATTATCAGGATATCAAACACGAAGACACAACATGGTGGCAGCGGTGACTTTCGAGTAAAAAACCGCGCTATTGTTGAATCGCTATCGGGAATTAGGAACAGCGGCTGCAGAGAAATTGATTTTTTTTGTGCACCCGCCTAACAACACAAGATGGCGGCCTCCACAGCAGCAATGAGCCTCCACCCTACGATGAACTGGGACGCCGATGATGTGGTGGAGGCGTTCAAGAAATTCAAACAAAAGAGCCAGCTGGCATTCAAAAGCTTCCTGAAAGGAACTGCAGATGAAGAGAAGGTCAGTTATATTTTACTATGGCTCGGGGAGAAGGGTCTAGACATTTTTAACAGTTGGAGCTTAACAGAGCCCGACTGCAATAATCCGGGAATAGTCCTTGAAAGGTTTGCGAACCATATGGAGCCCAAATCAAACCACATAATCCATCGGTATGAGTTCCAAGGGCTAAGACAAGACCCACAAGAAACAACCGACACTTTCCTGTCGAGACTAAGGAACGTGGCCAAGAAATGCAGATTTGGTGAGGAAGATGACAGAATTGTCGACCAGCTAATATGGGGGTGCGCCCACCAAGAGGTCCAAAAGTCCCTAATAGGGAAAGACACCCTCAACCTAAAAGACGCCGTAGATGCTGCCAGAGCTTTCGAAGCCACAAGGAAACAAATGTCCTCCCTCTGCCTTCAAGTTGGCTCATCTCAGAGCAGCACCAGAGTGAATATAGACGCTCTCTCAAAACGTGACCCTGGCTCCACCTTAAAGGCTCCAAAGCAGACATTTTCTAGGCATGCAAACAAACAAGCAAGCCAAAGAAGCTGCTGGAACAATCAAACACGAAGACACAACACTATGTACAATGTTTAAACTGCAATTTCAGATTGTTCAACAGATAGATCTCATGGCGGGCCACTGTCAAGTGCTGGGTTTGAAGCTGCCCCAACAATGCCGATACCGAATGTGAACTGTACTACAATTTCCCGCTGGATTGTCAAATTAGCAGCTGATTGTAAACTATTGTAATTGCAGTTAAGATTTGAGTGCAAAGAGGGTGTCCCCTAGCTACTGGATCTAATTTGGAAGAGTAAAATGCAACTGGTCTATGTCTATCCCCATGCTTTTGTGTTAATACTGAAGTGGCAGTCAGAGAGAATTGTACAATACAGCTGGAAAGGACGATCGTATAATGGCCTTCCCAATGCCATTGTCAAACCCAGCACTTGACAGTGGCCCGCCATGAGATCTATCTGTTGAACAATCTGAAATTGCAGTTTAAACATTGTACATAGATTAACCCAGCCTCTTTTCTTATTTCACCCCCACAAGAGCAAATATCACACAAACAATTGTTGACAAATGCATCAATGATTTTTAAGTTCTCAAATGCTTCCTGTGCCTCCTTTGTTAATTTAAATTCGCCCTCCTTGCTGGTATAAGGTGTTAACTCCTTGGTTTCTAGAGCTATATTTGGAATCCAGGGCCTACAATAATTGACCATGCCCAGTCATTGCCTCATTTGTTTGGCTTCTTTTGGGATCGGAAATTCGCAGATAGGTTCGAGTCTGCTCTTCTCAAGACTTCTTTCGGTGGCTAAAATTATAATTCCTAGAAATTTTACTTTCTCCTGGAAGCTACCAGTACTTTTGATGGTGAGACCACATATCCTAGATCAGCTATTTAGTAGTTGTGCAGTGTCTTTCCGATTACTGGATTCATCTTTACTAGCCACTAATAGGTCATCAACATACTGCACTAATGTTGAATTCATTTTGAACTTCATATTACTTAGTTGATCCTGCAAACACCTGGAAAATAAGGTAGGCGAATTGACAAATCCTTGAGGCAACCTGGTCCAAGTGTATTGTTGGCCCCTATATGTGAAGGCAAACAAATATTGGCTGTCTTCATGAAGAGGAAGAGAAAAGAATGCATGTTGCAAGTCGACTATCGAAAAAACTTTTGATTCGGCCAGTATTTGGGCTAGGATATGGGCAGGGTTTGGCACTAGAACATGAAGTGGTTCTACAAGAGAATTGATTTCCCTTAAGTCTTGTACAAGTCTATATTGGCCCTCCTTTCCCAGTTTTGGAACGGCAAGAATAGAGATGTTACAAATTGATTGGCACTTCACCAATATCCCTTGTTCTAGCAAATCCCGAATTAATTTGTCAATGCTGCCGATGGCCTGCAGTTTCAATGGATATTGTTTGATTGAAGGAAGTGTTACCCCTTTCTGGAGAGCTACACGGATGGGATTAATGTTCTCGCATCCTACCTGAGCAGTATCCTCCGCCTATACTTGAGGGTCCATATACTCGTATATCTCACTCCCCAGATGATGACGTAAGTGGGCTGGGGCCCGGTAAAATTCAACAAAATATTGATTAGACAAATTTTGCTTTTGATAATTATTCGGGTCTGCCAAGGTAATTGCCTTTCTTACCATCGTTCCGAGGTCTTTAGCTCTAGCCGGGAATTTCACCTTTCGGGTGATGTGAGGAGCAACTTCTTCAGGTCTTTTCCATAATTATGCTGGTATTTTAGCATATTCGGCAGCTCCCTCTTTTCCTTCCACTAGAAGCCAATACTTCTATTTCTCATTCCTGTCCTTCGTATGATTTAAAGAAGGTTTCCTCCTCACTGTTCTTTCCACTCCTATCGTAAGCCAGTGTAATGTGAAGTTGGGGTTCTTCGTCCACAGGGGTCACTATGTGTACAGGGGACCAGGGGGTCACTACTATTCCTCTATCACCACATTCTATTTTTAGTTGGAAAGCACAGAGTAAATCTCTCGCCATCAGGTTGCAATCTAATCCGGTGGTTATCACCAATCCAAGTTCGATTGCCTTTCCTCCATATACTACTTCAACTGGCTCAGAGATGGGATACTGGCAAACTTGTCCTTGAAACCCGGACAGATTCTGAACTTCTCTTGATTCTGGTTAATTATGAATTGATTGAAGAGATGGCATGGACGCGCCTGTGTCTACTAGGAAGGTGCAGATTTTACCTTCAACCTGTAAAGCCAGCACAGGTACCTCATCGGACTTGAAACCAGTCACTACTAGGTTTGCTAATCATTGGTGTGTGAATGGGTTATTCTGCGAAAAGGAGATTTGTCCCCTTGGCTCTTGATTTTCCTGCCAATTCCCTCTGTGCTCTCTAGGATCCCGTTGATCCCTCCATTCTCTTGGGTCTTGGAAAAACAATTCTGTGACCCCCTCTGTCGTTCCTTTCCCTATTTGGGCACCCCCTACTCCAGTGACTTACCCCTCCGCAATGATAAGACTGGCCCATTCCTGATGGCCGGCATGTCCTCGACCCTGGTCTTTGGAGGACTGGCTCTAGGGCAGATGCTTCTCTATAATATCGGTCTGGATATTCCGGGACTAACTTCTCCCAGTCCATGGTTTGCGGGTACTCTTGGGATCCACAGTTCAGGGTCGAATTTTGGTATTTCCTTTCTGATCACGTATTCAGTTTTTTGTTTTACTGCAGGTGGGCTATCCTGCTTCTTTATGTCCTTCCAATGATATCTTACAGTCCTGGCCATTTGACTAGCACTATTTTCTGTCCAGTTCATGTTATTAGTCTTAATGGCTTCTGCTACGTTGGTGGGGAGACAACTCAGTAAGATGGCACAATATTGAGGGGAATTTACTCCATTTCTGTAATTTAAGTCACCTGATTGATCCATATATAATTCAGAGAATCGCTCTAAAAATCCATTCCCTCCTTCTCCCCTTTTTGGTCTTACATCTAATATTCTGGCCAAATCGATTGGATTTTGAAGGGTTTTTGCAAGGGCTGTTAAAACAGCTTCCTCCCTTGCAACATTGTCCGCTATTATATTTGCAAGAGCTTCATGCGACGGATGCCCTAAATTCGTTAGGAATCTGGTATGCTCACTTGGGGTAATTATTTGCTGGATCACCACCCATAAATCCCGGGAATCGGCGTGATAAACGCGCATTGTAGTTCTTAAGTGATCCACAATAGAACCGGGTGATTTTCTATGATCGGGTATTTGATTTAAACTAGCCATCATCTCATTAGGCTTCCATGGGGAATAGACTAATTGTACGGGGATTATTTGCACTCACTGCATTGGTTGGATCAAAGGAAGAATTAGGCATATCCCTTACAGGGAACTGTCTAAGGGTTGTTTGTTTAGCTTCAGGATCTACCTCAGCTTCTTCAATTATTGCCTCACCCCCCCCCCGATGTATCTTCCCCTTCACCGTTCACAGTACTTTCTAAATGATTTCTTTCTTTGTTTAACTGCTCGTTCAATTTGTCTAGGGGTATGCTCTTCTTTTCTCTCAACTAATTGAGTTCTTTTTCTAGTCTGGCTTCTGGTCCCATGAACTCTAGGACTGTTTATAATGGATGGAGCGGTCGAGTTTAAGGAAGTTTGTGCCCTGGAATTCGATTGTCTATTCCCGTCACGAGCTCCGCGATGTGCATCTAAGGTATTGGGATCATAAGATGTATAATGTGGTGGACGTGAATTCCTAATTTTAACACTCTCCCAATCTTCTAAATAATCATCGTCATCCCCCTCGTAACCAGTGCCAACCATTGAATACTCACGCTTAAAGCTTATGGATGACAGTCTTTCTGTGAAGAATTTCCTTCTTAGTTTATCTTTAATACTCTCAGGCTCTTACCTTAGGCTACCTGGAGGTTCAAATGCTTCAGTATCTTCTAGTTTTATCCCCCGCTTTAGAGTTGCTTCCTTCCAACTTGCCATTGTTTCCTCCACTCTACTAGCTTTCTATTCCTCATAATAATTTCTCCACATTTCAATTAGTTCCTTTTCCTCTGTATTATCGCTGCATTGCCATATAATCTGATCAATGCATTTCAATCCCTTTACTATATCTATCAATCCTCTTACTGTATCAATCCTCTTACTGTATCTATGCCCCCTCTGGGCCATAATTCGCTCCCTAATTCTCTATTTAATGATCCGGAAAGAATTCTCAATCGGTCAGCTTTTTGTGGAAATTCACTGCATATTTCTTGTAACGGACTTTCCGAGTCAGCGGTCATATCTTTATTTGCGTGGTTCCCCACTCTATTGGATATGGAAGCAACTCTAAAGCTACTCGCACCTCTTAACAATTTCCCCTTCTAATTCCAATTTTGGGCATTGATTTGTGATAAAGCAGGGTTTTTTACACTTGATTACCACATAAATAACAATCTAAATGTTAACCTAATAGGGACCAAAGTCGTTTTATACAATATTGAAATCAAAATGCTCCAGAAAACAACCAACCACAATCACACACGTTCTCGCAGCCCGTTTCCTATCCCCGACATTAATCTAAACACATGCAAATAAACTCCAAACACGAAAGCAAAATTGAACACAAAAAAAATAGTCCACTTAGTCTGTGCCTAGACTGGCTGGTGCCAATCAAAGCCTGCAAAGTTCAGCTGACAAGGGTTAAGCAATTCTGACTAGTGCAGGGATCCTCCATTTTATGGTGTCTTTAATTTGGCCAATATTAACACTTATACACCATTACTGAATTGCAAACTGCCTTGATTGCACTCGGGACCAAATATAACATTCATTAAGTGCAAGAAGGAACTGCAGATGCTGGCTTAAACCAAAGATAGACACAAAAAGCTGGAGTAACTCAGCGGGACAGGCAGCATCTCTGGAGATAAGGAATGGGTGACATTTCGGGTCGAGACCCCTCTTCATACGTCACCCATTCCTTCTCTCCAGAGATGCTGCCTGCCCCGCTGAGTTACTCCAGCTTTTTGTGTCTATCTTCATTTCTTAAGTGCAAATTTATGTAAATTTGCTTATTTCTTAAATTGGAGAGTGTCTGTATTAAAATGTATTAATTCCCTATTAGGTTAACATTTAGATTGTTATTTATGTGGTAATCAAGTGTAAAAAAACCTGCTTTATCACAAATCAATGCCCAAAATTTGTAACGTGCATGGAAATGCAGCTTTAAGTTCAATAATTGTGCAGAAGTTCAGGACTCATTAAAAGTTTGGGAAAACAATCAATCTCAAGCTGAAATTTGATGACTGCACCATCGCATTTTGACACTACTCCCAAAGCCAAGGACTCGAGTATGAACATTTGCAGATTTCCCATTTGAGCTGCCGAAATGTGCCAACTGAACATGGGCTACAACTGGCATCAGTTCAGCTGCTCCATTTACTTCAATGAATAGGAAAGGCTGAGCATAAACTGCTAATTAGAAGCAATTTGCAGCTTCATATACAAATTAAACACATTTGAATGTGTTTTCGCGTTTCCATTGTTCGAGTTTACATGTTTTAATACTATCCAACCGCAAATTTAACTTCCAAATAGCTCTTGAATATTTGTAAACACAGGAATTCATAAAGGTTCAAATACTTTGGCAGTATTGTAGCCTGTAACCATATCTCACCTGACTGTCCAAGCATGTCAGTGGGAACGATCGGCAAGGACTTGCCTTGGCAGTTAGGTCCGAGTCGGATTCTCCGTGGAATTTTACAGAGGTGAACCAGCAACAGGTAAAACTGGAGTTAGTGCTAAATTACCAGAGCCCAAGGGCAGCAAGCACTTTAGGCCAAACACAAGGATATTTTAGGTACACGAAAATGCTGGAGAAACTCAGCAGGTGCAGCAGCATCTATTTTAGATTGTGGTTTCTGTGGTGGGGGGTTGAAACAGGGCTTGCTGTCTCTCCCTTCGGGGGAATGCGACTTTTTTGTCGTATCCCCCTTCTCTGCCTCCGTCTGCGCTGAGGCCTAATGGCGGAGCTGGCGACCTCGAGACTCCGGAGGCAGAGCCAGTCAGGACTTGCCCTGGGCTCGCTCCAGTGAGGGCGGCCTGGCGCGGGGCTGGAACGGCGCTCCCGTGAGGGACTGTGACGCTCCCGTGAGGGCGGCCTGGCGCGGGGCTGAGGCTCTCCCGTGAGGGGCTGTGGCGCTCCCGTCGGAGCGGCCCAGCTCGAGGGTGGAATGGCGCTCCCGTCGGAGCGGCCCAGCCTGAGGGAGGTACAGCGCTCCCGTCGGAGCGGCCCAGCTCGAGGGTGGAATGGCGTTCCCGTCGGAGCGGCCCAGCCTGAGGGAGGTACAGCGCTCCCGTCGGAGCGGCCCAGCTCGAGGGAGGAACGGCACTCACGTGAGGGCGATCCGGCTAGGGGCTGGAACGGTGCTCCAGGGGCTGGGACGGCATTCTGGCGGCGGTGACCTGAGTCCGGGGTTCAGCCGCGGGCCAGTTTAGTACACTGCATGGAAACAGGCCTTTCGGCCCACCAAGTCTACATTGACCATCACACCTATTCTATGTTATCCCACTTCTCAACCATTCCCCAAACAACTGGCAATTTACCCACAATTGGGTTTTGAATTAACAGTTGGTTGGATAAAGGCCAGAGACGAAAAGACAAAAAAGTGTGAGATTACGATAGAAGATAGGCAAATTGTGAAGCCAGAGGAAGGAATACAGGTGGAATGGGATGGAGAGTGATGGGTGAGAATCCAGATTGGGCACAGGGGAGGGAGGGGAGGGAGGGGAGGGGAGGGGGGGAGGGGGTTGTTTGTTGGTTAGTTACAAAGGTCAGAATTTAGGAAACAATATGATAAATTTAGAAACTGAATTATCGGCAATGTTACTAGATAGTTTAAAATTCAAGAAACAAAGAACTGCAGATGCTGGTTTTCCAATATTAAGACAATTGCTGGTGTAACACAGTGGGTCAAGCAGCATCTCGAGAGAACATGGACAGGTGACGTTACAGGTTGTTTCTGAAGAAGGGTCAAGACCTAAAAGATCACATATCCATGTTCTCCGGAGATGTGTTTTTATTAGTTTACAAGTGAAATGATTGTGAATTGAGACAAAATCCTCTTGCTCCCTTTTGAGGAGATTGTTTAAACAACTGAGCTCACCATCTTCACATATTATTCTGATGACAGTGGTCAGGGGATGGAAACCAAAAACACTAGGACACGATTGGGGAAATTAACGTAACCATTAGACCCACTGTTCAACCTGATTGCCGGCATTTGTACAACATTGCAGTCGACCTTACTGGTCACAGAACTGGCTAACTATCCGTGAAGATTATGCCAACCCGTCACTAATTTTTTGCAACAAACCAGAAACTTGGCATTTTGATTTGATTTTAGCTGCACGTAATTATACTGATGTGCAGCTGGTTTGCCATTATCCAAGGTACTGTTTTGAATACGTATTGGAGATTGCAAAATTTATTACAAGGAAATGTTGACTTTGCCCATTGCACGTACACATTATATTGAATGGATGCAAATGATGCAGATAATTGACACAGGTAGGAGTAAATTAGTCATGTTTAAATAGGGTGAACACCTGGATCTGTTGTAAAGATTAATTTGCAAGTGAAATCAGTGGGCAAAAGTGATCTTAATATCATATCAATTTTTAGTTTCAATGAAATGGTTAAGAAAACATAATTAAATTGGTGATAACACACATTGTGCCGTGTATGCACGACCTTTCAACTATTTGCAGTGAAACATTACCCACTGTAATTAACGTTTATTGACCATTCACAAGCCTAGGAAAGTGAAAGGTATCCCCCCCCCCCCCCCCCCCCCACCCCCCCAACAACTCTGTCATATGTGGGACCAAACTAACAACTAATCTTATTTTGTAACGGTTTAAAGGTCTACTCAAAATAAATAATTAAGCAGTTTTAAATGATTCTTTTTTTTTTAAATGACAGCAGGGGAATTTTTGCAACTTTTGACTACCAAGGATAACCCAATCTGGAGTCAAACACTAGACAAAGGACCTTCAGCCCACTACGTCCATGCTGACCATTTAGTCCAATCCCACTTTCAAGTGTGCCAGCATTGCTTGTTTGCCTGAACCTCGAACATCAGCAAGGTTTGGTAGCAGACCCACTTCAGAGCGATTCAAACTCGTTTTGGGGTGCACTCGAATTGCTTGGTTAGAAATTAATTCATAACCTCAAAACAAGTTTGTTTTTCCTGACTGACAAGTTTATTCATTGACACAGTCCTATTAAAATTCACTTGCACCAATAAAACATCTCATTCTCACATTGTGATGAGCTTTTTATACATAGGTTGAATAAAGCAATAGCTGAGAAGAAGAAGATTAGCTGGCCCATAGATATGCAGGGAGATGGACCACGTGCAGTAAAATTAGATTAGTTTATCCTGGCACCATGCTCAGCACAGACATAGCGAGCCGATGGGCCTGTTTCTGTGCGGCGCTGCTCTATGATCTACAGGTATATTCTTTTAAAAATAGACAAAATCGTCAATTAAATGCATTTTGCAATAAATCAAATTGTTAATCAACTAGACTAAGTGGGACCCATTGGGTCCCAGCGTCACACGCGAGGGCTGGTCACCCAACGCAATATTCCATCTCTCCATCAATTCCAATATTGGTGGCCAGTGAGGGGGGGAGGGGGGCTTTCTGGAGTATGGGTGTTGTGCGCTGAAGGGACGGGTTTCCAGAGGGCTAGTATGGACATTGTGGGCCGAATGGATTCTGGGGCTGTCGGCTCAGTCACTCAAACCTGTTGTGCTGGCAGCTCACTCACTCATGGTTGGTGGGCTGGCAGTTGACTCACGGCTATTCCTTGAAATTTCATTTCAAGCAGGGTGCAAGGCCACCAAATTAAAGTGCAGTTTCTTACCACTTCAAGCAGGGTGCAAGGCCACCAAATTCAAGTGCAGTTTCATACCATTTCAAGCAGGGTGCAAGGCCACTAATGACAGCGAGTCATGACCTCTCCCTCCTCCCTCTTGCTGAGACTGAGCCACGCCCACAGTTCTGGGTTTTATAGTCCCGCCCCCCCTCCCACAAGAAGGGGCATGGCCTTCATGGCATGATTGACCGGAGGGAGAATCCCAACATTTTTTAAACACTAATAACTCTTTTATTGTTCATCGATGGGAAAAATCCTCGGCACCTGATGAGCGGAGGGGGGACTGACTAAGATGACCAAAAATCACAGCCGTACATGGTAGCGTTTTTTCTAAAATCAATATAAAGCGCAAACAGGAAGTGTTCAAGATTAGACTTTTAATTATATAGAAGGCAAGGCAACTTTAATTAGGCAACACAACTTTAGCATTTCCAAACCAAAGGCAACACAGCTTTAGCATTTCCAAACTATATTTTCAAACCACATTAAAGGCACTGACAGGTCAGTAAAACCACTCACAGTTTAGTAAACATGTGTTCAGTGTTATTCACAGCTCAGACTGAGAGACGTGACCCTCTCCCCCATCTTGCAGAGACTGATTGAGGCACTCAACACTTCCGGGTTTTATAGTCCCTCTGGAAGGGGCGTTGCCTTCAGGAGAGAGAATCTCCACATTTTTTAAACACTAATAACTTTTATTTTTAATAGATGGGAAAAATCCTCTTGTCCTGCAAGGGAAAGTGTCTGGAGAGGGGGTGGGTCGGGTGGGAAAGGACGAATTGACCAGGGAGTTACGGAGGGAGTGGTCCCTGCGGAAAGCAGATGGGAGGAGATGGGAAGATGTGGCAAGTGGTGGAATCACATTGGAGGTGGCGAAAATGTCGGAGGATTATTTGTTGTATGTGACAGCTGGTAGGGTGGAAGGTGAGGACAAGGGGGACTCTGCCCTTGTTACGAGTGGGGAGATGGGGAGTGAGAGCAGAGTTATGGGGTATAGAAGAGACCCTGGTGAGAGCCTCATCTATAGTAGAAGAGGGAAACCCCCGTTCCCTAAAGAATGAGGATATCTCCGATGCCCTGGTGTGGAACACCTCATCCTGGGTGCAGATGCGGCGTAGACGGAGGAATTGGGAGTAGTGGATGGAGCCCTTACAGGAAGCAGGGTGGGAAGAAGTTTAGTCCAGATAGCCATGGGAGTCAGTGGGTTTATAGTGGATGTCGGTCAGTAGTCTATAATCTGCGATGGAGATAGTGAGGTCAAGAAATGGTAGGGAAATGTCAGTTATGGTCCAGGTGTATTTGAGTGCCAGATGGAATTTAGTGGTGAAATGGATGAAGTCAGTGAGTTGTGTGTGGGTGCAGGAAGTAGCACCAATGCAGTCGTCGATGTAGCGGAGGTAGAGTTCGGGGATAGGGCCATGGCACGCCTCGAACAAGGATTGTTCGACGTACCCTATATAGAGGCAGGCATAGCTAGAGCCCATGCGCGTGCCCCTAGCTACGCCTTGTATTTGGAGGAAATGGGAGGAGTCAAACGAAAAGTTATTAAGGGTAAGGACCAGTACCCTTTCATTTGACTCCTCCCATTTCCTCCAAATACAAGGCGTAGCTATGGGCACGCGCATGGGCCCTACCGTGGCCCTATCCCAAAACTCTACCTCCGCTACATCGACGACTAACTTCCATCCGGCACTCAAAGTTAGAACTGAACTTGGGTCACTGAGCCTGTGATCTGCCCGTCCACTGACACACCATTGTCTCCCCTCAGCTGCCTCTATTCCAAGGAGGACAGCTCAAGCTATAATCTTTACTCCTCAGTTCTAAGTTTCCAGTCCAGGCAACATCTTCACATCCTTAGCACCCGCCCCTGCGGATCGTATTATTCTGTCACATGGTGACCAGAACCATGCACAAATGCTCAAGCTGTGGCTCAATTAGTATCACTAACCCTTCCTGTTCACGTATCTCACATATCTAAATGTATTTTGCATGCCTATTACCCCTCTTATCAGCTTTGAATAGCTGTGAACTCACACCACAATGTCCTTTTTGATCTTCCACAACACTTGCTATCCTCCCATTTATTTCATTATATTTTTAACCTCTCCGTACACATTGCCTCACTTTAAGATTACATTTCATGTCAGTTTTCTGTCCAACTGATCAGTCTTCATGCAGATTTCCTCTTTACTACAAACAGTATTTGTGTCATCTGCAAAATTCTCTCTCTGCCATTATATATTAGTAATTAATACATATAAACCAAAGCACAGGGGAGGCGAGTACTGAGCTTTGTGGAACCCCTAATGGCATCGGCCTTCCAGCTACAAGAAACATACAAACAATTTTATTCTTCATGCCACGGGTCACCTCTGGATCTAATTTACTCTCTCTCATGAGCATTTGATTCTTTGGACCAGCTTCCCATGTGGGATCAATCAAGCTCAAATCCATACAGGTCACAGCAAGCCCACTGTCCTCACCAAGTTTGAAGAGGTAACAGGAGAGTCAATTAAGTTTATCGCTTAGTATCTGGCCTTGTAAAAATGCTGACCGTCCCAATAATCTGCTCCTTCCAAATAAAGATTCCCATGGAATAGAGCTCAATAACGTTCCCAACACCGATGTTAAATTTGCAGATTTGCAATTACTCAATTTATCACTACTTCCCTTTTAATAAACTAAAGTATGACATCATCTTCCAATCTGTTGGCATCACTACTCTAACCAGAAATGATTGGGAAATTGTAGCCAGCTTATAGCTTGTTCTGTTTAGCAGCCTGGGATACTGTTTCTGAGCCTACCAATTTATCCACCTTTAATATCCAGAATAGTTCCTCTTTCACCACATTTATCTCATCCATTATTTTACACTTAACCACATAGTTTACCTTAACCATGAGATTGGCCTCATGCTCATCTTTCAAAGAAAGTTCCAATATATTCATTAACCATGACATTCTCTATTTACACACTTAGGTTATCATTTTGATCGGTAATTGGCCCCATTCCTGGCTCTGGTTGATTACTGTGCAAACACCTCATCAGTGGTTATCTCGCGCAGGTCGGAGTAGCGATTACATTTTGAAGTGGGTACACAAAATTGCTGGGGAAACTCAGCGGGTGCAGCAGCATCTATGGAGCGAAGGAAATAGGCGACGTTTCGGGCCGAAACCCTTCTTCAAACCGTTCCCTATCCTTCGCTCCATAGATGCTGCTGCACCCGCTGAGTTTCCCCAGCAATTTTGTGCACCTTCGATATTCCAGCATCTGCAGTTCCCTTTTGAATACATTTTGAAGTGGACTGTTTTGGCCAAGTTGAGGAGATCTAGTTGCTCACTCCCCTTTTTAAATGATTTAACATCGAAGGCATCACGTGTGTTGGGTGGTAACCTATTCCATTTCCTTATCGTCCTTGGGTAAAGGGAATATTGGAAGCAAAGTTTATTGAAATTTAGAATGTTGATGATGTAGGGACCGTTATTTTGTCTTGTTTCATGGCAGTTGGTGCTCTGGGATGACGGGAGATTTGATGGCATGATTTTGTGAATCTCCTTGTAAATTTCCATAAGTCTTAGCCTGATTCTGCGGAGCTCAAGGGTATCCCATCCGAGAGAAGTCAGCATATTATTCACGCTTGATTTGCGCTTGTAGTCATTATATACAAAGCGGGCTGCTCGGCGTTGTACTTTTTCCAGGGTGCTTTCTCCTATTATCTAACTCTGTTATTCAAAACATCTTACAATTTTACTTGCCAACATTGTTTCATAATTCAAATAGCAAAAGTGTAGAGTTTAGAGTCTAGTTTAGTGTTTAGAGATACAGTGTGAAAACAGGCCCTTTGCTCACCAAGTTGGCACAGACCAACGATCACCCATACATTAGTTATATCCTACACATTAGTGACAATTTAGAGGTCAATTCAGTCACAGCACATAAATCTGTAGAGGTCAGACATCTACCATGTATTTAATGCAGCTGTGAGTTGTGGTTTAGTGTGGGGGGGGGGGGGGAGGATGAGAAAGAGGAGTGGAGAGAGGAGCTGGGGGCCGAGGGGAGGGAAACAAGATTCAGCACTTTCTGTCCCAACGTGCATCAGTGAAGTTGCCGACCTGAAATGCAAATCAATGTACAAAATGGTGTAGACTGACTCTTATACAATATTAGATAGCTTTGTCACTGGGAAGATTCAGAGCATTATCTAACAATAAACTGTCAACTGATATATCTTTAAATCCATGCTTCACATTTCCCAACTCTCCATATCTCCCCACCAATAATCACTGCACTTAATTGCATCCTTGAAGGTGCGTTCTAATCAGGGAAACAAAGGAAAGATGCATTTTTCTAACCAGGAAATGGTAGTTTCCAGGAGAGATAATCACATCTACCATCAGATGTTTCAGTCCCTGCAAGGGAACCTAATATCATTTATTCTCTCAGTTGGGTTGAATTAATGCTTTATTGTTTCACACAATGCCCAGTTGATCATGGTTATAGGTTAAAAAAAAATTACATTCACAATGATATTTAGAAGGTGCATCCAAAGGAAATGCATTAAGTTCACAGCACAAAATGTAGCAAAGATATTCAGAAGCTGCAGTAATTGTGAATGGATTAGAGTATTTTCCACCTTCGTTAAAAATTTCAGATGTTTTGATCCAGTTATGTAATTGCTGGACATCAATTATTACAAGGATCAGTGCCATAGAGAAAAAGCAAAGTCAACTGGGAAATATTGATAACATTCAGTTTTGAGGCTTGTTTCAATCCCCTCTGCATCATTTCCACTTCACAGCCAAGGATAGTTCAATTGTTTTGACCACATGACCAAAGAAATAGCCATCATCTGCCTTTCTAGACAGGGAGCGGGTATTGTACCATTATATTTTCCAGATATTCATTGATATCAATTTCCTGAGGAACCTGAAAGAGCCACAAATCCCGAGGCAGAGACGACTCATTAGTGCAATACTTGGTAACACATCAGTTTACTCTAACCTAAAAAGACAGGAGGTTGTTGTAATTAGTAAGGTGCACACAGCGGGGAATCCATCATTAAAAAAAAAGCTACACAGATCCCACAATATTGACAGACAGGAGAAGACAATTCAGAAATATTGCACAAGGGATCTGCATCACTTTTGTGACAGTTTTAATACATCATTTTTTTTTCCTCACAAATATCCCCTAATGTATGTTGTGTGGACGATTATGAAATTAAATGTTCTAGATAAAGTAGGGGTATACTTTCATTCCCAGTTACTTTGCTCCATCAATCATACCTCCAAAGCAGTCACTGTTGACAGGATATAACTTACTCTAAATGTCTCTCCCAATGCTTGTTCTGGAGACTCTCTGCACAATAACAGATTGAATATTCATAGGGGGCGCTCCTCTGTGTGCAGCCATGTCAGCAGCGCGTCAGTTTTTTCAACTTTTTTTTTGTTGTTGTATGTTTTAAAGTATGTATTTAATGTTCCTTCGTGTGTTTTGTGTGGGGGTGGTGTGGGGGGGTAGGGGGAGAAACCGCTTCGGTCGCCTCCTCCATGGAGAGGCGATTTTTTCCAGGTCGCCTCCCCCGTGGCCTAACATCAAAGATCGGCGCGACCTTTCCCGGAGACGCGCCCGGGGCTTCAGCGGCGGGCGCAGCGTGGACTCTCGGCGTGGAGCGGGTGAACCCTCGCTGGGGCTCGCTGGAGGGGAGCGCTCCGTTTCGCTGGCCCGGGGCAGCCGGCACCTGAAGTCGCAGCCTGAAGCTGCGGTCTGCAGAGCTCCAGCTGGTGCAGCGTCTACAGCCCCGGGATCCCTCGTGGGGGACCCGGGGGAAGAAGAAGTCATCACTGCCGGCCCGCGGCCAACTTCTACCGCGGGTCCGGCATGGACTTACCATCACCCCTGGAGGGGAGCTTCGACCGCCGGCCCTGCAGTCTACGGTGCTTCTGGCTGCGGCGGAGACTTTAAATCTCGACCGCCGACCTGCGGCCTACACCATCTTAAAGCCACAGTCTGTGGTGAGGAAGAGGCGATCCTGGACTAACTCTGGACTCTGGTCCTGTACACGGGGGGGAAATGGAGGAGGACTGGCCAAATATTTGTGCCTTCCACCACAGTGATGAATGCTGTGGTGGATGTTTGTGTTACAGTTTTATTGTGTGTTCTTTATTATTGTACTGCCGCTGACAACCCAAATTTCCACCGACCCTGGTTGTGTGGCAATAAATTATATCTATCTATCTATCTATATAATAGAGGCTGGCACAGTGGAGTAGCGGTAGAGTTGCTACCTTGCAGCACCAGAGACCAGGGTTTGCTCTTGACTATGGGTGCTGGCTGTACGGAGTTTGTACGTTCCCCGAGGCAGCATGGGTTTTCTCTGGGTGCCCCAGTTTTCCTCCCACATTCCAAAGACCTGTGGGCTTGTAGGTTAATTGGCTTCCGCAAATTGAGCCGAGTTTAGGATGCCAAAATGGGAGAACTAGTGTACGGGCAATTATTGGTCGGTGCAGACTCAGTGGGCGAAAGAGCATGTTTCCATGCTGTGTCTCTAAAACTAAATGTGTATAATTGAAACCACTCCTCAAAATCAAGCATCAGTGGCTCAGAATGCCCCACTATACTGCCTTGCTGAAAAACAGCTACTTATCTGAAAAGGGAATTACAAAAGATGCAAGACAATTACTAAAGTTTAAATTGCTTAAACAAGACAAAAAAGTTACCTTCCCCTTTACTATATACCCACTATACACAAGGTACATTAAAATTACCAAAACATTACAATTCATCATCAAAGCCAGGGACAATGGAACATCAGCATGCTTGTTGTTTCAATTGAACTTGGAGGTAGTGATCATAGTATGATTAGTTTTAATCTACAATTTGAGAAGGAGAAGGTTATATCGGAACAGTCAGTGATGCAGTTGAACAAAGGGGACTATGAAGGCATGAGAGAGGAGCTGGCCAAGGTAGACTGGAAAGGGATCCTAGCAGGAATGACGGTGGAACAGTAATGGCAAGAATTTCTGGGCATAATCCGGAAGACGCAGGATCATTTCATTCCAAAAAGGAAGAAAGATTCTAAGGGGAGTAGGAGGCAACTGTGGCTGACAATAGAAGTTAGAGGATAGAATAAAACTAAAAGAAAAGATGTATAACACAGGAAAGTGTAGCCGGAAGCTAGAGGATTGGGAAACTTTCATAGGACAACAGAAGGAAACAAAATGGGCAATAAGGGCTGAAAAGATGAAGTATGAGGGGAAGCTGGCCAGGAATGTAAAGAAGAACAGTAAAAGCTTATTTAGATATGTTAAGGGAAAAAGAATAGCAAAGTCAAATGTGGGTCCCTTGAAGGCAGACACCGGTGAAATTATTATGGGGGACAAAGAAATGGCAGAAGAGTTGAATAGGTACTTCGGATCTGTCTTCACTAAGGAAGACACAAACAATCTCCCAGATGTACTGGAGGACAGAGGATCTAAGGGGGTCGAGGAACTGAAAGAAATTTTCATTAGGCGAGAAATAGTATTGGGTAGGCTAATGGGACTGAAGGATAATGAATCCCCTGGGCCTGATGGACTGCATCCCAGGGTCCTCAGGGAGGTGGCTCGAGAAATTGTGGACGCATTGGCGATTATTTTCCAATGTTCAATAGATTCAGGATCAGTTCCTGTGGAATGGAGGATAGCTAATGTTATCCCATTTTTCAAGGAGCGAGAGAGAAAACAGGGAATTACAGACCAGTTAGCCTGACTTCGGTGGTGGGAAAGATGCTGGAGTCAATTATTAAAGAGGTAATAATGGGGCATTTGGATAGCAGTAAAAGGATTAGTCCAAGTCAGCATGGATTTATGAAAGGAAAATCATGCTTGACTAATCCTCTGGAATTTTTTGAGGATGTGACAAGTAAAATGGATGAAGGGGAGCCAATGGATGTAGTGCATCGAGACTGTCAGAAAGCCTTTGATAAGGTCCCACACTGGAGACTGATGAATAAAATTAGAGCACATGGTATTGGGGGTAGGGTGTTGACACGGATGGAAAATTGGTTGGCAGACAGGAAGTAAAGAGTAGGAGTGAACGGGTCCTTTTCAGAATGGCAGGCAGTGGCGAGTGGAGTACCGCAAGGCTCGGTGTTGGGGCCGCAACTGTTTACCATATATATTAATGATTTGGAAGAGGGAATTAGGAGCAACACTAGCATGTTTGCAGATGACACAAAGTTGGGTGGCAGTGTGAACTGTGAAGAGGATGTTAAGAGGTTGCAGGGTGACCTGGACAGGTTGAGTGAGTGGGCAGATGCGTGGCAGATGCAGTATAATATTGATAAATGTGAGGTTATCCACTTTGGTGGCAAAAACAAGGGGGCAGATTATTATTTCAATGGGGTTCGGTTAGGTAAGGGGGAGGTACAGCGAGACCTGGGTGTCCTTGTACACCAGTCACTGAAAGTTGGCATGCAGGTACAGCAGGCAGTGAAGAAAGCTAATGGAATATTGGCCTTCATAACAAGAGGATTTCAGTATAGGAGTAGAGAGGTTCTTCTGCAGTTGTATCGGGCTCTGGTGAGACCACATCTGGAGTATTGTGTACAGTTTTGGTATCCTAATTTGAGGAAGGACATCCTTGTGATTGAGGCAGTGCAGTGTAGGTTCACAAGATTGATCCCTGGGATGGCGGGACTGTCATATGAGGAAAGATTGAAAAGACTAGGCTTGTATTCACTGGAGTTTAGAAGGATGAGGGGGTATCTTATAGAAACATATAAAATTCTAAAAGGACTGGACAAGCTAGATGCAGGAAAAATGTTCCCAATGTTGGGCGAGTCCAGAACCTGGGGCCACAGTCTTAGAATAAGGGGGAGGCCATTTAAGACTGAAGTGAGAAAAAACTTTTTCACCCAGAGGGTTGTTAATTTATAGAATTCCCTGCCACAGAGGGCAGTGGAGGCCAAATCACTGGATGGATTTAAGAGAGTTAGATAGAGCTCTAGGGGCTAGTAAAATCAAGGGATATGGGGAGAAGGCAGGCACGGGTTATTGATTGGCGAAGATCAGCTATGATCACAATGAATGGCGGTGCTGGCTCGAAGGGCCGAATGGCCTCCTCTTGCACCTATTTTCTATGTTTCTAACTGAAAGATACAGCATGGAAACAGGATTTTGGCTCACCACGTCGACCATCAATCGCCTGGACTCCATCCAGGGACCTTGACTGTTCACTCATCCCTTCCCACCCAAACCACCGCCTACCCAGGTACTTTCTCTTGCAACCACAGAAGATGTAACACCAGCTCAGTCTGGAGAAGGGTCTCAACCCAAAACGTCACCCAATCCTTCTATCCAGAGATGCTGCCTGTCCCGCTGAGTTACTGCAGCATTTTGTATCTATCTTTGGTGTAAGCCAGCATCTACAGTTCCTTCCTACACCTGCCCTTACTTGAATGAATGAATACGTATATTGGCCAAGTATTCACATACAAGGAATTTGCCTTGGTGCTCCGCCCACAAGTGACAACATAACAGTTAAGAATGATACATAAAACATTAAACATGAATAATAAAACATTATTGATTAAGCATGTGAATTAAATAAAATACCAGAGCAAAAGGAGGCTACAGATTTTTGGTTATTGAGTAGAGCTACTACTCCTGGAAAAAAGCTGTTTTTATGTCTGGCTGCGGCAGCTTTGACAGTCCGGAGTCACCTTCTAGAGGGAAGTGATTCAAAGTGTTTGTGGCCAGGGTGAGAGGGGTCAGATATGATCTTACCCGTTCGCTTCCTGGCCCTTGCAGTGTACAGTTCATCAGTGTAGAGGGAAGGTTGCAGCCATTAACCTTCTCAGCTGAGCGGATGATTCGCTGCAGCCTCCGGGTGTCGTGCTTGGTGGCTGAGCCAAACCAGGCCATGATGGAGAAGGTGAGAACAGACTCTACGATGGCCGTGTAGAATTGGACCATCATTGCCTGTGGCAGATTGTGCTTCCTCAGCTGCCGCAGGAAGTACATCCTCTGTTTGCCTTTTTGACTGTGTAGTCGATGGTAGCCCCCCACTTAAGGTCCTTGGAGATGATGGTTCCCAGAAACTTAAAAGACACTACATGTGACTGTGGTGTTGTTCATGGTGAGTGGGGTGAGGGGAGGGGGAGCTCTCATAAGGTCTACAATCAATTCCACTAACTTAAGAGCATTGTGCTCCAGGTTGTTGTGATGGCACCAGGACGCCAGCTGTGACACTTCCTGTCTGTAGGCAGATTCCTCCCCATCCTGGATCAGTCCAATCAGGGTTGTGTCGTCCGCAAACTTGAGAAGCTTGACATTGGAGTCAGTGGAGGTGCAGTCATTGGTGTAGAGAGAGTAGACGAGAGGGGAGAGTACGCAGCCTTGCTGTGCTCCTATGCTGACGGTTTGCGGGTCCGAGATGTGCTTTCCCAGCCTTACATGCTGCTTCCTGTCAGGAAGCTGGTGATCCACCGACAGAGGGGTGCAGGCACAGTCAACTTGGAAAGTTTGGAGTGTAGTAGCTCTGGCACAATGATGTTGAATGCAGAGCTAAAATCAACAAACAAAATCCATGCATAGGTCCCCTGGTGGTCTAGGTGCTGGAGGATGAAGTGCAGGCCCAGGTTGACTGCGTCATCCACGGATCTATTGGCCCGATATGCAAACTGCAGAGGGTCCAGCAGGGGGTTTGTGATATTTTTCAGCTTGGCCAGCACAAGCCTTTCAAGGGTCTTCATCACTACAGAGGTCAGTGCGAAAAGTCTGTCGTCATTAAGACCAGTAATCCTTGCCTTTTTGGGTACAGGGACAATAGTGGAGACTTTGAAGAAGGCAGGGACTGCAGGGACTGGTTGAAAATGTCTGTGTAAACCAGTGCCAGTTGTTCGGCACAGAGCTTGAGAGTAGAGGGGGAAATATTGTCTGGTCCTGGAGATTTCTAGCTTTTGACTTCTGAAAAGCCTCTCCACCTCCTCTATTTTTATTATTGATGATGGAGAAGTGATGTTGTGCAGCACAGAGGGTGTGGGTAATTGGGTGTAAAGTGGTGATTGGAGAAGGGAAAGGGTCCAGTCTTTTCAGACAGGAGTCTTGCTTTAAGTCTTATTGACTTGATAAGCTTATTTAAAATTCTACAACAAACTCTGGCTGCACACCCCCAACCCAAGTAGTTTGAAAGCAAGGCAATTTGGCTGGTTTGTTTTATAAACAGCTGAACTCAGCCACCACTGTCACAGCTTGAATTCTGCCTCAGTCTTGCACAAGAGTTGCTAACACTTTGCTCTTCCCTGCAAAATATTCCTTAAGATTGTCATTACAAGAGTTTATTGCAAGTACTCATTTAATTTTCAACAATATGATGCAGATTTTTAGACACTTGGGCCTCATTCACCCCAATCTATAAACTTAATACAATTTACAAATTTCATTTCTTGAATTTTTGTGCATATTCATAAATCTTCCAAAATAACCACTCTCTAGGTCACAGATAGATAAAAATGCTGGAGAAACTCAGTGGGTGAGGCAGCATCTATGGAACAAAGGAATTGGCGACGTTTCGGGTTGAGACCCTTCTTCAGACTCCGAAACTTTGCCTATTCCTTTGACCCGAAACGTCGCCTATTCCTTCGCTCCATAGATGCTGCCTCACCCACTGAGTTTCTCCAGCATTTTTGTCTACCTTCGATTTTTCCAGCAACAGCAGTTCTTTCTTAAACACTCTCTAAGTCAATGCTGAGTCATGTTATCCACTGCTCGAGAACAGGTTATCCACTGCTCCATGAGAATTGCCTGCTTGCCTCTGGGCCATGCTGTCTGCTCTGGTGTTGCCACAGGTCCAGTCTTGTTACCAGAGCTCAGAGCCAAGGCATGTTGGTCTCACAGAGTGCAGCACAGTGTTGGGCTTGTCCAGGTACATGCAGCCTGCTGCACTTGAGGAATGCCAGACAGGCAGCTCAGCGTGCAGTCAGACACCAAAGCTGTCACTGTTACCAGGGCCATCCAACACTCGCAAATATCTAAAATGTTGAAACAACTAACTTATACAAAGCTTTTAAAAATAGACATTTAAAACATTATAACATTAAAACATAATAAATATTATACATAAAATATAAACACAACCCTGATTGGACTGATCCAGGATGGGGAGGAATCTGCCTACAGACAGGAAGACACAGCTTGCGTCCTGTTGCCATCGCAACAACCTGGAGCTCAATGCTCTTAAGACAGTGGAATTGATTGTAGACTTTAGGACAGCTCCCCTTCCCCTCACCATCAACAACACCACAGTCACATCTGTGGAGTATTTTAAGTTCCTGGGAACCATCATCTACAAGGACCTTAAATGGGAGGCCACCATCGACTCCACAGTCAAAAAGGCCCAACAGAGGATGTACTTCCTGCGGCAGCTGAGGAAGCACAATCTGCCACAGGCAATGATAGTCCAATTCTATACGGCCATCGTAGAGTCTGTCCTCACCTTCTCCATCATGGTCTGGTTTGGTTCAGCCATCGAGCACCACATCCGGAGGCTGCAGCGAATCGTCCGATTAGCTGGGAAGGTTATTGGCTGCAACCTTCCCTCTGTACACTGATGAACTGTACACTGCAAGTGTCAGGAAGCGAGCGGGTAAGATCATCTCCGACTCCTCTCATCCTGGCCACAAACTCTTTGAATCACTTCCTTCTGGAAAACGACTCCGGACTGTCAAAGCTGCCACAGCCAGACATAAAAACACATTTTTTCCACGAGTAGTAGCTCTACTCAATAACCAAAAATCTGTAGCCTCCTTTTGCTCTGGTATTTTATTTAATTCACATGTTTAATCAATAATGTTTTATTATTAATGTTTAATGTTTTAAATGTCATTCCTTACTGTCACTGTATGTCATGTTGTCACTTGCGGGCGGAGCACCAAGGCAAATTCCTTGTATGTGAATACTTGGCCAATAAACTTGTTCATTCATTCATTCTATAAAATTGTTTACCTTCCCTCCTTGTAATTTGGTCCCCTGCAAACACTTGACATTGCACCTACGCCAGGGATCAGTGGGCAGATTTCTTAACCCGGCAGCTGGATAACCTGCAGAGTGCAGCCATGCAGCATGGGTAGCGACAGGCAGACATCAAAGCTACAGGTGCCGCCTTCTTATACACCTCCATTTCCCTGCCAAAAGTCCTGGTTTCCAGCACAGCCAGAGGCAAGTCATACTATCAGTACTGGCAGGAAACAGAAATCATGGGCCATCATGAGAAATGTCACCAACTGATATACCATATGGTTGGCCATGAATGAGTTGTTTTTCCAAATCTGTCGGAATCCCATTTGAGATGTTCCGTCTTTGGCATCAGAGTTATTTGCCATCAGGGGACGATGCCCAGTAACATCAATGCCATGATTGCAGGTTCCTCCAAAGTATTCAGGAATGGAGACACGAGGAACTGCAGAATCAGGAATCTTGAACAAACAAACACTGCTGGAGGAACTTAGCGGGTCAGGTAGCGTCAGTAGAGAGAAAGGGGCAGCTCTTTTCAGGTCAGGAACCTTCTTCAGGCTAAAAAAGGGTCCTGACACAAAACGTCACCTGCCTATTCTTTCTACAGATGCAACTTGACCCGCTCAGTTCCTCCATTAGTTTGCATTTTGTTTAGGGATGGAACATGCTCTTGTTAATTCTCTGTGCAAACATGGAACACTTAAGTTCTTAAGTTACATGAGCAGAATTAGGCCATTAAGCTCATCAAGTCTACTCCACCATTCATTCACGGCCAATCTCTCTTTCCCTCTCAACCCCATTGTCCTACCTCTCCTCATAACCAGTGACACCCCTATGCAATTACCTGTGCAGAAGCAGGGTGAAACCTCTTATTGTGGCCCAATTTTGTGCAGCACAGACATTGAGAGCCAGAAGGTCTGTTTTAGTGCTTTACTATTCTATGTTTTAATTTAGCACATTACAAATCCAACAATCAAGTTACTTCTGGATTATGAGAAATACGATTGCTTCAAGGCTAGTTGCTCGATATCCATTTGAAACCTATAGTGAATAAAGCATTTGCACTTAATAATGTACAGAGAGAACAGTTAGACAGGGACATTGATAGGACAGGTTTGGAGGGATATGGACCAAACGCAGGCAGGTGAGTCTAGTGTAGCTGGAACATGTTGGCTGGTGTGGGCAAGTTGGGCCAAAGGGCCTGTTTCCACACTGCAGCACTCTATGACTCTATGTTTAATTGCATAATTTTTTAATAAAGATGGCCAGGGTTTCATTCTTCTCCACAGTTGTTAGTTTTATGCGTGACGAGATTTTGTGCAAGAACTCGAATACCATTCACTTTATTCACACTCACTCAAAATGAAAATCAGGAAGTATGCAAAGTTATCGACCAGTACCTGATCTGCTACGACTTTAACAAGATTTTAGTCTATTTATCTGCTTCCATGCAAAAATAAACAGGAAGGCCACCCACTATTGGTATTGCAAGGTTCACAGTATAACGCGTGTGAAAAAAGACAAGTTCTTTGTACTTGACAATTTGTTGTTCCCATTTGGTTAAAGTACATCAGCATGATCAGTCTTTGAATAATCAAACCCATCTAAAGACTGGCTTAAAATTCAGACAACTTGTCTAAAATGGTGCTAAGAAAATGCTAAACCTTGCACATTGACAAGCTGCATTGTTTGCACTTAAGTCAAGAATGTTTTTTTGGGAAACAGATGTACATGGCCCTGACAAATGCCATTTAGAAAAAAAACTCGTTTGATGTCGTTGCAATCAAAGCAGTAAACAAATGAAACGTGTGGGAACCAACAGGAAAGGAAATAGTGCGATCCCAACAGTAACTACGATTTTCTTTCCATTTGAGCTAATTAGTGGGTGCATTTCAATTTTGAGGCTCAATTAAACAAAAACTGCTTCAGAATAGTGCACTCTTTTAGAAAGGAGGCAAGGAGGAACTTCTTTAGTCAGAGGGTAGTTAATCTGTGGAACAGTGCCACAGGGGGCTGTGGAGGCCAAGTCAGTGGATATTTTTAAGGCAGAGATAGACAAGTTCTTGATTAGAACGGGTGTCAAGGGTTATGGGAAGAAGGCAGAAAAATGGGATTAGGAGGCTGAATGGCAGAGTGGATTCGATGGGCCAAATGGCCTAATTCTACTACTATAACTTGTGAATATGAAGCATTACCAAAAAGTAATTAGAGGGTGTAATTGTCACATACCGCACAGTGAAGGCACATTAAGATGGTGTAGTTCTTGCCCACTGCACACCGAGGTAGGAGACTTGCGATAATTTACATCTCACTTTTGTTAAAAATGTCAGTGGTTTGAAATTCAGATTATAACCTAATCTGGGAGTACTAAATCAAGGCTCCCTCTCCATTACCACAACACTGTTCCACCCTCCCAATAGTCTCAACAGTTGCCCAGCTAACAGAGTGGGGGAACCTCAAATCTATTTGAAGCAGAGCTTGGGTTAAGTGTTCAAGCTCTTGAATTTAATTGAAATTACATCAAGTTTATAAAGTGAGAAAACAAGTAATGGTGAAACTCTTTTGGGTCCAAAAAATTGCCTCGGGAGAAAGAATAAGGGTTTTAAAACTAATGGCTCAGCTGCAGACAACTCAAGCCTCTAAATCATTGCAGTCGAAATACTGATCCTAAAATTCTTGTGCATTGGTTTTAACGCCAAATGTTCCTTGACCTCCAAGAACAAACATATACTATCCAGAATTGAGTCAGAATAAGGAGGGTTGGGCCCCAGGGATTGGTGTGACAGCCCACATATCCTGGGAATCATATGCACGATCATTTCATTCCAAAGAGGCAGAAAGATTCTAAGGGGAGTAAGAAGCAACTGTGGCTGACAAGGGAAGTTAGGAATGCAATAAAACTAAAAGAAAAGGTGTATAACACACATAGCAAAGTGCAGCAGGAAGCCAGAGGATTGGGAAACTTTGCAGGCCATTTGGCCCTTCGAGCCAGCACCGCCATTCAATGTGATCATGGCTGATCATCCCGATTCAATGTGATCATGGCTGATCATCAGTTCCCTGTTCCTGCCTTCTCCCCATATCCCCTATTTTTAAGAGCCCTATCTAGCTCTCTCTTGAAAGCATCCAGAGAACCTGCCTCCACCGCCCTCTGAGGCAGAGAATTCCACACTCACCACTCTCTGTGAGAAAAAGTATTTCCTCATCTCCGTTCTAAATGGCTTACTCCTTATTCTTAAACTGTGGCCCCTGGTTCTGGATTCCCCAACATCGGGAACATGTTTCCTGCCTCTAGCGTGTCCAAGCCCTTAATGTTTCAATGAGATTCCCTCTCATCCTTCTAAACTCCAGAGTGTACAAGCCCAGCTGCTCCATTCTCTCAGCATATGACAGTCCCGCCATCCCGGGAATTATCCTTGTAAACCTACGCTGCACTCCCTCAATAGCAAGAACGTCCTTCCTCAAATTAGGGGACCAAAACTGCACACAATACTCCAGGTGTGGTCTCACTAGGGCTCTGTACAACTGCAGAAGGACCTCTTTGCTCCTATATTCGATTTCTCTTGTTATAAAGGCCAACATGCCATTCGCTTTCTTCACTGCCTGCTGTACCTGCATGCTTATTTTCATAGACTGATGTACAAGGACCCCAGATACCGTTGTACTTCTCCTTTTCCCAACTTGACGCCATTTAGATAGTAATCTTCCTTCCGTTTTTTGCTACCAAAGTGGATAACCTCACATTTATCCACATTAAACTTCATCTGCCATGCATCTGCCCACTCCCCCAACCTGTCCAAGTCACCCTGCATTCTCATAGCAAAGGACAACAAAAGGTAACAAAAAGGGCACTACGGGGCGAAAAGATGTACGAGGGTAAGCTGGCCAAGAATATAAAGAGTTGAACAGGTACTTTGGTTCTGTCTTCACAAAGGAAGACAAATAATCTTCCAGATGTACTAGAGGACAGAGAATCTAGGGAGACAGAGGAACTGAAAGAAATTTGCATTTGGCGAGAATTAGTATCAGGTAGACTGATGGGACTGAAGGCTCATAAATCCCCAGAGCCTGATGGTCTGCACTCAGGGTACTCAAGGAGGTGGCTCTAGAAATCGTGGACACATTGGTGATCATTTTCCTATGTTCTATAGATTCAGGATCAGTTCCTGTGGATTGGAGGGTAGCTAATGTTATCCCACTTTTCAAGAAAGGAGCGAGAGAGAAAACAGAGAATTATAGACCAGTTAGCCTGACATCCATGGTGGGGAAGATGCTGGAGTCAATTATTAAAGAAGTAATAACGGCGCATTTGGATAGCAGTAAAAGGACTGGTCCAAGTCAGCATGTATTTACGAAGGGAAAACTTGCTTGACTAATTTTCTGGAATTTCTTAAGGATGTGACAAGTAAAATGGATGAAGGAGAGCCAGTGGATGTAGTGTATCTGGATTTTCAGAAAGCCTTTGATGAGGTCCCACACAGGAGATTAGTGGGCAAAATTAGAGCACATGCTATTAGGGGTAGGGTATTGACATGGATAGAGAATTGGTTGGCGGACAGGAAACAAAAGAGTAAGAATAAACGGGTCCCTCTCAGAATGGCAGGCAGTGGCGAGTGGAGTACCGCAAGGCTCGGTGCTGGGGCCGCAACGATTTACAATATATATTAATGATTTAGATGATGGGATTAAAAGTAACACTAGCAAATTTGCTGATGACACGAAGATGGATGGCAGTGTGAACTGCGACAAGGATGCTAGGAGGTTGCAGGGTGACTTGCACAGGTTGAGTGATGGGGCAGATGCATGGCAGATGCAGTATGATGTAGATAAATGTGAGGTTATCCACTTTGGCAGCAAGTATAATGAGGCAGATTATCTTAATGGTGTCAGATAAGGAAAAGGGGAAATGCAACGAGACCTGGGTGTCCTTGTACACCAGTCACTGAAAGTAAACATGCAGGTCCAGCAGGCAGTGAAGAAATCGAATTGCATGTTGGCCTTCATAACCAGAGGATTTGAGTTTTGGAGTAAAGAGGCCCTTCTGCAGTTGTACAGCGCCCTGGTGAGAACACATCTTGAGTATTGTGTGCAGTTTTGGTCTCCTAATTTGAGGAAGGACATCCTTGCTATTGAGGCAATGCAGAGGAGGTTCACGAGGTTAATCCCCAGGATGGTGGGACTGTCATATGAGGAAAGATTGGAAAGACTGGGCTTGTATTCACTGGAATTTAGAAGGATAAGAGGGGATCTTATAGAAACGTATAAAATTATAAAAGGGCTGGACATGTTAGATGCAGGAAAAATGTTCCCAATGACGGGGGAGTCCAGAACCAGGGGTCACAGTCTAAGAATAAAGGGGAGGCCATTTAAAACTGAGATGCGAAAAAACGTTTTCACCCAGAGTTGTGAATTTGTGGAATTCGCTGCCACAGAAGGCAGTAGAGGCTAATTCACTGGATGAATTTAAAAGAGAGTTAGATAGAGCTCTAGGGGCTAGCAAAATCAAGGGATATGGGGAGAAGGCAGGCACAGGTTACTGATTGTGGATGATGAGCCATGATCACAATGAATGGCGGTGCAGGCTTGAAGGGCCAAATGGCCTCCTCCTGCACCTACTTTCTATGAAATGTCCAGTAATGGTCTTTCCTGAAAAAGCATAGTCTAACTTTTCTCACAACATTGCCAGTGATCGATCGTTGCCTGGTAAATGACATCATTTAATGTGCATCTGACATATTAAATTACATTGAGATCAGTGCATGGTGACGCACAGGAAAATAAATACCTAGTCAA
Source organism: Amblyraja radiata (assembly GCF_010909765.2). Taxonomy (NCBI): domain Eukaryota; kingdom Metazoa; phylum Chordata; class Chondrichthyes; order Rajiformes; family Rajidae; genus Amblyraja; species Amblyraja radiata. The sequence goes on along the minus strand of NC_045958.1, from coordinate 58,094,876 downwards.
ATTTCTAGGCTGATGCAAAATGAGACCAAAATGCTTGTTCTGTTTCTCTCCGGGATATACCACAGTAAACAAGATTGTGATTTAAATTCAGGCAAGTTTGGTGACTGCAAGCATAGAAATCGAGATTTATCTTACAACAGAATAATTACAGCTGAGCAGCATTTCAGTATCTCATGAGCACAGACAGGTTTAACTTAAACACTAGCTTCAAAACCACAGCCTTGAAATACGCTGGTATAAATCTGTTATCTAGCAGTTATCTGGGATTAGATCCAAGTTTGAGACTGCAACTAAATGCTTCTGCCGCTGGTGCAATGAGGTTTTAATGTCCACTGCAGCATTAAGCTACTTGAAATGCAAATCAGGAAATTACTTCATTCAATGTAAACTTTTGTACGCACAAATCAGAAACTATTTGGGCTATTTTGAGTCTTAACACTTATACATCAATGAGTTGTGACTTTTGTACTCCAGATGTTCACCGATCTACAGGCAGGAGAGCAAAGTAATCTGCAACAGCTCACGATTTAAGGAGGAAGTGACCCAGCAGCAGCCGGCCTTATTAACTATGCTTCAATAAACTACTTCCTGAGAAGTCCTTTCATTGAGAAAACCATATAAGAATTTGCATTTATGGTGGAGTTCCTGTTTACATGTTCTTTCCAGGTCCCTTGGCTCTCCCATTTCTTCTTTGTGTTTCTTGCTAGCAGCACCAACCTGTCACTTCAAAGCCACCCTTTGTGCTGTACCTATAGAAGTTAGGTATGATTTCTGGCAAGTCATAAAACAATTACTGCCAAATTCTTGTATTCTCTTTGATTCCAAGGCCTGCCCTGAGGTTCAAAGCAATTGGCGAGCTCCTTCCTCAACATATTACCCTGGGCATTCCAATTCTTTAACTTGTTTCTTGTGAGATTTTAAAGATAATTGCTTCCTTAAATGAATTTACTTTTAGAAAGATACAAACCACGGAGATGTGAAAAATTTGCACTTGTGCAGGTGGTAAAACACAACTAAATCATTCAAACTATATAAAGCAACTTCAAACTTACAAACAGCAAAACTAGCCTTAGCATGGATTAGTTAAACTTTTCCAGTGGAATGTTATTGACCCTTTCACCCTTATCTTAATAAGGTGATAATTGACTATTTGAACCAGAATCAAAATGTTTTGCTATTTGGTTGAAAGTAACGTGTTGTGCAAGTTGGAAAATAAATACATCCAAATTAACCAATTTCCAAGTGGTTATGCTAATTTGTTTTATTTAGCAGGCACAGGAGTAAGATTCACAATTTCTTTTAAAAAGCCACACATTTATATCAGCTTGAAGTGAACCAGCTATTATTACAACTTGCTTAGTATAAGCAAAATTTTAGGTCAGCTTGTCTGCATATCCAGAAACTCAATTAACTGAATTAATGGTCAAAATGTGGTAAATGGAGTTTAATCTGGGGAATTGCAAGATCCTACATTTGGGTAAGAGGAATCAAAAGGCAATTATCTAAATGGAGACAGACTAAAAATGAGTGAAGCTCAGAGGCATCTGTGTGTTCTAGTGCATGAATCACAAACAAAGTTCGCAGGCAGGTGCAGCAAGAAGTTAAGGAGGGAAACAGCATGTTGGTGTTTGAGAAAGGAGTTGACATTTGAGAATATGTAGGTGATGTTGCATTTGCACAGGGTGCTTGCACGGTTACACCCAAGAAAGGATACAATAGTCATGGAGGCAGTTGAAAAATATTTACCAGGGATGACATGACTATCCTATGAAGAGATGCTGGACAATTTTGGTCTGTATTCCTTGCTGATCAGAAGAATTAAGAGTGGCCTTATTCAAACAGAGAAGATCCTAAGAATGCTTGAGGGGGGCAGATCTCGGTGTGTTTATGCTGATGGCAGGGACATAGATACAAAAGGGAACCGATATATACTTACATTTCTTCTCTCAGTGGGTCCTGAATCGAAGAACTGGCACAAAAAAAGCCAAGGCCAGCATGGATCAGCCATGAACATATTGAATGGCAAGGCCACTTTGATGGGGGCCTGGTGACTAACTCCTACTTCTATTTTCTTCTGTGTAAAGGGTACTGATTTTGGATGATTAGCCATGATCATATTGAATGGCGGTGCTGGCTCGAAGGGCCGAATAGCCTGCTCCTTCACCTATTTTCTGTTCTACTTGTTTAGAGGGGGTGGGTCCAAATTAACTACCACTGCAGAAATACAGCCCTATACCCATTTTTTCAACTGAACACAGCACAGAACAGACAAAAGAAAACTGTAGTCAGTACATATGAGTACCAGGATCAGTAACAAACGTACATATTCTGACAGTGAAAGAGGTGCGGGCAGAGTGCTTGGGAGATGTAATAGAAAGGGACAAATAATCAGCTGACCATATTTCCCAACCAGGCTAACAGTTTATACAACAATTCAATCCATACAATTTTTCTAATAATATCTTTACTTCATAATTATGCCTCCTCTAGACCATAAACCAATATATTCAGAGGAACAGAATAGGGATGTACGGCAGTGTTAAAAAGAAAGCCTGTTTTCCTCTATGGAAAGGTAAATGTTTGTTCTGCAGCATTCCTTTCAATTAACTTAAGTGTTTCAAGTTTTGTTTTAAGTAAAGCTTGGAAACCAGCACCAAGTAGCTCTTCTTTTGTTAATGCCATTATATTTATTGTGGACAGTCTTGCTTCCTCCCTTCTTCTGATCAATACAGGACGAGGAATTGTGAAATACCAATTAACATGTTACCAAAAAATCCACATGTTGACAGTAAGAGACCAAGCACAATGCTCAAGGAGGAGAGGCCAGAGGCACTGTCGCAAATATAATCGTGCTGGCAGCAGAAACACAAAGGTTTGCATGTTATGGCACCTTTGGAAAACCCTTCAGCTCTCTGAAACTATTTTCAGTAAAATTCGGATACTGTTATCTGATGATTTGAAAATCAAGATGGTCCACCGTCTGGTTCATTGGCTTTTGCTTGTAGATTATCACTCACTGGGTTTACTAACACTCTCACTCTACTGTACTTTTAAACCAAATTAAAAGTGTCTGGCATATTAACAACATTCAATAGCTTGGAAAATCTGCGAGTCCAGCATCGGAGTCCAGGGATGCTATATTAACAGTTTTACTGAACCTCTAAGATACAGGTACTTGCTCTACATAATCAAACATGACAATACATTTTCATGCCGTTGTACTGAACAAGCAACATGCAAAACAGATTTGATAGCGTTGCCGAGCAAGAAATGTTAGTCTGAAAACCTAGAGCTATCACCCACAATCCTGTGATCTGGAGCAAAGAAACAAGGAGATACTCAGCAGGTCATACAGCATATGTGGATGCAGAAAGATAGCTGATGTTTCCGGTTAAGACCTTGCAGCTCCTAATTGACTCCACAAATCACCTCACAGCCTCAGTGGCCATCTCCATCCCCCCCTCCTTCACCCCAACTACCCATCCACATCGGGAACCACCTATCACTTGCAATTCCCCCATCTCATCCCTCCCTTTCCCCTCCCAATATTGACCATCCCCCCATTACATTCGGCCTTGATGCAGTGTCTCGGCCAAAAAGCTTGCTATATAAACACTGGCACCTTTAAAAAAGAACAAAAGACGACAGACACAAAGTGCTGGAGTAACTCAGCGGGTCAGGCAGCATCTCTCGAGAACATAGAGATGCGACGTTTCGGGTCGGGACCCTTCTTCAGGCTTCGGAGAGGGATTCCATCCCGAAACGCACCTCTGTGTTTTCTAAAGTTGCCGCCTCCAGAGTTACTCCAGCACTTTCTCCCCCCTTTTTTTGTAAACCACATCTGCAGTTCCTTATGAATACACAGGATCCCAGTATCAGGTTGCATTTAAATAGGTGCAAGTTGCTGGAGAAATTCAGTTCTTCATCTCAAACTTTGGGAAAGACCTTGAGAGTCGACAATAAGTGCAGTAAGGCACTATTTAAATTTTTTTTAATTGTTAATTCCAACACAAAATTATTTCCCCATGAAGGAATTATTGTATGTTCCTTCAGTTACAGTGAATAAAATGAAAAATATTACAAATCAAGCAGAATTTGATTACAATTATTTAAATTTTAGTTTCATTATTAAATTGAAAACAAAATCTAAATCCTCTTCAGACAATCAAGCACATCGCCCAGAAAAACACAACCTTCCCAGTGGTTTGGTTTCTTAAATAATTGTACAATTTTTAAATGTAAGCTTCTTGCCTTGTTCATAAATCTACAGTCATACTTTTTCTTTTGAATCTGTGCCAAATGCCAGGTAAATTATGAAGAGCTTTCTATATTTACCCTTGCCAAATAAACAGCATCCAGCTGGGGAAACTCGAGGGAACCTGGCCTATATCAGAAGAGTCTCCGAATGTCAGGATAGGACCATGGTTTTCACTAGATCCTGTGGACTATTGCGGAACAGAAACCAGGGATACAAGAACATAGTTCTCTGAACACGGTAACACAGCAGACAAGGTGAAGGTGATGTATGGCACGCTTGCCTTCATTGGACAGTATTAAGTACAAGAGTCACCAATGTCATATTATAGAAAGCTGTACAAGGTGTTAGAAAGAATGCACTTCAAATGTTGTATGTAGTTCTGGTCACCATATTATAGAAAGAATGTGATGCATAAAAGAGTGCAAGTATTTTTCAGAATGATGTTGCAGGAGCTGAATGGTTTGAGTCACAAGGAGAGAAAACATTGTCCTTTTTCCCCCTAAGTAAAGGAGGTTGAGCGGCAATGATGAAGAGGGTTATACAATCTTGAGGTGCATAGATAAGGCATGTGGTCACAATCATTTTGACACGATAGGGAAGTCTATAGATTTGAGAAAGGGGAAGATTTATAGGAGACGAGTTGCACACAGAGAATGGTGCCAAAGAAGGTGGGTATGTTGGAAAGACATTTGGATATGAATAGGAATGGTTATAGGGAAAAAACTCAGGAAAGTGGAGCTGGCTCAAGGTAGCACCTTGGCCAACATAGTCAAGTTGAGCCAAAGAGCTTATTTCAATGCTCTACAATTGTGACTCTACGACAGCACTGATACCAAAACACGGTGCTCAGTTTCTCCCCATCCCCAAGCTCATGAATGCAAAACAGTCCAAGATTTTGATCCATCCCAAACTCAATTTTAATTCCCAACTCTCTTCCAAGCTTCTAACGAGGAGAGATTTTATGAAGAAATCATTCCTCGAGCTTCTAAATATCTACAGGTTGTTCTGGTCTTTCACCCATCAACCAGGTCATAATTATGCAGATGTGCAACTCCACCTCTATAATCCAATCTTAACATTAGGCTGTCTCTCAAACATCAAATCAATTCAGCAATGTTTACTCGAACTTAGCAAGTGGAAGTATGTGATTTTTGGTGAAAATATCTGCTCCCTTGCAACTCTTCAAGGATGTATCCCAGGCTACACCACATTGCAGTACATCAGCAATCTATTTGTATCACTGAACTTCAAACCCTGTGTCTCAGCAGAAAGAATGCATGCTTGGTACTGAGTTTGCCATCAAAACTGTTCTTCACTGTTTTTGCTTCCCATTTATCTAAACTCAACTTATAATGCATCCTCAATTCCAATCACTGCTGTTCTTTGTGATATACAGCTTCATTTAAAAGCATCCTCATCTTAAAAATACTTTAGATTCCTGCTCTGCCCGAACTTTAACTTACCACAGGCCGACATCCTGTCCCCCATTCCCCAAGCTTAATACTTAACTGTCTTAATTCAGTTTATAACCTCAATTAAAGTTCTAAAAGCCTCTTAAAAGACTGGAAAGCAGGCGTTCACTCATCCCTCAAGTGAATCGTTATGTACCATTCATCTTTAACCTGCATCCTCAGTGCCTCCATGTCATTGTGAGTGGGTTGCAACAACTTTAGGTTGAAGTCAATAGACAATAGGTGCAGGAGTAGTCCATTTCGCCCTTCGAGCCATTCAATGTGATCATGGCTGATCATCCCCAATCAGTACCCCGTTCCTGCCTTCTCCCCATATCCCCTGACTCCGCTATTTTTAAGAACCCTATCTAGCTCTCTCTTGAAAGCATCCAGAGAACCTGCTTCCACTGCCCTCCGAGGCAGAGAATTCCACACCACACTCTGTGAGAAAAAGTGTTTCTTCATCTTCATTCTAAATGGCTTACTCCTTATTCTTAAACTGTGGCCCCTGGTTCTGGACTCCCCCAACATGTTTCCTGCCTTTAGCGTGTCCAAACCCGTAACAATCCTATATGTTTCAATGACATACCCTCTCATCCTTCTAAACTCGAGTGTACAAGCCCAGCTGCTCCATTCTCTCAGCATATGACAGTCGCGCCATCCCGGGAATTAACCTTGTAAACCTACGCTGCACTCCCTTAATAGCAAGAATGTCCTTCCTCAAATTAGGGGACCAAAACTGCACACAATACTCCAGGTGTGGTCTCACTAGGGCTCTGTACAACTGCAGAAGGACCTCTTTGATCCTATATTCAATTCCTCTTGTTATAAAGGCCAACATGCCATTCGCTTTCTTCACTGCCTGCTGTACCTGCATGCTTACTTTCATAGACTGATGTACAAGGACCTCCAGATCCCGTTGTACTTCCCATTTTCCCAACTTGACGCCATTTAGATAGTAATCTGCCTTCCTGTTTTTGCTACCAAAGTGGATAACCTCACATTTATCCGCATTAAACATCATCTGCCATGCATCTGCCCACTCCCCCAACCTGTCCAAGTCACCCTGCATTCTCATAGCAAAGGACAACAGAAGGTAACAAAACACCCTGCATTCTCGTAGCATCCTCCTCACAGTTCACACTGCCACCCAGCTTTGTGTCATCTGCAAATTTGCTAATGTTACTTTGAATCCCTTCATCCAAATCATTGATGTATACTGTAAATAGCTGCGGTCCCAGCACCGAGCCTTGCGGTACCCCAACAGTCACTGCCTATTAGATTAGATTAGATTAGATTACCTTTTATTGTCATTCAGACCGAAGTCTGAACGAAATTGAAGCAGTCATACATACAATACAATACAATAAAAAACAACAATAAACACATATTAACATCCACCACAGTGAGTCCACCCAACATCTCCTCACTGTGATGGAGGCAAAAGTCTTAGGTCTCCAGTCTCTTCCCTCCTCTTCTCCCTCTGCGCTGAGGCGATACCCCCCGGGCGATGTTACAACTGTCCCGCGGCTCAAACACCGCGGCCCGGGGCCCGGGCCTCAGAAGCTATGAGGACTGGAAGGCAAGACGACTAGTTCATAAATCACTCTTTTGTAATAAATTGTCACCTTAACTAATGTATCACTTCATTTGGCAGAATGAAGGAGGTCATAAACTGAAGTTAATTTATCTGGAAATATTTAAACAAGCCAAACAAAGTTTGTCGAAAACAAAGCTCAAGGAAACAAAACTTGAGCATAGAGCAGTATTGCATAAGAGCCTTGCCCACAATGTTTGTGTCAAACATGATGCCAAGACCAACTCTTCTCTGCCTGTACATATTCCATATCTCCTCATTCCCTGCATATCAATATGCCTACCCAAAGGTTTCTTAAATGCCTCAATTTTATGAAATATGGTATATCTGGGAGAGTACTAAAGTCTTGTGCTACTCAGCTTGCTCAAGTGCTCACCACAATATTCAACCTCTCCCTGGCCAAGTCCGTGGTCCCTGCCTGCTTCAAAAGATCCACCTTTGTATCAGTGCCAAAGAATGCCTCTCCAGCTTGCTTGAATGACTACCGACAGGTGGTCCTCACCTCGGTAGTCATGAAATGCTTCGAGAGGTTGATCAAGAACCACATCTGCGCTTTCCTCCCTCGCACCATGGACCGGCTGCAGTTCGCATACCGTCCGAACAGATCAGGCACGTGCCGTCAGGGTAGGCAAGGTAGGCAGTACATACCCCGACTAAAATTATAAATTGGTCATTATTTTATATATAAAATATATAAAACATATATAAAATGGTCATAAATAGTAAAGGCACAGGAGAATTATGCTTCCCTAAGAGATCGATCTTTTAGGCAGCAGGGCTCTCGCTTAACTTTTTTTACCTGTTGCCAGCCGGGCAACCTAGGCAGCTTTTTAGGTTGCCAAATGACAGTTTAGGTGGTCATTTAAGATGGCTTGCACAACACGTGCGATAATGTGTTCTGACGAAGTGCGTAGTTACCAGTCAGAATTATGCTCAATGAAGCATTCACATATTATTTCTGCTTCAAATAAAGTCACAAACTCAACATATTCACCAATCAAGACATGATATATACAATGACATGCAGCAAAATTACAATATAGTATCTCATCTCTTTTTACACATTGCAATGAATGCAATTTCTATTATTTCTTTCCACTTCCAAACAAAATTCTGGTTGGATTATTCAGCGTATGATCAACTTCGGTGAGACCAAGTTCAGGGTTGGCGATTGCTTCGCACAACGCCTCCACTCAGTTCGCAGAAACCAACCTGATCTCCCGGTGGCTCAGCACTTCAACTCCCCCTCCCCTTCCGAATCCGACCTTTCTGTCCTGGGCCGCCTCTATGGCCAGAGTGAGGCCCACCGCAAATTGGAGGAACAGCACCTCATATTTCGCTTGGGTAGTTTACACCCCAATGGTATGAACATTGGCTTCTCCAATTTCAGGTAGTCCTTACTTTCTCCCTCCTTCCCCTCCCATTCCCAGCTCTCCCACAGCCTACTGTCTCCGCCTCTTCCTTTCTTTTTCCTGCCCCCCTCCCCGATATCAGTCTGAAGAAGGGTCTCGACCCGAAACGTCGCCCATTCCTTCACTCCATAGATGTTGCCTCACCCGCTGACTTTTTCCAACTTTTTTGTCTACCATCTATTCACACAAGTTCTGTTATCCCACTTTCCTCACCCACTCCCTACATACAGAGATAAGTTAACCTACAAAGCCAATGCGTCTTTGGGATGTGGGAGGAAACCCACACGCTTGCAGGGAGAATGTGCAAATTCAACACAGACAGTGCCCGAGGACAGGATCGAACACAGATCTCTGGCGTGTGAGGCAGCAAGTCCACCAGCTGCCTCAGTTCCAACAGACAAAAAATTATACGTTGATAACTTTGGTTCCTAATAAAAAGAAACTATCCATTTTCACTGTTAAATCTCTAAGTGACGCAAAGTCCCCCTTTACAGTTACTGTATGTTTCAATTCAGTTCAAGACTATGGGGCTGTACATTGGCCATAAAGTTGCTGCTTAAAATTGCCAGAGACCCGGAATTGATCCTGAATATGGGTGCTGTCTGTATGGAGTTTGCTCCTTTTCCCTTTGATCGCATGGGTTTTCTCCGTGTGCTCTTGTTTCCTTCCACATTCCAAAGGTGTGCAGGAACCTTTTTCAGACCCAACCCAAAACGTAATATTTGCCTTTTGTCCAGAGATTCTGTCTAACCTGTTGAGTTACTCCAGCTTTTTGTGTCTAACTTCAGTTTAAACCAGCATCTGCAGTTCCTTCCTACACACATGATACTATACGCTAGAACTTTATTAATCCCAGGATGGAAAATGTGTGCGTGTGCGTGTGTTATAGAACTAGTGTACGGGTGATCGGTGGTCGGCGTGGACTTGGTGGGCCGAAGGGCCTGTTTCCACACCATATCTTTAAATTGAACTAAAAACACTAAAACCAGAGGAAATCTAAAGAAGGGTCTCTACCCGAAACGTCACCCAATTTCTTCTATCCAGAGATGCTGGCTGCTGCATGGAGTTCCCCCGCACAATTAAAGCATGGAATAGTCTTCACCCTACTTTAGGTACCCAACCAGACACAATTAAATTTAAAGTAGCTCTTTCTTCCCCCCCCCCCCCAAGAACCATTTTTTGCTTAAGTCCAGTTTGGTGGTGGTGGGTCCACTCCTGTTTAATTTCCATTTCGAATATTTTTGGAGGACCAGGAAACCAAGAGTTACTCCAGCGAGTGATTCTGCGTTGGTTTTCACCAGTCACGGCGATGCGGCGACCGGACAGCAATGGCGGCCAGATCTCAAACAATGCAAAGGGAGAGAGAAAGTGGCCGACGCCAACCAGTTGCAGTGCACATGTGCAGGGCGGCACATGCGCACAACGACGGCCGATGATGTGCTGGCCAAAGATCCTCGCCACAGGATCTTTGGTGCTGGTCGTGGTTGTGCGCATGTGGAGGGGGAGGATGTGCAGGCCGTGGCAGTGTGCATGTGTAAGGCGGCCTACCGTGCCGGCGGATGAGGAGAGAGCGGAGAGCGGAGACCCAGCGGCCCGGACACGGATGGCGGGCGGAGACGGAGAGTGACAGAGAGAGAGAGAGAGAGAGAGAGAGAGAGATAGAGAGGGGGTCCGCTCAGAATTAAACGATAAGTGTCCTGGGTGCTTGCCAAGCCGGGCAAAATGGCACGGCTTTTACCTTGCCCGGCGGGACTGTAAGTTAACATTGGCAACCGGGCAACCGCTAATTTCGAGCTCTGGGGAGGGATAATTCTCCCGTGCCTTTCATCCGCAGTACATTTAGAACACGGAAATATGTGCTACTCACGTGCCGTTGACGATGCTTCAAGCCATCAGCGGAAACGGTCCGTAAAGGCAGCTGAAATTCTGCCTTTACACCGTGGACTGCGTGCATGTGCTGCGCACTGCGCATGTGCACCAGCCTACTGCGCATGCGCAAGTTTCTTGGCGGGTTTTTCCAAAGATGGATAGTGATTACCTGAAGAGTTTCTCGAAGCAAAGTTACGAGGAAAAGACCAAAATAATTGAAAATGGCAGATCAATGCCGGAACTTAAAGAACTTCAACAGCGCAAAAGAACAAAAATAATTAGAACATTTAAAACAGCTTGGTACAACAGGAAACAAAGAGAGAAGAATGGATTTTGTGTACAAATAATATGGTAAGTAAATTTCTTTGAGCTATATGTTTTTAAATACTTTATTAAGAGATAGGACCGATTGAAGACAAATTACTTGATAAAAGTCGAGAGAACAATCTGCGCATGCGTGGTTTCCAAGTTTTTAAAAAAAGCCACTGACAACCCTGACTAATTACTCACGGCACGAGCCTGGAACAGATCCACGGATGATGCGGTCTCCCAGGTTCTGCACACCACTCTCTCTCACCTTGACAGCCAGAAGGGGGGGGGGGGGGACTATGTGAGGATGCTGTTCATTGATTTCAGTTCAGCTTTCAATACCATAGTCCCTGCCAGACTTGCTGAGAAGCTGCTGGAACTGGGGCTGAACACTCCCCTGTGTGCCTGCGTCCTAGACTTTCTCACTGCCAGGCCCCAGGTAGTCAAGATGGGGAGACATACCTCCCCAACCCCCTCACCCTGAAAACAGGTTCCCCCCCCAGGGTTGCGTCCTCAGCCCCCTCCTGTACTCCCTGTACTCACATGACTGTGTGGCTATGTTCAGCTCCAACTCCATCATCAAGTTTGCTGATGACACTGTGGTGGTGGGCCTGATCTCTGATAACGATGAGAAGGCCTACCGGGAGGAGGTGGCTGATCTGGCACTCTGGTGTCAGAACACCAGCCTCCTCTTGAATGTCACAAAAACGAAGGAGCTGATTGTGGACTTTAGAAGGGCACAACAACCGAGGACGTACATGCCACTGGAGATAAATGGGACTACTGTGGATAGGGTGAGCAGCTTTAAATACCTGGGAGTCCACATCACAGAGGATATAACATGGACAACACACACTGCCACACTGGTGAGTAAGGCAAGGCAGCGCCTTTATCACCTCAGGCAGCTGAGGAAATTCAGAGTCTCTCTGAGGATCCTTCAGTGCTTCTACTCTGGGGCTGTAGAAAGCATCTTGTCCGGCAACATCTCAATCTGGTTTGGGAACAGCTCTGCCCAGGACAGGAAGGCTCTGCAGAGAGTAGTGCGTTTGGCCAAACGCACTATGGGAACAACACTCAACCCCCTGCAGGACTTATACACCAGGAGGTGCAGCAACGGACTGTTCCAGCTGCTATGGTCAGGCAAGCGCCTCTGCTGTCACACTGTGAAAACAGAGAGGATGAGACGGAGTTTCTTCCCACAGGCCATCAGGACTGTAAACTCATATCTCACCGGGGACTAATTTACTGTTGTGTTGTGTCTTTTTTTTTTTTTTATTCCTAAAATGTAGATACTGGTTCTATTCTGTTCTGTTGTTTTTGCACAATCCGCAGGCATTGCCACTTTCATTTCACTGCACATCTTGTACGTGTATGTGACAAATAAACTTGACTTGAAATAAGATTACTAATGTAAAATAATTGAGCTTCTACTTTTATACCTACTCAATGAAATCCAGAAAATCTGCAAAATTATTCCTTAAAGTAGAAACATAACAAATATTCTTGCAGAAGTTCCTTCCTGGTATTGAAAGGTTTGATAATGTCAACTTGTGCATTTCTGCATCCCTCCCACTCTTCAAAGTTTTTTCAGGAAACCCATAAAATTCAGGTCTCACCAAAAGCCAAACAAAAGCAAAAAAACTGCAGCCTGCTGCTGGGGACCAGCTTTACTTAAACTAGTAAAAGCTGATGGGTAATGGATCCATACAGCCTGGATTCAAAAAGCATTAGAAGATAGACACAAAATGCTGGAGTAACTCAGTGGGACAGGCTTATCTGGAGAGAAGGAGTGGGTGACGTTTCGGGTCGAGACCCTTCTTCAAAAAGCACATCTTTGTTACATAAATATTCATTTTAACAGCAAAATATAAAACATCTCTTTCCCCCATCAAGAGTAGAAACCAAGAAAATAATTTTTTTTTTAAATCAATTTATAAAAATTGCAGGACGGAAGAAAGGGGCAGCATTCAACAAATTCCAAAAGGTTTCTTTTCCAACTTCAGTTACACAACTAAATGGTGAGCAGATTTGCCTTAAAATTACATGCACTGGAACACAAGTATACTTATTATCTTTCTGAAATCATCCAGGCAAGAAAAATGACACAAAAGACAACACTTAAAAAATAAATGCAAGGGCTTCATCTGTGGAAAATAGTGCCATCTAGTGCAGTGAACTTGAACTTGACCTATGTTTTCGAGTATCAGAGAAAATCATGAACTAGATCAAAGAAAAGAGACTGCCACACCATGTTAGTTTATAGGCTGTTCAAGTATGGGTGGAAGCAGGTAGAAGAAGAATTTTAATTTATTAATTCATCCTTTACTAATTCACCAATTAGTAAAGGATGAATTTACTAATTCACCAATTAGTATTCATGAAAACTGATCTGCGTACAAACAAATCTAACTTCATCAGCTTCTCCAAACAAAATTTTATACTAGTTATTAACATTTAAATTAGATTCACTTGCCTCTTTGAGATTGCTTGAACAGGAATTGATCTTTGGTCCATAAAAGCATTACCACCCCAGCAACCAAACCCAAACCCAGTTTCTTCCTTAGTTCTGAATTCCCTGATTTATACCACATAGCCGCAATATGAAAAGGACTTTCAGGAGGCTACTCTAAAAGCCTTGGTTATAAAGCAATTATAATAAACAAACTATCACATCTTCATTTCACTTCTAGAACAACAGGAGACTCTGGCTGGGTTCATTTATGAAAGGGACCCAGAGGATATTTTTCCTCTGTAATATCACACAATATTTTTTTCTCTCAAATTTTCACTGGAACATGGGAAGTTTAAAATAAATATGTTTGTGCACACAGGAGAATAATTTGTACAGCAACAGACTGCCCAGTGGTAGAAATATGTTGGAAAGAACTGCAGATGCTGGTTTAAACCAAACATTAACCCCAAAAGCTGGAGTAACTCAGCAGGTCAGGCAGTATCTCTGAAGAAAAGGAATAGGTGACATTTCAGGTTGAGACCCTTCTTCTGAAGACCAGTGGTAAATCCGGGTCCACTCAACACCAACAGAATGCTTAAAACGTAGAAAGCTATCCACGGATAACTGGCAGTGCTCATGACAATTATCACAAAATCATGACTTAAAGTCTTTTGAAAATCCAGAATGCTGGAGGATTTCCATATTGTACATATAAGAAAATGAACGAGCATGTTTATTTGAAAATTTTACCGCTTCACCATTAATATCAAGTTGCCCAAAACTCCACTGAAAATTTTGGAAAAGGAAATTAAAAATACAAAATTCCAGATATAGACAGTAAATTAGTTTGTATACATACTTTACATATTTGCATCTTATAAAATTGCTGCATCAAAGAAAATGAAAGGCCCAAAACATTATCTCACTTTCTTGTAAATGTTGACTTGACCTACTGAACAGTTCAGGGACATCATTTATTCTAAAGTGCCCCTAATCTGACAAAACTGGCAATGCTCCGCATGTAAATAAACACAGGCAAATTTAAAAAATCTAAATTGAACTTTTAAGTATTTAAAAAATATTTCCATAAATTTTCAAGTTCAGATTGCTGTAGCAAGACTGATATTTAACCATGATTTGGACTCAGTGAGTGTGCAATTATTGACCAAAAAAAATCCAGATTCAGATCTAATTATGGAAGCTTTATTGGTTCATTCTTCAAGGATCAAAAAATCAAACCACAAAAAAAATCTAACTTCTGACTGAAGCCCAGCTGAAACTGCAGCAAACATAATATTTCCATCAACTTAGCATTTTCAGATCAAAATTTGCAATATCACTTCAATAACCTATTACAGGATTGAGTGGGCTTGTTAGATAATGCGTGCTAAGATATTTTTGCTGTCTTACTTTTATTATTCTGAAGCCATATAGTTATAACTTCTCACCACCTCTCTATCAATAAGCTCCAAATGTAACATCTCCACACATTTCCAGATATCAAGCCAAAAATATATTGCTAAATTTTAACTACCCCACCCTCATTTACAAACCTTTAACTTCAGACCTCTAGTGCAAAGAACAAGTCTAGTGTCTCTAAACTCCTTTTCCATTTCCATATTTTGTTTCTGATACATTATTTGGAGTAGTTCATTAAAAATGTTAGAACACCAAAAATTTCCCATATCCTTAAAAGACCGCCATTGCACCTTTTCCTACATAGCCGAATTTCTTGACCCACAGATGTTGCATTTACCTGAAGCAAACTCCAGAAAGCTCATCCCAAAACTGTAAAAGGTCACTTGGAAAATTTGCTACATTTGCTAGAAATGCAAATGCAGTCATATCTAAGAATGAATCTTTCATAGGTTAGAAGGGGGCAGAGATGTTGTTCAGCAAAATCTCCAAGATGCTTAACCAGTGGTAATCCGAGTGCTAACAAAACAGATTACATTGTGTGCTTGCAAGTGACTCCCCAAAATATTAAATTAAGAACGTCAGGGTATCTAGAGAACACGTTAAATGCAAGTTTACCCTTCCCAGAGGTGACGTTAACACTGTAGATCTTCAGTGACAGTTCTGTTCCTTTAGATGTTAATTAAGACTGAGCCATGCCAAATGCTGCAGAAACTATGCTAATTTCTAGAAACAATATTTGAACAATCTGAAATATTACAAAACCATGTTTGCGAATAGTCAGGTTAACTTATTGTAAAAAGAAGTAACACTTTTGCTCTTCTCTTCCACTCAAACCTTGCCATCTTGTAAAATTAAATTTCTGCCAGAAAAATTGCCATGTTTTAGCAGTAGAGGCTGGAATGAGCGAGGGGGGGGGGGGGGGTTCAAATAACTTGTACAGTTCTATGAGGGGAAACATCCCATCTAAATAAATCTACAAGGGCTCTAGAACAGTCACATTACATTTTCACTTTTCTCACACTCCTTCAGCTGCTTTCCTTTCCTGCTCACCAATGTTTAACCATATAACAATTACAGCATGGAAACAGGCCATCTCGGCCCTTCTCGTCCGTGCCGAACACTTATTCTCACCTAGTCCCATCTACCTGCACTCAGACCATAACCCTCCATTCCTTTCCCGTCCATATACCTATCCAATTTATTTTTAAATGATAAAATCGAACCTGCCTCCACCACTTCCACTGGGAGCTCATTCCACACAGCTACCACTCTCTGAGTAAAGAAGTTCCCCCTCATGTTACCCCTAAACTTCTGTCCCTTAATTCTCAAATCATGTCCTCGTTTGAATCTTCCCTACTCTCAATGGAAAAAGCTTATCCACGTCAAATCTGTCTATCCCTCTCATCATTTTAAAGAGCTCTATCAAGTCCCCCCTTAACCTTCTGCGCTCCAAAGAATGACTTAACTTGTTCAACCTTTCTCTGTAACTTAGTTGCTGAAACCCAGGCAACATTCTAGTAAATCTCCTCTGTACTCAATCTATTTTGTTGACATCTTTCCTATAATTTGGCGACCAAAACTGTACACCATACTCCAGAATTGGCCTCACCAATGCCTTGTACAATTTTAACATTACATCCCAACTTCTATACTCAATGCTCTGATTTATAAAGGCCAGCACACCAAAAGCTTTCTTTACCACCCTATCTACATGAGATTCCATCTTCAGGGAACTATGCTTCCTAGATCCCTCTGTTCAACTGCATTTCTCAATTCGCTACCATTTACCATGTACGTCCTATTTTGATTTGTCCTGCCAAGATGTAGCGCCTCACACTTATCAGCATTAAACTCCATCTGCCATCTTTCAGCCCACTCTTCCAAATGGCCAAAATCTCTCTGTAGACTTTAATTGCATACTTCATCCAGCCTTTCCTTCATCAAGGAGGTACATACTCTATATGGTCTTTCTATTATCAACACTTCAACTTGGCATCCAGGAGCTAATCCCACTGCACCAAGGCTAGTCCCCACCCTCGATCCACTGTAAAATTCTGCGGAAATATAAAGACTTCACCAAAAACGAGCTTGCTCGCGTGGTGTGGTTGCTATTACTGATAGGGCTCCGATTATGCATTTTAATTTAATTCCCATATACTACCAGAAAGTTCCTTTAAAAAAAAAAAAAAAATATTCCCAGAAAAAAATGACAGTTGTGCTTTGTGAAAGGAACACTATTACTCACAAGAATCAGCAAGTCCAAATATCAAAAACTCCTTGTACAAATGACAGAGTGTTGTCCCACATTCATACATTGGTCACATTTCCCTTATAACACAGTAGATTCAAAATTTATTGCGCTCACCCCAATTCCCCACAGGTTATACCACATCCATTTCCTCCTTGTCTATAACCCCTCAAACCGT
This sequence comes from Amblyraja radiata, assembly GCF_010909765.2. Classification (NCBI taxonomy): domain Eukaryota; kingdom Metazoa; phylum Chordata; class Chondrichthyes; order Rajiformes; family Rajidae; genus Amblyraja; species Amblyraja radiata. Next base: position 58,077,683 of record NC_045958.1, on the reverse strand, counting down.
CCTTTTTATTCTATGACTTAATGCTATTTTTCCCCTTCAAGATAAAGTGCGTGTGTGGTTTGTGAAGTGCCCTGGGCTTAATGCTACAAGGTAACTTACAACTACAAGTTTACTTCAATTGGAAGACAGTAACTGGCTCACGTTATGTGAACAAATCATCGGATGTTACCTATCAAGGTATGCAACATGGGAAGAAACACAAATGGTTCTTAAGAATAGAGCATAACAAATTGTAAATAGAGTTAATCATCTTTGATTTACTGCCACCCCTCTAAGGACCTCTGAATCAATTGATTAATCAAGCATGACTAGTGTCTAATTTAACAGTGAATGCTAAACATTATATTTCATAAATCAATAGACAAGTGTTTGAATAAGCAAACATATTTCAGGCCCTCAAAATTTTTCAAGTATGTCTTGAACAAACTGGAATAGAACGACTGTATTGAGTCATTGTGGAGTATTGAGAAGCTTGTGTTTCACCCGAATTTGCCAGAAATCTCCACAAAGAAGAACATTGCACTGTCGAGTTACCAAAAAAGGGTTTAATTACAATATCTGCATCCTTCAACCCTTTCAATGTAAACTTGACAAACAATAACTGAGATCAACTGTTAAACTTAAAAATCAGACTTAAATCAATCTTGAGTCACAATACTTCCCCGTTCTACCATTTATGCAAAAAGAAAAGAGAAGCTGACATGATCGGGTTGAGTGGCGACCTCAATTTGTGACGGATTGCACAACAAGGTAATGTAGAATACTAACACGAGTTCTGAAAGATACTTAGCAAAGTTTTAAATGAAAGGAGAATTTGGATCTTGTCCACCCACGAGGAGCGTTACAATTGACGACTGATCATTGGGCACGTGTTTTTAATAACGCTTTGTGGTCCAGTGTAGTTGCTATATTCATACTGTTGCCGAGTTTATTTCCACCCCACACCAAATCTGTCGCTCTTATACAGCGGTAGCATGGTCAGGGGCTTCCCCACACACCCAAACGCGGGATGCGTTTAAACAGGGTAACGCTGCAATTACAATGCCTCGTCGGCAACAACTAACTTGCTCGAATTAAACCCACTTTGGGCCAGCTGGAAACTCAGAATGAACTTCATTCAAACTGTTATACCAACCCATTAACTCCGGACCAAGTAATCTCGGCTCGCAATAAACCTTTCACCCCACCCGCGCAATTAAACCACGATCTGGGTGGTGCAGCGATAGGTTAAAATAAAAACCCAAAGCACGATAGTAAACATTTCCTGATCAAATCTGCCAAGCTCGGTTTTGACATCTTGCTCTGCCGGATGCGTTAACACGTTGCAAAGCGAAAAAGTTCGAGTCACAGTAAAGGATCACACGTTAACTAGATTTGCCTACGGAGAAATCTGTTGCTTTTTGCCTGTTTTACTTCGCATTTTGGATATTTTTCATCCACGGTAACCTTTGATTCGCAGAAAGTTCTTTCGAACGGAATATCGCGTTCGCATGTGTCATCACCCGCGCTTAATACAATTTCATTTTAATTAAGTTTCCAACCGCAGGTGTTAAACTGATGCAAAGTTTGCATTGGCTTGCTGTCTGCATTTAAAAAAAAGGTTAATAAAGCAATTCGTCAATAAGTTTATTAAAAGTAGTTATAAAGCCCGCTTACCTAAAAAACTGTATCGCAGCACAAGACGTCAGAAACTCGATAATAAATGTATTTCACCAAAACCTCCAAAGGCACCTGGCAGGAACATTCCCAAATATACATTGATACTCAACTACAGAGGAGTTGTTGTGGCAGATGAACCAGGATCTTGTTCGAAGCGGCAGGGTTTCAGTATCAGAAGAAAGATGGAGATGTCCGATACTGGCTACCAGTATCCCCAACCAACAAAACACATGTAAATGCCACATAACATTATTTCATTGACTAAGTTCACTCGCCATCTAATGTAACCAAAATAAAAGTGTAAGCAAGTTTTTAATCCAATCGCGAGGTTGTTCGAGAAGCTCAAATGCTAAAGTTGCATCGCAATGTCGCTTATGTGAATAACCTACCGCTAGGAAAACATCAATATTTAAGACTCGCTGTAATACATAACTACCACGTTTATTTTTTAACTCACTCAGCCCTCTATGGACTCTATTAAGGCACCTGCGCTCGGAGGGCAGCCAGGTTGACAGACAAAAAACAAATAAAAGGAAATGCATCTTTTGCAGCTGACCGTGCTTACCCCGCTTGGGTCTGGGGAAACTGTCGTGCAAGTGGAAGACGACTTTCTCCACAAAGTGCTGAATGTTGCTGTGCTCCGGCCCCCTGACAAACACCATCCAGTCGTGGGTGAATCCTTCAACCGTGGGTTTCTTCCGAACCTGGGCCCGATGGCCTAGCTCCAGCTTAACCTGAACCGCGGCAGCCTGAAATACGTACACACACATACACAAGCGCGTCAACATAGATAGCAACAAGCCCGGGCGCCGGCACCAGGAGCCGCAGCAGCCTGGAAGTGTTGGGCTCTTTCTCTCGCCCGGACAGATGCAGTTTTGCCTGCTGCATGCAATCGTCAGGCATGTGCAAAAGCAAAACAAAAAAAATCTCACACAAAACTCCGGGCAAACACACATAGATGGGCAGACAGACAGAGTGGCAGCTCCGGGCCACTCGGCGGGGCGGGTTACTCACCGAGGCGGCCATCCTCACTCCCTCACCCACAGAGCGGAGTGGAGCAGGGGACGGGGACAAGCTGTGAGCCTCAGCCCTCACAGCCGCTCCGTACAAACAGCAGAGTCGTTGCGGCTGTATACTGGGAGAGTGCGGCCAGAACCCCCGCCGATGGCGGACATTGTACACACGCACACACTCTCACTCTCTCTCTCTCACTGTCTGAGAGTGTGAATGTGTGTGTCTTATTACTGAGAGGGAGTCCGGCCGTCCGAGCATGCGCGTTCTGTCACACAGCCACCCCCCTCTCGACCCAGACAAGCAGCCGGCACCTTCAATGCGCTGGAGACTCCAGCCCTGCCACTCGGGAGAATCCCATGCACAAATACAAGGGGACGGGAGGGGGACCCCAGCAAATACTCTCACATACACACCGTGCACATTTGCAGTAAGGCCGAACCGTAGGCATTTGCAGTAGGCACGCATACTTTACACACAATCAGAAGCGCAATTATATTCTGAATTATTGCCGAGCGGCGAAGTCCACGGATATCGAAGGGGACAATCCAAAAACGAAATATATTGGCAATGAAAGGAATGGGAAACAACCCGCGATGGAATAACGAGAAAAATACTGATTTTCAGTTAAGGGAGGCGAGGCGATTATGTTTAAGAGAACAAAACATACAGCCAGCTAATGTGAAGGGAAATATATCAAAGTCATTGTAAGTGATCAATTATATTCATGGGACAGTGGCATCAGGAATGTGTACACCGGTAAAATAGAGATCGGGTTTATGCGGGAAAATGCCAGAATTAGATGTCTTTATTCGTGTGCACCCTCTCTTCCCTGTTTTCATTTGCACCCCCTTCCTTCCTTTTATTCATGCTAGTCCACAGTGCGGTGTGTGAAATGGGCGTTGCAATTTGTCCATCTCTGGTGCTGCTTGTCCAACAGGGGGCATCACGTGGACTATGTGGGGGGACGGGCGTGAAGCGCTGGTTTCAGAACACAGAATAAAGCAAATCCATGTCTTTTCTCTGCTAGTGTTATATATATAACGTCTTGAATACGTACCTGGTCGATTGATTTAAATGCATTTAAGTGAATAATTACAGTACATTTCTTATTAAACGACAGTGATACCGAAGATGAAGATAAAACGCTCAACCAAGGGGTAATTGTGGGCCATTTAGATACAATTCGCGCAACCTATCAGCTGAATATGGAAATGTCAAAAAGAATTTAAGAAAAATAAAAGCGCGTTTACAAGGCTGTCGGTTGCTTCCCTAGTCGGCAAATTGAATTATTTAAACACAGGAACAAACCCCTATAATGTGGCTTATCATGACGGTTGATTATGCCGTTTTATATCAGAACGTTAAAAGTTGATCAAATCAGATTATTAATTAAATTTGAGTCTGTCGAATGGCAGTAGTGCAAATAAAATGCCCTAGGTCCATTTTGAAATGTCATTATTACAATTATAATTATTATAGGACGGCACAGTGGTGCAGCTGGCAGAGCCGATGTCTCACAGCGCTGCAGAACCTGACCTCGAGTTCTATCTATGTGGAGTTTGCGCGATCTACCAGTGACTGCGTGTGTTTGCTCCATTTCCCTCCCATTCCCAACGTTGTGCGGGTTTGGAGGTGAGCTGGCATCTGTACATTGTCCCTGGTGTGCAGGCAGTGTATGTGAAAGCGGAATAAAATAGTTAGTGTGAACGGGTGGTCCATGTGGACTCGGTGGGCCGAAGGGCCTGTTTCTGCCCTGTATCACTGAAATTAAACTATCCACATAATACATATGGTTTGTGATTATTAATTGATCTTTGGAGAAATGCTGATCAAACTCATCACCTATATGGTAACGTTGGAAGTTACATCTGGGTAAGGAGGCTGTGGTATCGAGTCTGGGTAAGGAGGCTGTGGTATCGAGTCTGGGTAAGGATGCTGAAGTCTGAAGAAGGGTTTCGGCCCGAAACGTCGCCTATTTCCTTCGCTCCATAGATGCTGCTGCACCCGCTGAGTTTCTCCAGCATTTTTGTGTACCTTGGAAGTTACATCTGACTGATTTACGACTGGTGAAGGTCCTCTCAGTCTGCAACATTAATCAAGCAGTATGTGTTTACAGTAGTGTGAAAGGTGTCAACTTGTTCAATAAGCAAGGGGGTAGTTTGCCTTCTTAAAAGGATGAGTACATAATGTATTATACGATTGCTTGTGCAAAACGAAGAAAGGAGACCAGACTTGTTGACCCCACATGATAACAGAAACTGTTATAGAAAGAATTTATAGAAAGTTAACCACTTAACAATTCCGACTCTACTGTTAAAGAGATACATATCAGAAGGCTACAAGAACTTTCAACTGCTACTTTTTCTCATTAACGTTCGGAGCTCTTTTACAATGACAAATAATAAACCCCGCGCTTGCTTGTTGTCCGCTTGAAATGAGAGTTGGCAACGTCTTTTGTGAACTCCAAATACTAAACACGCTGCAATAATTAAAACCATTGACCTCCCTTTGCCGCCGACTTTTCACTGAATCATATTAAACACCCGTTTATGGTGGTGGGAATTATCCTTGGACACTTAGATTAGTGTTCAATGCAATCCGTTTTAAGTAACAGTTCAACATAGAAGTTATTACCAAGCACTCCACTGAAATCTTGGTTTAATAACTTTGTAATTGCTCTTCTGAAAATGTGAAACTTGTATTACCTCGAGTTAACCAGCAAAACCCGCAAATGATACGGAAAACTAGGGTGCACAACACAACCTCAAGTGAGGGGGAAAATAACGTTACAGGTTGGAGACAGTTCATCAGAACATGATAGTATACAACCTGAAGCATTAACTGGTTAGTCTTTCCGCAAATGTTGCTTGACTGGCTAAACCATTCTGGCATGTCTGTCTTCGTTTCAGATTCCATCAACTGCTTCTTTTTTTCTCTCCTGTCAGTCAGAGCTTACCGCAACTTTGGGGCCTCTGTAACCAACCTGAGTGTGTGGAAGAGATGGGTGACGATTGAACTAAGTGCGGGCAGTGCGGCGGTCTCCACCTCCCGCCCCGTTACCCCTCCCCTTCCCGCCTCGGCGATCATCCAGTTCATCCGCGGATCAAAATTGGAGCGAGTTGGACGGTTTAAGATCTACAAGTCCACAGAAAACGGGGGCAAAAGCGTCCTTAACACCCCTCAGTCTGAGTGCCACCTTAATATGTGCACAGTGCCAACGCACATGAGCTGCACGTGTCATTACCGGCTAAGGTTTTACCTGCTCTCAGTGTTGTGAAGGATATGCTGGATATTGCCCACCACCTATCCTTTGTGGAAAAGTTCTTCCAGACCAACACCTTTGGTGGACATCATGTATCTTGTGTGGTGATTCCATGAGCAGACTGGCTGGATTGAGGAAATCTGCTAGGGACCACTCAGAGAAAGACCTCAAGTACTGCTGGAAGACCATCAATTTGGTGAAATACACTCTTTATTCTGCCCTAAATACGGCAAGATATCCAGAAAGGCATCTGGCCCATTTCAGACTGCAGGACTACATAGTCATATAGCATGGAAAGAGGCCCTTCATCCCAATTTGCCAATACTGACCAAGCCACCCTGTCTACAGAAGTTCCATCTGCCCTTGTTTGGCCCATGTTCCTCTACACCTTCGCTGTCCATGTACATGTTCAAATATATTTTAAATGTTGTTATCGTGCCTGCCACAACTACCCCCTCTGACAGCTCGTTCCTTATACCCACATGCGTGAAAAAGTTGTCCCTCAAGTTCTTAATAAATTTATCCCCTCTCACCTTAAACCTTTGTTCTCTGGTTCTTGATTCTCCTTCTCTGGGTAAAAGGCTCTGTGCATTTACCCTCAATCTTTTGTACACCTCAAAATGATCACCCCTCACTCAGCCTCCTGCGCTCCAAGTCCCAACATGCCCAGCCTCTCCCTATAGCTGAGGCCCTCAAATCCTGGCAACATCCTCATAAATCTTCTCTGCACTCTTTCCAGCTTAATAACACCCTTCCCATAGCAGAGTGGCCAAAACTGACCATGAAACTCCAAAGGCAGCCTTACAAACATCAAATACAACTGTAGCTACCCTCTCTACATGCTGATGGGCACAGCTAATGCAAAGGATTTATGGGGGAGGACCACCATCTAAGGTCCTTCTGGTGCTGGAGATTGAGGGGCTAAGTCTAGTAGGGACACCAAAGGAAGTGATGCCACCCCAGGGACCCATGAGCTATGTATATGGAAAAAGAGAGGTGCTAACACCACTGGGTATAACACGAGCAATATTGAATAAAGATATATTAAGTTCTGCATATATACCGTATTGAGTTCTGCATAATTTGTTGCACTTATATATGACAAATAAATTAATTTAATAATAAAAAGGCCCTAAATGATCAGAGATTTGTTCCATAATACAGCAAGAGTTCACACGCATTCACCTGTTGCAGCTGAGAAGAAGATCGTCATTGCTCTTGCCTGAGTTTTCCCCAAAATTCCTGTCTTTTGCAAAAACATAACATTTCCTTTTAAATTATACTTTACAGATAATACACACTGCAAATCATAACAACAGTGCATTTTTAATTTTTACAAAAAAACATTTCCTTCATGTGCCAATTCCTTTCAGAGAACATTAAACTAGAAACTCCTGCGTCAGATGGCATAAGAACACAACCAACCAGAGGTAGGGGTAGAGTGTGCCAGCAATAAAGGTGAGGGGTGTAGAAATCAACAAAGTGGGTGGATGTGGGTTGAGACCCCATTATGGATCTTGAGTTTAGCGGTGAAATTACAGAGTAAATTAGATCAAATTCAGGAGCAACCATCCATGAGCACTCCAAAGAAAACTGGATCATCGGTAATGGCAATGGAATTACATCACAGTGTGCATTGATGGTTCTGATGTGGAGATGGTCGAGAGGTTCAAACTCCCACTGTAAATATCACCAACAATTTTATACGAACCAACTACATTGATGCTGCAGCAAAGAAAGCACACCAATGCTACTGCTTCTTGAGGGAACCAAGGAAATTCAGTATGTCTCCACCAACATTAACACTTTCCACATTTGCAGCATAGAAATCATCCGACCAGAATGCATCACAGCTTAGTATGGCAACTGCTATCCCCAAGATGGTAAGAAATTGCAGAGTTTAACCCTAACCACCCCCCACCCACTGAACCATCCTATCCACAACTAGAGAGAAGTCATGAGCTACTGTCTATCTCATTGGAGACCCTCGGACTATCTTTAATTGGACCTGACCATGCACTAAATGTTAAACCCTTCAACATGCACCTGTACACTTTGGATGGCTTGATTGTAATCATGTATTGTTATTCCACTGTACCTTGCAACATGTGACAATAAACTAAAGTACTTCCTTGCAGCCCTTGCACATTTTTAAAATCTACACTTACTCTGTAGCTGTATTTTGCACTCGGTTTCCAATCTTGTTTTGCACTCTGTTGTAATGCATGGCATTATTTGCCTGGATAGCACACAAAATAAAGTTTTACACTGACAAAATAAACCAATACCAGAAACAGTATTTAGCTATTTTGTTCTTCCTGCATATTCTGCCTGTCAACATCCACCATTTATCGTCCAGCTCAGAGGGTTTGCCTCACACACTTGATTCATAGTTGTCTGATTGTAGCTGAAGTTACTATATGAAAGAAGATTGTTCCCTTTCACATCTAAATGCTGAGCCTTTGTAACATTATCCACAGACATAAACATGGTGACAGCTTCCATTTATATGCTAACAATGTTCAGTAATTCTTTTCTCTACTTCTGGTGACCTCTACCATTAAAGGAGGATATACTTGGAGGCAGTGCAGAAGTTTCACAAGGTTGATAAAGAGATTGACACATGAAGGTTGACCAAGTTGGGCTACCCTCAATAGAGTGCAGATCTTAATGAAATGTGCAATATTCTAAGGGGAGTAACAGGGTGGAAGTAGAGACTATGCTTCCATCGTCAGTGGGGGGCAAGGGACAGCAGGGGAAATAGTTTCAAAAAAATAAATCACTCATTTTAAATGGAGATAGAAATGAATTTCTTTATTTCAGAGCATTGTGAATCTCCAGCATTCAGAGGGGGTTCAAAAAACAAACTCGAGAGGGTTCAGACAAGATTCACCAGAATGTTTCCCAGACTAGAGGGCTTGAATTAACGGAAGAAAATGGATAGAGTAGTGAGAGGCATGGATAAGGTAGACAGTGGTAATCTTTTCTCCAGTGTTAGTGATCCTAAAACTAGAAAGTATAGGGTTAAAATGAGAGTGGAAAAGCTTAAGGGGGATCCAAGAGACAGCTTTTTTACAGAAGTGGCATATACATATACAATAGGAGTCAAGGGTGCTTAATTGTCATATGTAATGAAATGGAATAATGAAATTCCTACTTACAGCAGCACAACAGGTTTGTAAACACAGTAATCAATAGATAACATAATAAAACAGACAAAAAAAAATCAATAAATAAGACATCTCAATATAGTGCAAAACAAAAGCCTAAAGTCCCTCGTGCAATCAAGATAGTTTGTAGTTCAAAGTTTAGTTGATGTTTGTAGTGTTTAATAGCCTGACGGTTGTTGGGAAGAAGCTCTTCCTGAAACTGGATGTCATAGTTTTCATACTCGTATGCCTACTTATTGATGGCAGGAGCAAACCGAGAGAGTGGCCAGGGTGATTTGGGTCCTTGACAATGCTGGCAGCCTTATTGAGGCAGTGCCACTTATAGATCCACTAGACTAAGTGGGACCCGTTAGGTCCCCGTCACACGGGAGGCCTGGTCCTCCAATGCAACCCATTCCCCAACGCAATCATCTCCTACCTCAAAGGTAGGAGTTTCTCGACTAACATAGGCAACTCATTCTCCTCCCCAGCTAATCTCTGCTGTGGGGTTCCACAAGGTTCCATCCTTGGCCCCATTCTCATTTGTTGTGGGGGAGGGGGGGTTGTGGGGCGGGGGATTGTGGGGGTGGAGTGTTGTGTGGGCGAGGGGGCTGGGCGGTTGTGGGGGTTTTGGGGCGGGGGGATGTGTGGGCGGGGGTGTGTGGGGGCGGCGCAGAGTGGGGGCGGGGCAAAGTGGAGGCAGGGGAGTGTGGGGTGGTTTAGGGGCAGGGGTTGTGGGGGCGGGGGGTGTGTGGGTGGCGGGGGGGTGTTTTTGTGGGGGGGGTGAGTGTGTGTGGGGGGGTGGGTGTGTGTGGGCGGGGGGGTGTGTGGGTGGCAGTGTGTGAGGGGGGTGTGTGGGTGTGTGCGTGGGGGGGGGCGTTGGGTGTGTGTGGGCAGGGGGTTGGGTATGTGTGGGCAGGGGGGTGGGTGTGGGCAGGGGAAGTGTGTGGGCAGGGGGACTTGTGGGGGGGAGGGGTGTGTGGGCCGGGGGTTGTGTGGGGAGGGAGGGGTGTGTGGGCCGGGGGTTGTGTGGGGAGAGAGGGGTGTGTGGGCGGGGGGGGGGAGTGAGCTCGGAGAAAAGACGGGGAAGTCTTGGGGGAGAGGGGGGCATCATGGGGGAGGGGTAGGAGCCAGCGAGGGGGACCAGAGGGGCAGTGACTGCAATTGGCAGTGCGATGGGGACTCACACTGGGCGTTAGTCGTTCTCCTCCACCGGGATCAGAGTTTCTGCTTTCTGTTTGGGGATATCTCGACTCTGGGCCGGGCTGGGTCTCCGACGCTGGGTCTGGGCCGGGTCTCCGACGCTGGGCTGCTTGGGGCTGGGCTGCTTGGGGCTGGGCTGCTTGAGGCTGGGCCGCTTAGGGCTGGGCCGCTGCTTGGGGCTGGGCTGCTTCGGGTCCCTCCGAACGTCCGGCCATCCTCAGCTCCAGTAAAGACGTGATGGCGCAGGAAGGGGCGGACCATCCCGGGGAGTGACAGGGGAAGATTAATCCGCACGGCGCTGACTGGCAGGAGAAGAGATTGCTCTGCACATGTGCTTTTTTAAAGATTTTTAAACCTCGCTAACTTTTACAACATTCATCCGATCGGAAAGAAACTTGGTGCACTCGCAGCACAGGCAAACGGCGAGTGAACTGGCGATAAATCGCGAACCATTTTTGCGCAAATAGAAAGACTGTCAAACTGGAAGATAACAAGATCAGAGATTTAGTTATGTATAGATATATAGAAACATTGAAAATAGGTGCAGGAGTTCGCCATTCGGCCCTTCGAGCCTGCACCGCCATTATCCTGTACCTGCCTTCTCTCCATACCCCCTGATCCCTTTAGCCACAAGGGCCACATCTAACTCCCTCTTAAATATAGCCAATTAACTTGCCTCAACTACCTTCTGTGGCAGAGAATTCCAGAGATGCACCACTCTTTAGAAAATAGATAGATAGAATGGTGGAGAGGTTAGTATCCGTGATAGACTGGGCAGTGTTCACCACTTTTTGTAATTTCCTTCGATCCTGTTTGTTCGAGTTGCTGAACCAGGCTGTGATGTAACCAGTCAATATGCTCCGTACCGTACACCTGTAGTAGAGAGTATTTGCTGATATACTGAATCTCCTCAATCTTTTACAAATTGTTTGGGCAGGTACAGAGATATGAAAGATCTAAAGGCATACAGGCCGAATGTATGCAACCCCGGATTAACTCGATAGGCCTCTTGGTCAGCAGGGCCAAGTTGGGCCAAAGGACCCATTTCCATGCTAAATAACTGTTGAGTGAATCACACATACTCACAGATCTGGTACAGCGGTATTTATTGAATAACACATATAACACACTACAGCATGTTGCTTCTACTGTACAGCAGCATAGACTGACTGCACATGTCGGGTTGCAATAATATGAATAGTGTGATAGTAGGCGGAGCTTCTGATAATAAAGCACTACATTGGTTAATAAGTAAAGTAACCAATCTACATCTTTCCTTGTAGAAATAAAAGTGAAACACATCTAAATTAAAGTGACATATATGAATAAACACGTTACTAGGTGCTGACTGATTAATACAATAACCAAAACACTAATAGCGCATACAGGGAAGTACCGATGGTTCAAACAAAATTCCCATTTCTAAGGGGCGGCCTACAAACCCGTCCCGCGCATGTACGGTACAGATCCGCATCTCCTCCCTTCACCGGCGAAATAACCGGGGACCTCTGCGGCGAGAGCACTGGGGACCCGGGGGATGAACACGGCGAGTCTGGCGAGCGGGGCACCGAACGTGGTGGTGAGGGAGGGGGAGAGGGCACAACCAATGGTTGGTCTGCAGCAGCAGGGTGCGAGGGAAGGGACAGTCCGACAGTAGAAGGGTAGATCGGACGCGTTGCATCAGGATATGAGACAGCAGGACGTGGTTCCTTCACAGGAAGGAGATGTTGACAGTTGCGTCTGCAGATCTCTCTGTCGGCACTCACCAGGTATGAGCGCGGCTCTTTTCCGGGACAGTGAATGTAACCCAAACAGCCATAGCCCTTGTTGGTTTGAAGGTGAACGATTTGCCCGCTGGAGAGAGATTTAAGTGGTTTGCTGGACTTATCGAAAAATCGCTTCTGGGTATCGCGTTTCAGCTGCAGTTGTTTCTGTACAGCAGGTGGTGAATGGACCTGTGGCTGCAGCAGCTGCTGGAGCACGGGCAGGGCAGGGCAGCACGGGTCTGTCGAGACATCAGGCGTTGGGCAGGAGACCCCAGTATTGGGTCACGGGCGATGTTTCTTAAGTTGAGCAAGTCCAAGAACACATCGGATTTAGCATGGTGTGAGCGCTCCATTAATTGCTTGGCGCTCTGGACAGCCCGTTCTGTAAGTCCGTTTGACTGTGGAAATTCAGATTGCTGGTGACATGGTGAAAATCCCATCGTTGAGCAAAGTTTTTGAAGCACTGGCTGGTGAACTGACTGCCGTTATCTGACAAGAGGCGTGCAGGGGCGCCGTGCACGGCGAAATGGCGCGACAGCTTTTGGATGATTGCATCGGATGTGATGCTTTGGAGCAGGTCGATTTCGAACCAGCCCGAATACGAGTCAACGAGAAGCAGATATTGTTTGCCACGCCACTCGAATATGTCGGTAGTGACCGTGGACCAAGGCAGAGGAGGAACAGGGTGTGAGAGCAAAGGCTGCTTCTGTTGGTGTGATGTCAGGCTGTTGCAGACAGTGCAGGCTTGAACTTTCTCGCGCACATACTCGGTCATCCCGGGCCAGTAAAACATGCTCTTGGCTCGTAGTAAGGTTGCTTCCATGCTGGGGTGGCCCCTGTGGACGGTATCAAAGTATTTATCCCGTAGAACAGCTGGGATGACTGCTTTGTGACCCAATTATGACACAATCCTGCAGTACCAGGTAGTATGGGCGAATCGCAAGTGGGGCGTGATGTTGTTTATCCGGCCCGCCACACTGGATGACTGAGGACAGTAGTTGTAGAGTTGTATCTGCAGCCGTGTGCTCTCCCAGGTTGCATTAGCATTCTGTAGGTACATACGACACCATCATTACTGTGAACTGGTCTTTTTCAGACTGCTGTTGTTCGCAGGTTGTTTGTGGGGCTCTTGATAGCATGTCAACCAGATGCATGTCCTTGCCCCTTTTGTAGACTAGGGTAAAATCGAAGCACAGTAGCTGCACCATCATCCGTTGCAGGCAAGCAGGATCAGCATGAATGGGTTTGTTCAGAATGGTGACCAACGGTTGGTGGTTTGTTTCAACAGTCACAGACTTGCAAAAAATAAAGTCCTTGAATTTCGTACAGGCAAAAACCACGGCAAGTAATTCCTTTTCGATCTGGGCGTATCGTTGTTCTGTCTCGGACAGGGTACGGGAGGCATAAGCAATAGGTCTGTAGTCTCCTTCGGTGGAAGTCTGTAGGCATGCAGGACCGAGTCCATATTGGGAGGGATCACACGTGACCATCACCGGTAGGTTTAAAACGAAATAAGCGAGGATAGGAGTACTAGACAATTGTAATTTAAGGATTTCAAAAGCTTTCTGGTGTTGTGGGTGCCAAGACCCGTGTCTTTGTGAGTCAGTTGTCGTAAGGGAGCAGATATTTCGTTGAGGTTGGGAATGAATTTCCCCAAGTAGTTAACCATTCCAAGGAATCTCTGCAAACTCGTAACGCCAGTGGGAGCTGGCATCTCGTTGATGGCAGTGGTCTTGGAGGGGTCCAGTCTGAGGCCATCACAGGTGAGAACGTGTCCGACATAATGGACCTCCTTGACACGAAATCTGCACTTCAGAGGGTTGTGCTTGAGATGGATGTCTTTAGCACGGTGCAGTACTTTTTTTAAGTTGGCATCATGTTCAGCCATGTCGCGTCCAGCAACAAGAATATTGTCGACAATGATAGCGCATGGATACCTAGTAAATAATTGTTCCATTGTGTTTTGGAATACCTCACTGGCAGAGTTGATGCCAAAGGGCATCCGCACAAATTTGTAGCGGCAAAAGTGGGTGCCGAATGTGATGAGATTGGACGAGTCGGGGTGCAGCAGAATCTGCCAGAACTAACTTTTGGCATCCAGAACAGAAAACACGGAGGCACTGCCCAACTGGGCAGCAACTTCCTCTACTGTGCGCATCAGGTAGTGCGGGCGTTTGATCGCTGTGTTCAGGTCTCTGGGGTTGATGCATATTCGGATTTCTTCCTTGTTTTTCTTTGCTGCAACCACCATGGTGGAAACCCAGTCGGATGGGTCGGTGACCGTGGCAATGACACCCAGGGGAACCAGGGGCATTGTGTACTCTGTCACGCATAGCATGTGGAATGCGGTGTGGTGCTCGAACCACAGGTAAGACATTTGTATCAGTGACGATGTTGTATTTGATGGGTAGCTTCCCAAGCTTGTCGTCAAATAGTTCCTTGTACTGGGAAAGTATCTGCTGGGTGGAGCCCTTGGCAGGAGATATTTGATGGAAAGCAGGCACAAAAGTTACCAGTCCTAGATCCTGAAACGTGTTAATGCCAAGCAGAGTTGCAACTTTCCCACGGACAATGAAAAAGTTCAGCTTGTGAGCTTGTCTCCAGGCGGCAGTTTAGCTCAGCTTCTCCAAGTGGGTGCACCTCCCCTCCTCCGTAGGCTAGAAATGTAGAAGTGTTTACAATACGTTCGGCATTTCTGATCCGTTTAAATTCGGATAATGACACGACATTGCATTTGTCACCAGTGTCGATCTTTACAACAGTAATGGTATTGTTGACATGAAGTGAAACTTCAGGGTCGAGTTGCTTGTTAATGGAAACAACCAGGGAGTTTATGTTATGACTGTTATCTTCATGCTCGGGGAGCAGAACTGGAGGAGGCGCTACCAGCTCCTGGTACTTGCTATCAGTATCTTCATGTTTTAAGAGGTGTACAGACTGCCTTGGGAGTGAACGAGTCCCACGAGTACGGCAGCATTTTAAGAAATGATTACTTCTTTTACAAAAATGGCATACTTTTCCGAAAGCAAAGCACAGTTTGCGATCTGCAGGATGGGAGCCGCCACAGTTAGAACACTTTTCAATAAATCTTTGAGATTGTCAAGATGGTGTGTGGGGCTGTGAACGCTGGTTACGGTAGGAAGTGTCAATAGCATCGACACGGTACGAGGAATGCGGTCCGGGGCCCAATGACCTGATGTGAGAAGCCGTAATCTCGGCAATATGACAAGCATGTTCAGCTCTGGCCAGGGTCAGTTGAGTATAGCGGAGGAATTCATTGCGTACTTTATTACTGAGTAGTCCACCCACCAGTCTGTCATGGATGAGTTCATCACACAGATTAGCAAAACGGCAGCGTGCAGCAATATGTTTTAGATCGCTAATGTGATTTTCCACAAGCTCACCTTGTTGTTGGTTTTGAGCAAAAAGCTTAGTATGTTCAAGTATGGAGTTGGCGCGAAGGTCACACAGCTGTCCAAATTTAGTGAGAAAGACCTCAGGATCATCAATAGTTTCTGCAGGTTCCACAATTTGGTTGTCGTGATCCAGAACTACAGGTGCATAGTCGAAACGATCTGCATGTTTGATAGCTTCAGGGCCAGCAACGTTGAGAAGTATTGAGGAAGTTGAAAAGATTTAAATATAGAAACATAGAAATTAGGTGCAGGAGTAGGCCATTCGGTCCTTCGAGCCTGCACCACCATTCAATATGATCATGGCTGATCATCCAACTCAGTATCCCGTACCTGCCTTCTCTCCATACCCTCTGATCCCCTTAGCCACAAGGGCCACATCTAACTCCCAAAATATCATAAAAATTGATTCAGCTGAAACTAAGACAGGCTGTTACCTTTCTCTTATTAATTGCAAAGCCAGCAGAAAGCTCTAACCCTTGCTCTCATTACACAAACATGGCTAACAAGATGTTGATGTGCCTTTTTCCAATTACATAAGCGAGATAACAAGCACAACTTCATGAACGTCTCTAATATAAACATTTAGAGGATGTTCAGACTCTCGGCTCCTACCCTTGCTCTATAAGATTATAATGTGCGTCATTCAGTAAAAAAAACATAATGCTTTTTCTGCAGAAAAATAGCCTTCTCATATAACCATATATAGCTAACCCTGCCTCTCTCAGAAGAACCTGTCAATCTTAAGAAGCTGTCAATCTTAAAAAGCCACAGGCTGTACTATGCTCTGTAGATAAGGTATTGCTGAATCACTGATTATTGGAGTATAAATATATGTACTTAAATCACTGCCCCTTTGTGTAGGGATACTCTGTATAGTCAGTATCTACATACTGTAAGAGTCTTTACCACACCCGACTGGCGAAATAAAGATTACGACAATTACTGATTTTATTTGTGTTTTTATCTGTTTAGTGAAAGTGAACCACAACAGTATAGAGGCACGGTGTTCTGGTGGAACGTTGCGATGAGCAGCACGGATGCAATGGTTGAAATAGCGCTTGAAAACATGCCAACGTTCAGCGATGTCGGAGTAAAAAATCAGAGGTTAGGCTTGCGGAATGAGCTGGCCACGGGAACACGATTGGATGGATAAAACGGGTGAAAACAAAATACAGGGAATAAAATAAAAACCGATATAATTAAACACGGAGTGGGTTAACCACCTCTGACACTATGTCGAGTGTCTCACAAATACTGACAGAACTGGTACAGCGGTATTTATTGAATAACACATATAACACACTACAGCATGTTGCGTCTACAGCATAGACGGACAGCACCAGGGCTCTCATTTAACTTTTTTTCTGTTTCCAGCCGGGCAACCTAGGCAGCATTTTAGATTGCCAAATGACAGTTTAGGTGGTCATTTAAGATGGCTTGCATGACGCATGTGATAATGTGCTTGGACGAAGTGCGTAGTTCCCAGTTGGAATTATGCTCAATGAAGCATTCACATATTATTTCTGCTTCAAATAAAGTCACAAACTAAACATATTCACCAATCAAAACATGATAGATACCACAATGACATGCAGCAAAATTATAATACAGAAAATAGTGTCTCAACTCTTTTTACGCATTGCAATGAATGCAACTTCTATTATTTCTTTCCACTTTCAAACAGAAATGTGGTTAGATTATTCAGCGTATGATCAACCTCGGTGAGACCAAGCGCAGGCTTGGCGATCGCTTCACGCAACACCTCCACTCAGTTCGTAATAACCAACCTGATCTCCCGGTGGCTCGGCACTTCAACTCCCCCTCCCATTCTGAATCCGACCTTCCTGTCCTGGTCTCCTCCATGGCCAGAGTGAGGCCCACCACCAAATGGAGGAACAGCACCTCATATTTCGCTTGGGGTAGTTTACCTCCCCAGTGGTATGAACATTGGCTTCCCCAATTTCAGGTGGTCTTTGCTTTCTCCCTCCTTCCCCTCCCATTCCCAGCTCTCCCACAGCCTACTGTCTCAGCCTCTTCCTTTCTTTTTCCCGCCTCCCTCCCACCCCCCCCGACATTAGTCTGAAGAAGGGTCTCGACCTGAAACGTCGCCTATTCCTTCATAGATCCATAGATGCTGCCTCACCCGCTGATTTTCTCCCGCTTTTTTGTCTAGCAACGGGATCCCACCACTGGCCACATCTTCCCATCTCCTCCCCTGCAGAGACCGCTCCCTCCGTAACTCCTTGATCAATTCGTCCCTTCCCACCCAAACCACCCCCTCTCCTGGCATTTTCCCTTGCAACCGCAGGAAATGCTACACTTGTCGCTTTACCTCCCACCTTGACTCCATTCAAGGACCCAAGCAGTCTTTCCAGGTGCAGCAGAGGTTCACCTGAACCTCCTCCAACCTCATCTATTGCATCCGCTGCTCTAGTGTCAGCTGCTCTACATCGGTGAGACCAAGCGTAGGCTTGGCGATCGCTTCGCCCAACACCTCAGCTTGGTTTGCAAGTACCAACCTGTTCTCCCGGTGGCTCAGCATTTCAACTCCCCCTCCCATTCCGAATCCGACCTTTCTGTCCTGGGCCTCCTCCATGGCCACAGTGAGGCCCACCGTAAATTGGTGGAGCAGCACCTCATATTTCGCTTGGGCAGTTTATACCCCAGCGGTTTCACCATTGACTTCTCCAATTTCAGGTAGTCCCTGCTTTCTCCTCCCCTTCCCAGCTCTCCCTCAGCTCACTGTCTGCGCCTCTTCCTTTCTTCTTCCTGCCCCCTCCCCCCCCCCCTCACATCAGTCTGAAGAAGGGTCTCGATCAGCTGTGCCGCTATATTTTGTTTGCTAACATACAAAAAAGTATACGTTGATAGCTTTGGTTCCTAAAAAAAAAGAAACTATCCATTTTCAGTCTTAAATCTCTAAGTGACGCTATGCCCCCCTTTATAGCTACTGTATGTTTTAATTCAGTTCAAGACTATGGGGCAGTACATTGGCCATAAAGTTGCTGCCTAAAAGTGCCAGAGACCCGGAATTAATCCTGAATATGGGTGCTGTCTGTATAGAGTTTGCTCGTTTTCCCTTTGATCGCATGGGTTTTCTCCAGGTGCTCTTGTTTCCTTCCACATTCCAAGGTGTGCAGGAACCTTTTTCAGACCCAACCAAAAACATAATATTTTCCTATTGTCCAGAGATTCTGTCTAACCTGTTACTCCAGCTTTTTGTGTCTATCTTCAGTTTAAACCAGCATCTGCAGTTGCTTCCTACGATACGACACATGATACTATACGATAGAACTTTATTAATCCCAGGAGGGAAATTGTGTGTGTGTGTGTGTGTATATATATTACACACACACTTATATGTTCAT
This sequence comes from Amblyraja radiata, assembly GCF_010909765.2. Taxonomy (NCBI): domain Eukaryota; kingdom Metazoa; phylum Chordata; class Chondrichthyes; order Rajiformes; family Rajidae; genus Amblyraja; species Amblyraja radiata. The sequence goes on along the minus strand of NC_045958.1, from coordinate 58,058,846 downwards.
ATATAAATATACACTGTTTAGTTTTCTCATTTAGAAACATTGTTTACAGAGTACTATGTTGACATATTCTGTTGTGCTGCTGCAAGTAAGGATTTCATTGTTCTAACTGGGACGTGAGAGAATAAAACACTCTTGACTTACGTCGCTAATGTGTGGGATAGAACTAATATATGGGTGATCGGTGGTCAGCATGGACTCGGTGGGCTGAAGGGCCTGTTTCCACGCTGTATCTTTAAATTAAACTAAAAACACTAAAACCAGAGGAAATCTAAAGAAGGGTCTCTACCCGAAACGTCACCCAATTTCTTCTATCCAGAGATGCTGGCTGCTCCATGGAATTCTCCCCCACAATTAAAGGTTGGAATAGTCTTCACCCTACCATAGTTACCCAACCAAACGCAACTAAATTTAAGCTAGCTCTTTTCTCCCAAGAACCCTTTTTTCCTTAAGTCCAAGTCAAGAGTCAGAGAGTTTTATTGTCATGTGTCCCAGATAGGACAATGAAATTCTTGCTTGCTGCAGCACAACAGAATATGTAAACATATACAGAACAGGAGATAAAAGTTCAGTGTGTCTATATACCATAGACCATATATAGGACAATAAATAAATAGAAAAAAGTGCTGTTATTTTCAGAGTTTGGAGTTTGGTGGTGGAGGTCCCACTCCAGTTTAAATTCCATTTGGAATATTTTTGGAGGACCAGAAACAAAGAAAGAGAAGAGAGTTATCCAGCTCCGGAGTGATTCTGCGTTGGTTTAGGGTGCGCGGGTGGCGACCGACAGCAATGGGGCCAGATCTCCCACAATGCAAAGGGGGAGAAAGTGCCCGGCGCCGACCAGTTGCCGTGGCAGGTGCGTGCATTGCGCAGGGCGGCCGATGATGTGCTGGCCATGGTTGTGCGCATGTGCAGGGGGAGGATTTTATAGGCTGTGGCAGTGCGCATGTGCAAGGCGGCTGGCCGTGCAGGCGGATGAGGAGCGGCCGGAGAGCGGAGAGTGGAGACCCGGCGGCCCGGACACGGATAGCGGGCAGAGACGGAGTGTGACAGAGAGAGAGAGATAGAGAGGGGGGCCCGCTCAGAGTTGAACGATAGGTGTCCCGGGTGCTTGCCAAGCCGGGCAAAATGGCACGGCTTTTAGGTTGCCCGGTGGGACTTTAGGTCGCCATTGGCACCCGGGCAACCGTTAATTTCGAGCCCTGTCCCTATGTTGGGTTGTGATAATATGAATAGTGTGGTAGTAGGCGGAGCTTCTGATAACAAAGCACTACATTGGTTAGTAAGTAAAGTAACCAACCTACAAAAACTATGAACCTATAATTCATAGGACATAAGGAACAAGTAGCCACATGGTGTTAGGTCCAAAATTATATCGACTGAGATTACTGAATGGATATGGGTTGAATGAATGAATACTGAACGGATAACAGAATACATAACTGTACAGCACAGGAACAGGCCCTTCAGCCCACAGTTCGTGTCAAACATGATGCCAAGTTAAATTAATCCTCTGTGGTGGAAATAATTGCAGATGCTGGTTTAAATTGAAGGTAGACACAAAATGCTGGAGTAATTCAGCGGGACAGTCAGCATCTTTGGAGAAGGAATGGGTGATGTTTCCGTTCGAGCCCCTGTTAATCTTCTGTGTCTGCAAGTGATGCACACCCCCGGTTTCAGACATATCCACGTGTCTATCTAAAAGCCTACTAAATGTCACTATCCTGGCTTAATATTGCACTAAACGTTATTCAAGTTACTCCCTTTATCGTGTATTTGTACACTATGGATGGCTCGATTGTAAACATGTTTTGTCTTTCAGCTGACTGGTTAGAACTGTACTTTAGTAGACGTGACAATAAACTAAACTCAAACTCATTGTTTAACAGAATCACATTGCAGCACTATTGCCTCAAATTCAAAATCTTCAGGTTCAATATCTAATCCACAGACTTTAGCAAAATGATCTACAAGAAATTTGGAACAGATATCAGCCACTTGGCCCCCCAAACATGCCCTGCTATTCAATATAATCACAGCTGATCTGCCCCAGGCCTCGTCTCCTGTACTAGTTCCCCACAACACTCAGTTCCACTGTCTTTCAAAAATGTACCTATCTTCTGTTATGATACCCCCAGTGATCAAGCTGCTTCAATTTTCAGGATTAGAGACATTTTAAGATTAACCATGACCTGTGAGAGAAATTTCTTGACATGTCAGCTTTAAATGATTGTAACTACGTCCCCTTGTTTGAGACTCGCCTGTGAGTGGAAAGATCTCAACATCTACCCTATCATGTCGCCTGGGATCTTAATTGTTTCAATGTTCAACGTTTTCTAAACTTCAAAAAATACAGGTCTAATTTCTATAGCCATACCAAACAGGCCAACTCTCTTATCCAAGGAACTGGCCTTGTTGACCTCTTCCGGACTCCTTTCAATGCCAGTATTGTCATTCTTTAATAAGGAAACTGCATGCCACGTGCAATCACACCAACACCCTGATAAAGATTCTTCTCTAAATATTTCAGGCCCCTTGCAATAAAGCCCAGTATGTTATTTGGTTTCCCAATTACTTGCTGCATCTACTCCCAAATGTATTTGACGTATACGCAAGAATAACTAGATTCCTCTATACTTCATTAAATTGCTGTCATCCTATTTAGATAATAGTGTGGCTTCCTATTCCTCTTTCCTTCACTCTTTCCTGCAATAAACTCAATTTGTCAGGTTTCCAGCCACTCACTCAATCTATCTCTGTCCTGCTGCAGAATACAAATATCCTCATTACAGCATGCCCTCCCAACTATCTTTTCTGTAACCGGCAGACTTGGATACCTTACATTCTGCCTTCTCCAGTCATTAATACATATTGCATATAATTGAGGTATAAGAACTAATCATTGGTGTCCTGTCAGTTGTCTCGGCCAGATGCAAGTAAAGGAGCAGCACAGTGGTGCAGCGGCAGAGCTGCTGCATCACAGCATCGGGCGACTCCGGTTCAATCCTGACTACGGATACTGTCTGTATGGAGTTTGTACATTCTCCCTAGTGTGTAGTATGGTGTTAGTGTACAGGATGATCGTTGATCGGTGTGGACTCAATGGGCCAAAGGGCGTTTCCACACTGTATCCCTAAAGCCTACACTAAAGACACTAAATTGAAGATGAGCTAGGGACAGAATTCCAGTGAATACCCATCAACATTTAAAAATATTTTAATTTGTCATTATCAAATTGTTGTTTGTGGGCCTTGTTATGAATTAATTAACTGCTGTATAACTACAATTGAAACAAATTCATAGTTAGTCAACTTGGATGCTCTGAAACAGACGTGAAAGGCATGTACAAATCAAAGTATTTATTTTCTCCAAGTTCATGGAATTGCGAAGTTATCAGAAGGAAGGAAATTTATATCTTAGAGATGTAGAGTTGTTAAACAATGATTGTGGCTTCGTATGCATTAAAATCTCAGTTAAACCTTGCTAACTAAGGAGGAAGATTGTCAAGTTGAGATAATTGAGAATTGTGGATTATTGCTGGTGAAGGCTGTAACTGCACACTCTGTGGTAATATAGGGAATAATTTACAACTTCCCTGTGTTAAACCATGAAATTGAACAAATTAACATCAATCTATATCCTTTTAAGTACAGGATCTTCTCACTCCACCTTGTCAAATCTCTTCCATTACATAACTTCTCACAGTCATTTTACCTTGCAAACAGATCCTCTTCTTTTCTGAAGAACCAAGTGCTGGTTGAACTCAGTATCTGTGGACAGAACCTTCTTCAGACCCAATCCGTCCTTTGTCTCCACAATGCTGCCTGACCTGCTGAGTTCCTCCATCACTTTGTTTTTTGCTCAGATTTTCAGCATCTGCTGTTCCCATTATCTTTTTTATTACTTTCTCACCTCCCTTCTATCCATCCACCACATTCATTCAATTCAATTTGTTTGCAATTTGGTATCTCTCACCGGCATTTCCCCTCATCAGTTTCGTTACATCCATCAATGAATAAATATATGCCATTAAACTCACTGGTGTGTCCATTATTCATTAGCAATAGAAACTTAAAACAAAAGGAAATAGGTGGATATCAAAAGGTTTTTATGTTAGCAACTGCAGAGTTGTTTGTGATCATTGTCTTGCTGTAAAATGAACCGCTGGCCAATGAGTTTTGAGGCATTTGTTTGAACTTGAGCAGAGAGGATGTGTCTATACACTTCAGAATTAATTATGCTACTACCATCAGCAGTTGTATCATCAATGAAGATAAGTGAGCCAGTACATTCAGCAGCCATACATGCCCACGCCATAACACCCCCACCATCGTGTTTCACAGATGAGGTGGTATGCTTTGGATCTTGGGCATCTAACCTGGCCATCCTATTTTTGCGGCTAACCTGTGGTTTGCACCTTGCAATGTAGCCTCTGTATTACGGTTCATGAGGTCTTCTGTGGACACTGGTAATTGACAAATCTACGCCTGACTCGTGAAGAGTGTTTCTGATCTGTCGGACAGGTGTTTGGGGATTTTTCTTTATTATAGAGATAATCCATCTATCATCAGCTGTGGAGGTCTTCCTTGGCCTGCCAGTCCCTTTGCGATTAGTAAGCTCGCCAGTACTCTCTTTCTTCTTAATGATGTTCCAAACCGTTGTAGGTGGACAAAAATGCTGGAGAAACTCAGCGGGTGAGGCAGAATCTATGGAGTGAAGGAATAGGTAACGCTTCGCATCGAGATCCTTCTTCAGACTGATGTGGGGGTGAGGGGGGCAGGAAGAAGAAAGGAAGATGCGGAGACAGTGGGCTGTGGGAGAGCTGGGAAGGGGAGGGGAAGGAGAGAGAAAGCAAGGACTACCTGAACTTGGAGAAGTCAATGTTCATACCGCTGGGGTGTAAACTGCCCAAACTAAATATGAGGTGCTGCTCCTTCAATTTGCGGTGGGACTCATTCTTGCCTTGGAGGAGGCCCAGGACAGAAAGGTCGGATTCGGAATGGGAGGGGGAGTTGAAGTGCTGAGCCACCGGGAGATCAGGTTGGTTAATGCGAACTGAGCGGAGGTGTTAGGCGAAGCGATACCAAGCCTGCGCTTGGTCTCACCAATATAGATGATTCCAAACAGTTGAGGTTTGGCTGATGTCTCAAACAGTTTTATTCTTGTTTCTCAGCCTCATAATGGCTTATTTGACTTTCATTGGCACAACTTTGTTCCTCTAGTTGAGAAACAGCAATAAACATTTCCAAAGATGATGGACTGGAGGAAAGACTAGGTGCTGAGTGCTCTCTTATACGTGCATGAAGGAGGCAATTAAACACACCTGAGCAATTACAAACACCTGTGAAACCATGTGTCCCAAACATTATGGTGCCCTGAAATGGGGGGGGGGGGGGGGGGGGGGGGGGACTATGTATAAACTCAGCTGTAATTTTTACACAGTGAAATCAAAATGTGTAAAAATGGCCTCTATTAAAATCTGACAATGTGCACTTTAACCACATGTGATTTTTTTCTATTACAAATCTCAAATAGTGGAGTAGAGGCAAATAAATCAATGATGGGTCTTTGCCCAAACATTATGTAGGGGACTGTACCTATCAGTAACCAGCATGTTACAAAGTATTAGTTATTATAAATTCATTTCACCAGCAAGAAAAATGCAAGGAAGGGAGGAAGAAAGAGTGCTCATTAAATTTGGATCAGTTCAATGCTAAATGCTACCTAAATCCGTCAACTAAAAGAATGGACGACTGGGCTTATATTCACTGGAATTTAGGATAAGAGGGGGTCTTACAGAAACATATAAAATTCTTAAGGGATTGGACAGGCTAGATGCAGGAAAAATGTTCCCGATGTTGGGGGGGTCCAGAATTTGCGGTCACAGTTTAAGACTAAGGGGTTGGCCATTTAGGACTGAGATTAGGAAAAACGTTTTCACCCAGAGAGTTGTGAATCTGTGGAATTCTCTGCCACAGAATTAGCCATGATCATATTGAATGGCAGTGCTGGCTCGAAGGGCCGAATGGCCTACTCCTGCATCTATTTTCTATGATTCTATGTTTGTAAAAGGGAATTGTATGTACCTAAACAGCATTGGATGGGACTGGTACTGCAATATGTTTTCCATCTTTCTCTCTCTTCATTGCATTTGTCCACGCTCTTTATATTTTCATTACATTCGTTTTTTCTTTCAGTATTTGTTCTTGCAGTATAACTATATTATTCGTGAAATCTTGCCCTATAAAGTCTGATAAAGGTGCTTCATGACTTCCTGTCTTATACTCAATGGCTCAACCAATGAAAACAAGCACATCCTATGCCCATTTCTGTAAAATCTTGTTCACCAGACAGCATACTTTAATCAATTATGTCATGGGAACATATCTTCCTGGCACATGTGGTCTTTCTGTTGTATTACGTACTCCTGTACGTAATACAACAGAACGTCCAAGCAAAATATCAGGGGCCAATATTTTCCCGACAAGCTGAATCAATAGGAAGTGGAGCAGATAGTATGTCAACAAGAACAAGACTGCAATAGCCCATGTGATGCCAGGTGGTGTTATGTTTTCTCAAGAGAAGGAAGAATGAGCAATGACAAAATGTCCCTCAAGCCATCGAGCAGATACATGGATCAGTTATACAGAAATTTAATCTGGTGGAGAGACGATAATGAATTGAAAAAGAGAGTCCAACAATATCAGAGTGGGCAGATGGATCCAGCCTTACCCCAAATCGTTGCACATTGACAAATGGATATGTAACTGAGATGCAGGTTAAATGTAGCATTCAAGACACTTTTCTTATTGCTTATAGCAAGAAGTTTAGAAGTATATATGTGTTTGTTGTCTCTCTTGCAGAAATAATGAGGAAGGCAAATGCAATGCTAGCATTTATTTCAAGAGGATGAGAATATAAAAACAGGGATGTAATGCTGAGGCTCTATAAGGTAGTCAGACCACATTAGGTGTACCGTGAGCAGTTTTCGCCCCATATCTGAGAAAGGATGTGCTGGCATTGGAGAGGGTCTAGAGGAAGTTTACAGGAATGATCCCAGGAATGATTGGGTTAACATATGATGAACGTTTGATGGCATTGTGCCTGTACTTGCTGGAGTTTAGAAGGATGAGGGGTCCCTCATTGAAACTTACCGAATAGTGAAAGGCCTGGATAAAGTGAATATGGAGAGGATGTTTCCACTTATTCTTCTTGCGTATGGCGTGCACAGCCTAAAGTTGTAAGAAAACTTGTTCTATTTGATCTTATTTGATTGTGCACGCCAGGTTGATTGCATTCGTTGGCACAGGGCGGACCATGTGAAGGTTGCAATCTCCATGTTTCCACTAGTGGGAGAGTCTACAACCAGAGGACATAGCTTCAGAATTAAAGGAAGTACCCTTAGAAAAGAGATCAGGAGTAATTCCTTTAATCAGAGGGTGGTGAATCTGTGAATTCATTGCCAGAAATGGCTGTGGAGGCCAATTCAATGGATATTTTTAAGGCAGAGATTGACAGATTCTTGATTAGTAAGCGTGTCAGGGATTATGGGGAGAAGACAGGAGAATGGGGTTGAGAGGGAAAGATAGATCAGCCATGATTAGATAGTGGAGTGGACCTGATGGGCCGAATGGCCTAATTCTGCTCCTATAACTTATGAACTAGAATACCTGATATTGAAAATATAAAAATGGATAGTACTGAAAAGTTAAAAACGCAGTCACAGGAGAAAGAACTGAGTTTGTTGATACTATAAATTCCTACAAAATTTTCTAAGACACAGACAGAAAATATCACATCCCATCAATTATTCATATTTTGTTTTAGAATATCAAAAACATTAAAAAGGCTTGGATCTTTTAATCTACATGTTCAATATTACAGCAATTTAAAAGTTCTGGTTTCATTTCGTTTAATAAGGCTCTTAAATTCAATGATTTAACATGCACACTTGGGAAATGTCAAACAAACCATGTTGTTTTGTTATTGCGAAGCATGCATCTTTTGTGTTATTCACCATCCTCTACATTCCTTTACATTTCATTCAACATTCATCACCTGCTTTGTGATATTTTTGAAAACATTATTTTCCACAAAAAAGTTTACATAAATACTAGCTGTTGTTCTGTGATCTTATCTAATATATTTTCAGTTATACATATCTAGGCAGTAAATAGGGGACTGACCAACCTTTTCTGCACCGGCATTGGTTGATTTTGATTTTGGGAGATACGGCAGAAGAATGACAATTCCCATCACAACTTTGAATATCTCAAAGAGTTTCACAGATCATGAGGTACTTTTGAGTGTAGACATTGCTGCAATACAGGAACATCGCCAACAGATTTGTACCTACAAATTATGATAAACAGCACTGAGATAATGACCAGATCATCTGTTCAAGTGATGCTGTTTTAAAAATAAAGGTTTGCAAAGACTCAGAAAATCTGTCTCTTGTCTTCCCAAAGCTCCCTTTTCCGAAAGCCCTGGGATCTTGCCTGGTTCACCCTCATCCCTCCACTGCAATGAGTAAAGTTTCAGAAAAAATCAGATCCTATTTAACAGCTTCAGAGAAACAGTCCCTGTTCAGCTCTCACTCTACCTTCCATGTTTCGAAGTAAAAATAAAAAATTTCCCTCAGTTTTCTGCTAGTGTCAGAGTTGGGATCTATTTCACCAAAGTGAAACAGGACATTCCTAACTTTCACATAGAAAAGTGCAGCACAGGAACAAGCCCTTCAGCCCACGATGTTTGTGGTGAACATGATGCCAACAAACTGATCTCATTATCCATATCCCTGCACTTCCATGTGCCTATCTAAAAGCCTCTTAAACACCACTATCGTATCTGCCTCCATTACCACCCTTGGCAATACGTTCCAGGCCCCATTACTTTCCGTGTAAAAAACATGGGAAGTTGGCATTCTAAACGGCAAGCCAGCGCCTTCGCCAAAATTTTCACATCTACATTCAAAAGTGAGATGGGGCGGTATAATCCACATTGAGTCGGATCCTTGTCTTTATTAAGAAGTGAAATAGATGCCTGTGAAAGGATGGGGGGTAATGACCCATTTTCCAAAGATTCTTGAAACATTTCTAAAATAACTGGTGTGAGCTTATCCTTAAATTTCTTATAAAATTCTAATGGGTAGCCGTCAGGGCCCGGGGTTTTACCTCTGCATTACCATAATGGCATTATTAATCTCTTCCTGCCCAAGGGCCTGGTCTAGATCTTCTGCCTCTTCTAATTCCAGTGGGTATTTCCAAATCGTCTAAGAAATTTTCCACATTCATTGTATCCAAGGGGAATTCTGAGGTGGAAAGAGAAGAATAAAAGGCTGTGAAAGTATTGTTTATTTCTTTTGGATTGCTTGTTACGTCTTGGTGTATGTCTCTTATCTGAGGTATAAGTCGTGACGCGAATTGACGCTTCAGTTGGTGAACCATAAGCCGGCTCGCCTTATCACCGTATTCATAATAAAGACCACGATTCCTGAGAATTAGTTTTTTTGTCTGATTAGCAGATAGAAGATTGAATTTTGTTTGTAAATCGGGCGGTAGGTGCTTCAGAATATTGCCTATCCAGAGCCAAGATGGATTGTAACAGGGTTTGCATTTCCTTTTTGCGTTCTTTATTGGTGTATGAAGTATAAGATACGATTTGACCTCTCAAGTAGGCTTTTAAAGTTTCCCAAAGTAAAGAGCAGGATACAGATTCAGTTTTATTAATCTCGAGGAATGTGTCTATGTTAGCCGATACAAAACTGCAAAATATTTCATTGGAAAGCAAGTTGAGTTTCCAGAGAAGTCGTTCTCTAATGTTTAAAAGAAAGCCTAGGTCCAGTCTCACAGGCGAGTGATCTGATATTACTATAGCAGTATATTCAATTTTCTTAACCATAGGAATGAAGTGGCTGTCTATAAAAAAATAGTCTATTCTGGAAAAAGAACAGTGAACATGAGAAAAAAAAGAGAATTGTCTATCAGTTGGGTTCAGGAATCTCCAGGGGTCCACATAACAATTTTGTTGCATAAACATTGAGAAGGTCTTTGCCAAATCAGAAGGTGTCCCCTGAGAACTAGACCTATCAAGCAGTGGATCAATAGCACAGTTCAGGTCTCCCGAAAAAATTAGCTGGTGTGTGTTCAGATCGGGTATTAATGACAAAACCTTATTTGCAAAGTGAACATCATCCCAATTAGGGGCATAAACATTCACTAAAACGACAGGTATTTGAAAAAGACACCCGGAAACTATAATAAACTGGCCATTAGGGTCACTGACTACGTCGGACGGTGTAAACTGTATTCTTTTGTTGCTTAATATTGCCACACCTGCTATTAAATCTGGAGTGAAAGATCAGACTAATCCATGTTTTACGCAGTCTATAATGATCTTACAGTCTTAAGTGAGTTTCTTGTAAAAGTAGTACAGGTATATCCGTTTTTAGTTGTTTTAGATGAGAAAAAACTTTAGCTCTTTCAACAGGACCATTAAGCTCACAGGAAAGCCTCCATCAATATCACCATTAGCCATATTTCAAAATATATGTTTCAAAAATACATACAGGGTCTGCCATCCAAAACAACGCGAAGGCTGCATGTGAGAGCCCACAATGGGGAAGAAAAAGAGAAAAAAAAAAAAGAAAGTCGAGTGCATTTGTAACAATCAAAGAATAAGCTGCCATTACCCAAAAACCTTTCCCTCATCCCCTTACAATAACAAAAAAAAAAAATTAACCCCCAAAACCCAGATCTTCTTCCCCAACTGAGGATGATCGCAGGCATTACAAAACTAAAAACTTCCAAAGTGTTCCCCAACTAAAATTTTAGATCCAATTGAGGGTGGCTCCCTTCTTTGAAAGTTGTACAGTCGTTTGTTCTACTTTTAAGATATATAGGCTAAAGATAACCCCGGGCAAGCAAAGCATTACGAGAAAGAAGGAAGTAAAAAATTGTATCCGAGAGCAATTATAGACATTTACATTTTCGCTGGCTAAAAGTCCTCGACTCACTACTCAAATTCTGTAGCATGGCAGTTCAGCTCAGTCGAGTTCCACAAATTAAACTGAGGAATGAACAAATCTTACAAAGATTAACAATTTACCGCCGCAGGAGGCCGTGCCAATGCCGCGTGGATATCCTAAAAGGTCATTGTTCTTCACGGACGTCACCTCCCCAGCACGAGTAGTAAAACTTTTTGACAGTCTCTGGTGTATCGAAGTAGTGCTTTTTACCTTCATGAGTGACCTGGAGCCAGGCAGGATACAGGAGGCCAAACCAAACCGCTTTCTCGTAGAGCAGGGATTTATTTCCCTAAAATTTGCACGTTTTCCCCCCAGCTCCGTGCTGAAATCCTCATGAAAAAACACCCGGTGCCCTTGGAAGGACAGCTCCTGCCTCCGTTTGGTGATGATACGATGTTTATCCTGGATGTATTTGATTTGATTCCTTTATTGTCATTCAGACCTTTCGGTCTGAACGAAATTACGTTGCCTGCAGTCATACACAGTAACAATAAATAACAAAACATACAATAAACACAAATTAACATCCACCACAGTGAATTCACCAAGCACCTCCTCACTGTGATGGAGGCAAAAGTCTTAGTCTCTGTCTCTTCCCTCCTTGTTCTCCCTCTGCACTGAGGCGATCGATCCAGGCCGAAGATGCCGCTCTCCAGTCCAGCGGACCTCCGTGGTGATGTCGCCGCTGCCGAAAGCCGGAACGCCGTCTCCGCTCCGAGTCGGCCCGCCACAGCCTCAACTCCGAGTCCTGCTGCATCAGCTCCGAGTCCTGCTGCATCAGCTCCGAGTCCCGCAGACACAGCTCCGAGTCCCGCAGACACAGCTCCGAGTCCCGCAGACACAGCTCCGGGTCCCGCAGCCTCAGCTCCGGGTCCCGCTGCCTCAGCTCCGAGTCCCGCTGCCTCAGCTCCGAGTCCCGCTGCCTCAGCTCCGAGTCCCGCTGCAACAGCTCCGAGTCCCGCTGCCTCAGCTCCGAGTCCCGCAACTCCAGCTCCGAGGGCCGCTGCATCGGCTCCGAGGGCCGCTGCATCGGCTCCGAGGGCCGCTGCATCGGCTCCGAGTCCCGCTGCAACGGCTCCGGGCCGCTGCAACTGCTCCGAGTCCCGCTGCAACAGCTCCGAGTCCCGCTGCAACAGCTCCGAGTCCCGCTGCAACAGCTCCGAGTCCCGCTGCAACAGCTCCGAGTCCCGCTGCAACAGCTCCGAGTCCCGCTGCAACAGCTCCGAGTCCCGCTGCAACAGCTCCGAGTCCCGCTGCAACAGCTCCGAGTCCCGCTGCAACAGCTCCGAGTCCCGCTGCAACAGCTCCGAGTCCCGCTGCAACAGCTCCGAGTCCCGCTGCAAACAGCTCCGAGTCCCGCTGCAACAGCTCCGAGTCCCGCTGCAACAGCTCCGAGTCCCGCTGCAACAGCTCCGAGTCCCGCTGCAACAGCTCCGAGTCCCGCTGCAACAGCTCCGAGTCCCGCTGCAACAGCTCCGAGTCCCGCTGCAACAGCTCCGAGTCCCGCTGCAACAGCTCCGAGTCCCGCTGCAACAGCTCCGAGTCCCGCTGCAACAGCTCCGAGTCCCGCTGCAACAGCTCCGAGTCCCGCTGCAACAGCTCCGAGTCCCGCTGCAACAGCTCCGAGTCCCGCTGCAACAGCTCCGAGTCCCGCTGCCCCAGCTCCGAGTCCCGCTGCCCCAGCTCCGAGTCCCGCAGTCTCAGCTCCGGGCCGCTGCCGAAAGCTGGAACGCCGCATCAGCGAGTCGGGCCACCGCTGCCTCGGCACCAAAGACGGCCAGCCTCGCGTTGGTAAGTCCTGTCTGGCTCTGCCTCCGGAGCCTCGAGGTCGGTCGTAGGTTGGAGACCGCCAGCTCCTCCATCAGGCCTAAGCGCAGACGGAGGCAGAGAAGGGGGATAAGACAAGAAAAAGTCGCATTCCCCCGAAAGGAGAGACAAAAAAACATGTCTCACACCCCCCCACAACACAACCTAATAAACTAAAACTTAGCCAAAACAAGACAAAAAAAACAACACCAAAAAGTAAAGACAGACGGACTGCAGGCGAGCCGCAGCTGTTAACAGCGCCGCCACTTCCGGCGCTGTTGAAAGAGAACCAGGAACACTCTTGGCTTAGATGACTTCATATTCGGGACGTTCGTTGGTGTTGGTCCAATTCGGTGGGCACGCAAAAGCATAAGAGGTCTTGGGAAGCAATCAGCCCCCAGCACTTCTTCAAAAAACTCAGTCATAAATGTAACACGGTCCGAACCTTCCAACTTTTCGGGAATCCCGACCACCATTAGGTTGGATCTCCGCGACCGGTTCTCAAGGTCATCTAGCTTCACTTTCAGGAGTGCGTTTTCACTCTGTAATGTAGCTGTGGTAGTTTCGGCGCTCACCAGTCTGTCACTGTGGTCATTCAGGCCGCCTTCAACCTCGCGAATGCGTTCATCATGCATTTCGTAATAGGATTTAACTTGCTCCAGACTGGTGTTCACCGGCGACAAAGCCACTTCAAGTTCTCTTTTTAGGACAGAGTTAACCGCTTGTGTCATATCAGCAAGGAGTGCTGTATGAAGCCTCTCGAGATCCTCTGGTAGTTCAAGGCCAGCTTCAGGCAGCGATGCCAAAGCTGCAGCACTCTTGCTTGAGACTTCACTGTCTTTTCCCCCGCTTTTAGCTCGATGGCTTATTTTACTTATTGTTTCAGGTGCTTAATATTGCCTTGAGTCCTTCATAGTGTTTAATAGTGGGTTATCTCAAAAATATAACAAAGATAAACAAGTAGACTTGAGCAGAAATCGGGAGCCACGCTCACACACAGCTTTTCATTCCATGTTCAACCCGGAAGTCTAATTATTTTTTTAAATTGCAAATCATTCCATTATTTTGTGCAGTCAGGATGATGTGGACGTTCATGAGGCTCTGGGCGCACACGATTCAAAAGCAAGTTCGGTATTCTGACTGCGCATGCCCAGGTCATAGGTCACTAGAAATAAAACAGTCTCGGCAACGGTGGTGCTGCATTATGTCCAGGCGCGTTTCGTCCGTAGTCGGGGTCGGCTCTCCGTCACTGCAGATGCTGTTGAGCCGTACCAGTCCCCTCCCCGGTGTCCCGTCCCGGTCCGTAGGTGTCCGGGGTGGCCCTGGGCTGGGGGGCAGCCCCAGACTTGCAGCCGCTGGCTCCAGCTCGGCTCTGCCTATCCTGCCGGGTTGACTGGCAGCCCTCCACCCCCTCCCCTCAGTCTGACACCGAGATCTTGCTGAAGATGGGCAGCTGCCAGCTGGGCGGGCAACTCGGAGCCGTTGCTGCTGGAGTTGTCCTGGTCGGAGAGTCTGCGGACGGGCTCTTGCCGGCCATGGGCAGGCCGGGCGCCCGCTGGAGCTGCTAGTGCTGTTGGTGGTGCCCTCGCTCCTCCTCGGGTTTAGTGCATGAAGTGGCGGCGGGTACCGTAAGGGCAGAAGCCGGTGGTGTGCAAGGTACTGCTTGTACTTGGGGTGGTGGTTGAGTGAGTGCAGCTTGGCCAGGCCGTGGGCAAACTGGCACTTGTCGCCGTAGCAGCCCATCTGGGAGCCGGTTCCTCTGCAGTTGGAGCTGGGTTGGGCTGGAGTTGGTGCTGGCTGTGGGTCTGTGGGCCTGGGGCTGCTGGTGTCGTTGATCCGGGCTGTCAGTTGGCCCGGCGGGAGAGGCGGAGATGAACTGGGGTTGGCGCTTCTCTGTGCTGCCTGTGGGCCGATGTCCCGTCGGTTCGGTCCGGTCGACCCCCCCGCCCGGTCTGCCCCTCACACCCCGCCCAGTTTCCCACTAAAAAAATACAACAAAAATCGGATCCAAACTATACTCACTGAATCCACAGCGCTTCGTTCGATTTATATTTATAGCGTTCGACCTTTGACAAATCCCATGATTCCTTGCATTTTTCGGAATACCGAACTGTCCTCAATACTATTCCCTTCAGTGCCCACTTTACCAAAGATCCCTGGCTTACACCTTACCTTTCACATTATATATGCAGATATACCAATACTTAGTAATTGGTGTATAATGCATCGAGTACTCAGCTCCTCGATTTGCTTCAAAATAAATCCCACAAATCTGAAACTTCACTAAAAATAAATACCATCTGTAGAACGTGTATCAGATTCAAGCATAATAAAATCGTTAGACTCGAGAGGAAAGTTGTCACAAGTTGGAACCAAAAATATCCAGCCGTCTGCCCATGTGATTAATTAGTTTTGTATTTTGCGTTAACCTGAGCAGCGACAATAACCACAACACGTCCCACGGAAGAAGCCGGCAGAGGAGGAGAGGCGCGGTCGCGCGCTCTGCTCCACGTGTCCACGGGGACGCGCACGTCCAGCTCCACGTGTCCACGGGGACGCGCACGTCCAGCTCCACGTGTCCACGGGGACGCGCACGTCCAGCTCCACGTGTCCACGGGGACGCGCACGTCCAGCTCCACGTGTCCACGGGGACGCGCACGTCCAGCTCCACGTGTCCACGGGGACGCGCACGTCCAGCTCCAAGTGTCGCGGGGCGCAACGAGCAGCGACAGCGAGCAGAGGCCGGCGGAGGGATCGCCTTCCGGTAAAGTATTGCGGGGCGGCCGCTCTAACATCTTTGGCTCGAACTCACCAGCACAAGGTCCGGGCGAGTCGACTGTGGCGCAGTCTCTAAGTAGTGGGAAAGTTTGGCTTCACATTGTGTCCATCTCGGAGAGAGTCACAGAGAGATTGTGTGCGTGAGTCAGTGGAGGGAGGGAGGCCTGGCTCTACAACGGGGAGCCAGCAGCATGGGTTGTGTGTAGGAAATGAACTGCAGATGCTGCTTTTTAAACTGAAGATAGACACAAAAGTCTGCGTCGCGACCCGAAACGTCACCCAAGTTGCCCGAGCCTTCTGCTGCCCGGCGCTTGCACATCACTGATGTTCAAGAATGACCGGCTGCAGTTTTATTTGCAGTTGCTACCTGTTGCAGGCAATAAGCAATGTCAGCAAGTGGATTTGTCCACCTGTTCAATTTCAGTCCCTCGTTTTGCTCTATCTCATCGCCAGTTGAAAATACAGTGATTAAGTATCCACAATTTGTGTTTGGTGGGATATTTTACTTTATGATCCTATAAAGTCACCTACGTTTTAGTTAAAATAGCCAAACTTAAAAAAAAGATAATAAATAGCATTTTAGCTTAATTTGCATTATGAAATTACACCATTATGCGATTCTGTTTACGCTTTCATTAAAATAGTTCCTAATGAGCGACAAAACTGCATTCTGGTTTGTTGTTTTCGAGTACAGTAACTTTTCCTGCTGACCTGCTTGAGGTTCAAATTCAAAACTTAAGAGTAAGGACTGAAGAAGGGTCTCGTCCCGAAACGTCACCCATTCCTTCTCTCGTAGTGGATCGTGTCGTTGCCCATTCTCAACAATTTTCACTTTCCAACCGACGTCACTGGGTAGCGGCCAGGAGAGGGAAATAATTCCGAGTGAATCAGCTTGTCTGGGATTCCTCAGTACTTTGGTTAGTGCAACAAAAAGAGTTCAACTCTTTGAGAAAACAGTTTTCTGCCAAATAGCACTAGAACATTAAAGTGTTCAGGACCCATTTGATTAGGCTGATATATGAGAAGTACCAAGAACTGCAGATGCTGTAATTTTGAGCAAAATACACAGTGCTGGAGGACCTCAGTGGGTAGGGCAGCATCTGTGGAGGGAATGGATATTTGACGATTTGCGTATAATCCTAACCCAAAACATTCTGCCTATTCCCACCACTGATACTTCCAATTTGAGAAGAAATTGGACTGATTCCTCAGCCACTCCAATCTGCTATGGAGCCATTTCCAATGGCTACTCCAAATACAATATGTTTTAAGTTGGTCTCAGGGGTGCTCTGGCATCCTGTGCTTGTATAAAATAAAATGGTTGACATTTCATTGTTGATCATAATGTTGGGATATCCCTGCTGTAAGTATTGTTCATTTCACAATGAGAATTAGCCAAAGTGGAAGTGAATTGTTACAGTGGCTTGAGTCAAATGCCCACATGAAGTAGGGAGAACAAATTAGGATAATATTTGAAGAAAATGGTACTTTAAAATTACAGTTTATAATGGGGAGAATTAGACAATAGACAATAGGTGCAGGAGTAGGCCATTTGGCCCTTCGAGCCAGCACCACCATTCAATGTGATCACGGCTGATCATCCCCAAACAGTACCCCGTTCCTGCCTTCTCCCCATATCCCCTGACTCCGCTATTTTTAAGAGCCCTATTTAGCGCTCTCTTGAAAGCATCCAGAGAACTTGCCTCCACCGCCCTCTGAGGCAGAGAATTCCACAGACTCGTAACTCTCTGAGAAAAAGTATTTCCTCGTCTCCGCTCTAAATGGCTTACTCCTTATTCTTAAACTGTGGCCCCTGGTTCTGGACTCCCTCAACATCGGGAACATGTTTCCTGCCTCTAGCGTGTCCAAGCCCTTAACAATCTTATATGTTTCAATGAAAATCCCTCTCATCCTTCTAATCTCCAGAGTGTACAAGCCCAGCTGCTCCATTCTCTCAGCATATGACAGTCCCGCCATCCCGGAAATTAACCTTGTAAACGTACGCTGCACTCCCTGAATAGCAAGAATGTCCTTCCTCAAATTAGGGGACCAAAACTGCACACAATACTCCAGGTGTGGTCTCATTAGGGCTCTGTACAACTGCAGAAGGACCTCTTTGCTCCTATATTCGATTCCTCTTGTTATAAAAGCCAACATGCCATTCACTTTCTTCACTGCCTGCTGTACCTGCATGCTTAATTTCATAGACAGATGTACAAGGACCCCCAGATCCCGTTGTACTTCCCCTTTTCCCAACTTGACGCCATTGAGATAGTAATCTGCCTTCCTGTTTTTGCTACCAAAGTGGATCTTGCAGAAGGATCGAACAGAGGGCACTGCCTACCTTGCCTACCCTGCTGGCACATGCCTGCCTCCCACCCACACCCCCCAGACACACAGCCCCCTCCCCCTCCTACACCTCCCACCCACATACACCGACAGCAGAACCGGCTGCCACTTCAGCGCCTTCTGCTGGCCCGCTCACCTCTGGCAGTGCGCTCCGTCTGAACACCTCTCACCTGCTGCTCGCCGGCTTCTCTCATGCCAGCCTCTTCCCGCAAATCCTTAAATTCCCACAGCCGAGTAGCCTCAATTGGTCCCTCGATCGCGCAGTCGGAATTTAAGGATTTGCGGGAAGCGGCTGACATGAGTGAGGCCGGCGAGCGGCAGGAGAGAGGTTTTCAGATGGAGAGCACTGCCTGAGGTGAGCGGGGACCGGCAGAAGGGGCTGTCCGGTCCCAGCGACCACTCGCAGCCACCCGAGCTAATTCATTCCCTGGCCACAATGCGGTGGCTCCGTGCCCGGAGCTGCACAAGTGGGTTACTGGCCCCGATCCCCTCCTTCACAACGCTCCTGCCCTCCCCGCAACTTTAGCCCGGACCAGACTCCTCAAACGCTGTGAAAGGAGCTCTCCCCCCACCCCGGGAAATACGGTATTTAAAAACATAAAGCACCATGAAATGTACTTACCACGTTATTGGTACACAAACTCCATTCTTCTCCCTTTGTTTCCCAAGATACTCTTAAAATAATAACAATCCATATTTGAAAAACCCGCCAAGAAACTTGCAGTACTGCACATGCACAGTACTGCAAAGGCAGAATTTCAGCTGCCTTCAGCCCCGCTTGTCATTGACGGCTTGAAGCAGCGCTGACGGCACCTGGGCTGCACAGACCTTCGCGTGTTGAAAGTGCTGCGGTTGAAAGGCACGGAGAATTATGCCTACCGTAGAGATCGATCTCTTAGATAGGCATAATTCTCCTATACCTTTACTATTTATATTTAATAATTACCATTTCATAATTTTAGTCAGGGTAGGCAGTGCCTATCGTGCCTACCCTGACGGCATGTGCCTGCCTCTCACACATGAAGAGGAGAAGGAGGGAGTGCAGGGGATGAAGGGAAATGAGCCTTGCCTGCGCAGTTAGGGGCTATGGGTGAGTGGTGGAGTATTGCGTTGAGGGAACGGGTTGCGTTGGGGGAATGGGTGAGTGGTGGAATATTGCATTGGGGAATGGGTTGCGTTGGGGGACCAGGCCTCCAGTGTGACTGGGACCCAACGGGTCCCACTTAGTCTAGTGTAAAATAAAAACAGAAAATAATGGAAGACTATGCTGATCAGGTCATATCTATGGAATGAGCATAGTTATTGTTTCAGGTTGAAGACCTTTCATCAGAACAGTGTTCTGACTGTCATTTGATGAAGATCTTTGTCCTGAAGCATTCATTCTATTTCTCTTCTCACAGATGCAGTCTGACCTGCTGAGTATTTACAGCATTCTCTGATTTTTACCAAATGAATCTGATTCTGCAAGGGAAAAACGAAGAATGGAAGAATGGACAAGAATATTTGCTAAATAGCTAAACAACGAAATTGCACTAATTTGCTGAATACATAAAATATTAGAAAAATACTTTGTAATTTTAACTATTAAGATGGATAGCTAAATAACTTGTTCTATGTCATTGAATAGTTTTTGCCTTTCCTGTGAATTACAATATTTGTAAAGCTTAAGCAAAACATACATCCAATTTGCTAATTTAAACTTTAATATCAATACAAGTTCATTTTGTTTTAAACTAAACATCAGAGTTTAAACTAAACAAGTGTGACCTGTTTTATAAAATAACTCAACATAATCAACAACTCGTTCCTCGCCTCTTCTTTTGGTGTATCAACAATTGTATTGGTGCTGCTTCCTGCACGAATGCTGAACTCATATTAATACTTTTCCTCCTGATTCCACCCTGCTCTTATTTTCACTTGACCCCTCCTTTTCCTTTCCCAATCTCTGTCTCCATCTGAAGGGATAGGTGAGTGGCAAGAATCTATTACAAACCTACTGATCCCAAAGCCACCTCAGCAATACTTCCTCCCACCTTGTCCACAGTAATGACACCGTTCCAATCTCCTAGTTACTATCTCTATTTTGTCTGCTCTGATAAAACTTTCCACACAGATGCCTCTGAAGTACCTTGCTTCTTCCTGAATCATGTCTTTGCATGCACCATAGTTGACAGTGCCCTTTGACATCTCCCCATCTATTTCCCATGTCTCTGCGCTCGCCCTCTTTCCTGGACAGAAGAAAAAATATAGCATCCCCTGATGCTGACCATCAACCCCAGTAGCCTCTTGTATTCAGCAGATTCCCATTTGCACCCCTTTTAGCTTTCTGAAGGAATAATTTCCTTTGCAACTGCCTGGCTTACTCTTTTGTCTCTGCCAACTTTGCCTTTCTCAGAATACTTAATTTGGAATGCTCTAGAGATGCTAAGCCTGGCCTTTCACCTCTTCGCACATTTCAGGGAGTCAAACAGCTCTTTCGGGCAATGTAAAGCACTCTGCCTGTATTTGGAGCTTGCAATGTGGTTTCCATGTGGGAAACACAAAGTCCTACGGTCTCCACCCACCCCCCCTGACCCTCTGAAGAAGGGTCTCAACCCGAAACGTTACCCATTCCTTCACTCCATAGATGCTGCCTCACCCGCTGAGCTTCTCCAGCATTTTGTGTCTACCGTCGATTTTATCCAGCATCTGCAGTTTTTTTCCCACACTATTAGCTTCCTGTTCCCTGCTCAACTTGCATTATGTGCAAATTGGTGACGTTTCGGGTTGTGAACCTCCTTCAGACTGGTTAGGGATAAGGGAAATAAGAGATATAGACAGTGATGTGGAGAGATAAAGAACAATGATGAAAGATATGCAAAAAGGTAACGATGAAAAGGAAACCGGCCATTGTAAGCTGTTTGTAGGGTGAAAATGAGAAGCTAGTGCGACTTGGGTGGGGGAGGCATAGACAGAGAGGGAATGCCGGTGCTATCTGAAATCAATATTCGTACCACTGGGCTGTAAGCTGCCCAAGCAAAATATGAGATGCTGTTCCTCCAATTTGCGTTTAGCCTCACTCTGACATTGGAGGAGACCGAGGACAGAAAGGTTTGTGTAGGAATGGGAAGGAGAATTAAAGTGTCCAGCAACCGGGAGAACAGGTTGGTTCAGGCGGGCTGATGGAAGGTGTTCTGCGAAATGATTGCCCAGTCTGCGTCTGTCCCGCCGCTGTATAAGAGTCCACATCTTGAACAAGGGATACAGTAGATGAGGTTGGAGGAGATGCAAATGAACCTCTGCCGAACCTGAAAGGACTGTCGGGATCCCTGAACAGTCGAGGGAGGAGGAATAGCGACAGGTGTTGCATCTTCTGCGGTTGCAGGGGAAGGTACCTGGGTCAGAGGGTGGTTTGGGTGAGAAGCGATGAGTTAACCAAGGAGTTGCAGAGGAAACGGTCTCTGCAGAAGGTGGAAAGGGGTGGAGATGGGAAAATGTGGCTTGTGGTGGGATCCCGTTGGAGGTGGCGGAAATTTCGGAGGATTACGTGTTGAATGCGACGGCTGATGAGGTAGAAGGGAAGGACTACGTGGACTCTATCTCTGTTGCGACTAGGGAGAGGGGGGAGACACAAGTGAGGGCCTCATCTATGATGGGAGATATGTGAGGAAGTTTGTTTAACTGGTGACTTTCCCAGATGGTGAACAGCATATGTAATTGAATTGCTTTGAAGGATATTGATTTTGTGCATTTTTAATTGAAATTCTTGTGTGTAACATTCACTGTTAATGTTGTTATTTATCTCATGGAACGTTATCAAACAGCTAAACCCTTCCATCTCTCTGTTGACCAATCTGCCTTTAGCGCTAAATGTTTTACTCTGTTGCTTGTTTGTTATTTTTACCAAGTTAAGGAAGTTTCCGGGTTTGGCTGCAAATGCAGACACACTTCAAGTGTTGTTCAAATAGTCTGTATGTTGTCCCGTTTACCTGGGTTTTGATTTAGTTTTTTGGAGCGTGGACTGATGGGATTTAATTTGTTTTTACCGTTACTTGATGACTCCACGCAGCTCATGAAGGGATGGGGCTTGAAACAAAATCACCGTATAGTTGTGCTGAATTGTCAATCTCATTTAGAGTTTTAAGGAAGAAAAATGTGAGAAATGCAGAAGTTGTATTTTGGGATGAAACATGATTTGGTTTAATCATGTTTTAAGAGCAAGGGGAGATTTACTTTATATTAGTCGTAAAGTATTCCTAATGTGGAAGCACCTGATCTGATCAATATATACTTGCATGCCTTTACTAGGGAAAAAAAATGCATGGAGACTGGAGCTGTTTCTGTTTCGGTGGTTTTAATATTAGCCTTATCTGATCTCTGTTAATGGTCCATTGCTTTATATTGTAGAGGAATGCAATTATAAATCACTTTGCCTTCAGTCTTTCAATCTGTGACATTATCTGAACTGTTGATGAAATTACCGCTTTGTGTTGGCAACTGTATTTGTTACTTTATCAAAATCACATTAAAAGTAGGGATTATTTATAATTTTCAGTGGAAGTGGGACTGAAAGTAACGCCCTGATAGAATTGCAAGAAGTCAACTGTGCAGTACTTTTAAAGCTCTTTTGCTTTATGAATGTTCCATTATTTCCTTGTCTTTTATCGCTGCCAACAAAGTTTTACAATTATTCACTGACCTAATCTCATTAAACAGATGCAGTTCACCAATTCAAGGGACTGATTTTCACAGTGTTTAAGAAGGAACTGCACATGCTGGAAAATCGAAGGTACACAAAAATGCTGGAGAAACTCAGCGGGTGCAGCAGCATCTATGGAGCAAAGGAAATAGGCAACGTTTCGGCCCGAAACCCTTCTTCAGACTGATAGGGGGTGGGGGGGGGAAGAAGAAAGGAAAAAGGAGGAGGAGGAGCCCGAGGGCTGAGGGAGAGCTAGGAAGTGGAAGAGACCGCAAGGTCTAACGGAATTGGGAGAATTCAATGTTTATGCCACTAGGATGCAGACTAGGATGCTGTTCCTCCAATTTCCGGTGGTGCTCACTCCGGCCATGGAGGAGGCCCAGGACAGAGAGGTCAGATACGGAATGGGAGGAGGAGTTGAAGTGCTGAGCCACCGGGAGGTCATGTTGGTTAAGGCGGACCGAGCGGAGGTGTTCAGGCGAAACGATTACCAAGCATACGCTTGGTCTCACCGATGTAGATCAGCTGACATCTAGAGCAGCGGATGCAATAGATGAGGTTGGAGGAGATGCAGATAAACCTCTGTCGCACCTGGAACGACACCTTGGGTCCTTGAATGGAGTTGAGGGGGGAGGTGAAGTGACAAGTGTAGCATCTATTGCGGTTGCAAAGGAAAGTGCCCGGGGAGGAGGTGGTGCGGGAGGGAAGGGAAGAATTGACAAGGGAGTTACGGAGGGAGTGGTCTTTGCGGAAAACAGACGGGGGGGAGATGGGAAGATGTGGCGAGTGGTGGGGTCACGTTGGAGGTGGCGAAACTGACAGAGGACTATTTGTAGTATGTGACGGCTAGTGGGGTGAAAGGTGAGGACTAGGGGGACTCTGCCCTTGTTGCGAGTGGGGGGATGGGGAGAGAGAGCAGTGCTACGGGGTATGGAAGAGACCCTGATGCGAGCCTCATCTATAGTAGGGGAGGGGAACCCCCGTTCCCTGAAGAATTAGGACATTTCCGATGCCCTGGTGTGGAACACCTCATCCTGGGAGCAGATGCGGCGTAGACAGAGGAATTGGGAGTAGGGGATGGAGTCCTTACAGGAAGCAGGGTGGGAGGAAGAGTAATCTAGATAGCCATGGGAGTCAGTGGGTTTATAGTGAATGTTGGTCAGAAGTCTATCACCTGCGATAGAGATAGTGAAGTCAAGGAATGGTAGGGAAGTGTCGGAAATGGTCCATGTGTATTTGGGTGCCGGATGGAAGTTAGTGGTGAAGCGGATGAAGTCAGTCAGTTGTATGTGGGTGCAGGAGGTAGCACCAAAGCAATCGTCGATGTAGCGGAGATAGAGGCCGGGGATAGGGCCCTGGTACGCCCCGAACAAGGATTGTTCGACGTACTCGACAAAGAGGCAGGCGTAGCTGGGGCCCATGCGTGTGCCCATAGATACGCCTTGTATATGGAGGAAATAGGAGGAGTCAAACGAGAAGTTATTGAGGGTAAGGACCAACTCCGCTAGGCGGAGGAGAGTGTCAGTGGCCGGGTATTGGTTGCTTCTCCGGTCGAGGAAGAACTGGAGGGCTTTGAGACCATCCTGATGGGGGATGGAGGTGTAGAGTGACTGGACGTCCATGGTGAAGATGAGAGGATGGGGGCCTAGAGAATGGAATGATGTGTGGAGACGACAGAGAGTGTCTAAGGTGTCTTGAACGTAGGTAGGGAAGGATTTAAC
Source organism: Amblyraja radiata (assembly GCF_010909765.2). Taxonomy (NCBI): domain Eukaryota; kingdom Metazoa; phylum Chordata; class Chondrichthyes; order Rajiformes; family Rajidae; genus Amblyraja; species Amblyraja radiata. The sequence goes on along the minus strand of NC_045958.1, from coordinate 58,034,491 downwards.
CAAGGGGGATGGGATGGAGTCAAGGTATGTGGAAATGAGTTCGGTGGGGCACGAACAATGGGTCTACCGGGACAGTCAGGTTTGTGGATTTTGGGGAGAATGTAAAATCGGGCCGTGCTTGGCTGGGGAACAATGAGGTTGGAGGCTCGGTCTGGCAGGGCGTGAGAGTTGATGAAGTCGGTGATGGTGCTAGAGATGGTGGCCTGGTGCTCGTCAGTGGGGTCATGGTCCAGGGGTTAGTAGGAGGAGGTGTCCGAGAGTTGGCACTTTGTAGAGATTGATGCGCCAGACTACCACGGCACCTCCCTTGTCGGCGGGTTTGATAACCCAGTCTGGGTTGTTGCGGAGTGAGTCGATGGCAGTACGTTCAGGGGGGGGAGAGATTGGAGTGAGACAGGGGAGTGGAGAAGTTGAGGTAGTTGATGTCGCGACGGCAGTTTGGGATAAAAGTCCTAAGGCAGGAGGGCCATGAGGGGGGGTCCACGAAGAGGGGGTTCGTTGGAGACGGGAAAAGGGATCATCAATGGGGGGCGAGGACTCCTTCCCACGGAAGAACGCTGTGAGGCGGAGGCGACGGTAGAAGAGCTCCAAGTCGTGGTAGGCGCAGAACTCATTGAGGTGGGGACGGAGGGGGGGACAAAGTTGAGACCTCTGCTGAGGACCGACCGTTCGGTGTCGGAGAGGGGGAGGTCGGGGGGGATGGTGAACACACGGCAGGGATGGGGGTTGGAGCCATAGAAACGTAGAAAATAGGTGCAGGAGTAGGCCATTCGGCCCTTCGAGCCTGCACCACCATTCAATATGATCATGGTTGATCATCCAACTCAGTATCCTGTACCTGCCTTCTCTCCATACCCCCTGATCCCTTTAGCCACAAGGGCCACATCTAACTCCCTCTTAAATATAGCCAATGAACTGGCCTCAACTACCTTCTGTGGCAGGGAATTCCACCGATTCACCACTCTCTGTGTAAAAAATGATTTTCTCATCTCGGTCCTAAAAGACTTCCTCCTTATCCTTAAACTGTGACCCCTTGTTGTGGACTTCCCCAACATTGGGAATAATCTTCCTGCATCTAGCCTGTCCAACCCCTTAAGAATTTTGTAAGTTTCTATAAGATCCCCCCTCAATCTTCTAAATTCTAGCGAGTACAAGCCGAGTCTATCCAGTCTTTCTTCATATGAGGAAAGTCCTGACATCCCAGGAATCAGTCTAGTGAACCTTCTCTGTACTCCCTCTATGGCAAGAATGTCTTTCCTCAGATTAGGAGACCAAAACTGTACGCAATACTCCAGGTGTGGTCTCACCAAGACCCTGTACAACTGCAGTAGAACCTCCCTGCTCTTGTACTCAAATCGTTTAGCTATGAATGCTAACATACCATTCACTTTCTTCACTGCCTGCTGCACCTGCATGCCTACTTTCAATGACTGGTGTACCATGACACCCAGGTCTCGTTGCATCTCCCCTTTTCCTAATCGGCCCCTATCAGACAATAGTCTACTTTCCTGTTTTTGCCACCAAAGTGGATAACCTCACATTTATCCACATTATACTGCATCTGCCATGCATTTGCCCACTCACCCAACCTATCTATGTCACTTTGCAGCCCCCTAGCATCCTCCTCACAGCTAACACTGCCGCCCAGCTTCGTGTCATCCGCAAACTTGGAGATGTTGCATTCAATTCCCTCATCAGATCATTAATATATATTGTAAATAGCTGGGGTACCAGCGCTGAGCCTTGCGGTACCCCACTAGTCACTGCCTGCCATTCTGAAAAGGACCCGTTTACTCCTCCTCTTTGCTTCCTGTCTGCCATCCAGTTCTCTATCCACATCAATACTGAACCCCCAATACCGTGTGCTTTAAGTTTGCATACTAATCTCTTATGTGGGACCTTGTCGAAAGCCTTCTGAAAGTCCAAATATAACACATCCACTGGTTCTCCCTTATCCACTCTACTAGTGACATACTCGAAAAATTCTATAAGATTCGTCAGACATGATTTACCTTTCATAAATCCATGCTGACTTTGTTATTGGGTTCAATTGATTGGCACAGACTCAATAGGCCAAAGGGACTGTTCTGTGCTGTGTCTGTCTAAGGCTCAGTTGCAAGGGAAAGCATGATAACTGCTCCATTTCATTATAAAGAACAAAGGTGACTTAACTATATTTGCTTTCCAAACGTTTACTTAATGTTGAAGTATAAAAATCATTGTTTAACATTTGTACAATTGAATTGGATCTTTGGAAATAACTAAATGCTGTTTGTATGAAGCAATTACATCTCGTGTCAGACAAGAGACTCAAGAGGCTGTCCCATTGCGGCGATCTAATCTGCGAGTTTAGACGAGTTTGCCCTCGACTCACTCGCAGCATGGTCGACACGAGGTCCTAGGAGGTCCTAGGAGGTCACTGGAACTCTCCTTCATGCTCGAGGGAAGTTCCCGAATACTCGTGGCCTCAGCTAGGTTGCTGAAAATGTTTAAGCATGTTGAAAAACTTTCTGCGAGTAAATTTGGTCGACATGGTTCTTTTTGACTCGCAGTGCAGAGGAGTGGGGTCGCTATTTAGTTACAGGCAGTTGTAGGCAATCTCCTTCGCTGACCGGGCATTTTGATTGGCTCATTGGCGTTTTCAGAACCAGGTAAAATGCCCGCTAAACTTTATTATACAGTGGCTTGCAAAAGTTTTCATACCCCTTGAACTTTTCCACATTTTATCACGTTACAACCACAAACGTAAATGTATTTTATTGGGATTTTATGTGATAGACCAACACAAAGTGGTGCATAATTGTGAAGTGAAGTGGAAGGAAAATGATACATGGTTTTCAAATTTGGTTACAAATAAAACACTGAAAATGTGGCGTGCAAAAGTATTCAGCGCCCTGAGTCAATACTTTGTAGAACCACCTTTCGCTGCAATTACAGCTGCAAGTCTTTGGGGGTATGTCTCTCCCAGCTTTGCACATCTAGAAACTGACATTTTTGCCCATTCTTCTTTGCAAAACAGCTCAAGGTCAGTCAGATTGGATGGAGAGCGTCTGTGAACAGCAATTTTCAAGTCTTGCCTGAGATCCTCATTTAGATTTAGGTCTGGACTTTGAATAATTTGAATAATAACACATGAATATGCTTTGATCTAAACCATTCCATTGTAGCTCTGGCTGTATGTTTAGGGTCGTTGTCCTGCTGGAAGGTCAACCTCTGCCCCAGTCTCAGGTCTTTTGTAGACTCTAACAGGTTTTCTTCCAAGATTGCCCTGTATTTGGCTCCATCTATCTTCCCATCAACTCTGACCAGCTTCCCTGAAGAAAAGCATCCCCACAGCATGATGCTGCCACCACCATGTTTCACAGTGGGGATGGTGTGTTCAGGGTGATGTGCAGTGTTAGTTTTCCGCCACACATAGTGTTTTGGATTTAGGCCAAAAACTTCAATTTTGATCTCATCTGACCAGAGCACCTTCCTCCACATGGCTTGTGGCAAACTGCAAACGGGACATCTTATGGCTTTTTTTCAACAATGGCTTTCTTCTTGCCACTCTTCCATAAAGACCCGATTTGTGGAGTGCACGACTAATAGTTGTCCTGTGGACAGATTCTCCCACCTGAGCTGTGGATCTCTGCAGCTCCTCCAGAGTTACCATGGGCCTCTTGGCTGCTTCTCTGATCAATGCTCTCCATGCCCGGCCTGTCTGTTTAGGTGGACGGCCATGTCTTGGTAGGTTTGCAGTTGTGCCATACTCTTTCCATTTTCGGATGATGGATTGAACAGTGCTCCGTGAGATGTTCAAAGCTTGCGATATTTTTTTATAACCTAACCCTGCTTTAAACTTCTCCACAACTTTATCCCTGACCTGTCTGGTGTGTTCCTTGGGCTTCATGATGCTGTTTGTTCACTAATGTTCTCTAACAAACCTCTGAGGCCTTCACAGAACAGCTGTATTTATACTGAAATTAGATTACACACAAGTGGACTCTATTTACTAATTAGGTGACTTCTGAAGGCAATTGGTTGCACTGGATTTTATTTAGGTGTATCAGAGTAAAGGGGGCTGAATACTTTTTGCACGCCACATTTTCAGTTTTTTATATGTAAAAAAATTTGAAAACCATGTATCATTTTCCTTCCATTTCACAATTATGCAGCCACTTTGTGTTGGTCTATCACATAAAATCCCAATAAAATACATTTACGGTTGTGGTTGTAACGTGACAAAATGTGGAAAAGTTCAAGGGTATGAATACTTTTGCAAGCCACTGTACTTCTTGAAAAGTGTCCCACCCTGAGAGAAAAAAAAAAGGAGAGAAAAAAAACAAAAAAATGGAGAGAAAAAAAAGGAGAGAAAAAAAAGAGAAAAAAAAAAAAAAATAAAAGATGGAGAGAAAAAAAGGAGAGAAAAAAAAAACGAGAAATAAAAGGAGAAAAAAAGGAGAGAACAAAAAGGCGAAAAAAAGATAAACAAAAAGGATCTCCCCAAAACCCTCGCTCCACCACTCCTACACTTCATCCACCCTTCTCCCCCACCACATTTCTCCCCCCCTTCTCCCCCCCTTCTCTCCCCTTCTCCTCTCCCCTTCTCTCCCCCCTCCCCCCCTCCGCACTCTCTAGAGGACAGTGTGCAGCCGTCTTTAACCTTCCTCTTCATCACGGGTGTGAATTTCAGACAGCGCTCCCCCGCTTTCCCTGGCCCCCACCTTTGCGATGTGTTTGCGTGGTCGGTCGATCCAGCTCGTGATTTCAACGCGGTCGGTCGATCCAGCTCGCGTTTTTCCAGGCGAGTGCCCTCGTGCTTGAAGGTCGAAGGGACTCTTCTTAACTCGCGGATTAGGGACAGCCCCTTAAATCAACTGAAAGAAACTAATCTGAGTATTTAAGACGATAAAATATGAACCATTTGGAAGAAAGGAAACATTAGCTGATATTAAAGAAATAAATTGTATGCACTGAACATGTCCTTTTGAAACGTATCTTATTTCACGTTATAAGCAGAAAAATGTACCAAGGCAATGTTCTTTTAAAATTTCAATAATTAGACATACCCTTGTCCCAGAGTTGTCTGAAAGAATGCGATCAAGCCTTGTTACAGTTTGGGTGAGATTTCATCATTACACCAATTAGGTCTAATTAGCGTTGGTGTCAGAAAATTGTGTTTCAGCAGTAAGATAGAGTCATCTCATATCAGAAGACTGTTACAGATGTACTATATTTTGTTTTCTAGGAATTGCTTGTAAGAGTACCTTTTGTGTGAGCTACAATCTTTAGAAGAAGTTTTTCATTTGGCTAGTCTTTCGGGTAAGTTGCAAAGCCCACGATAACGAGTAAAATTCAGATCTAGGATGTACACTCTTGCAATGATATCTTATAAGTTTACATACTTGAAACATTTATGAAACTATTTTTTCCCTCAATCAATACATAGGTTTATCTATTAATTTCATTCAAGGAAAAAATGTGTTATCTTTTGTATGTTTGAATAAAACACCTTATTACTTTGGTAGATGTATTTAGCAAGTTGAATACCAGTTGTGTTTTTGATTTGTATTGGAAAATGAAATGCATATCACATGGGTATGTATATAGATTATCAGAGCTTCATTGTTGCTTTTCCTCAGTGAGTCTGATCCTTGGTGGTTTACTGTAACTCTATTTACACTCTTATTTTCCTACCATAATAATAATCAAGTTATTATTTCAAATGAAGAGAAATCTCAAATTAAGATCACACAAAATTCCTAAAATTATTAATGTGGAGAATTATTTTTGTCTTGCATTGAAACAAAACAAGGTAGAACTGGCTGAGTAAAGTGCATAGTGTTACAGAACATGAGCAGCTCTTTTACATGTTCAGTGGTAATGTTGTTTATAAGTAGAAGCATTTAAGAAACATACTCTAATTAAATGAAAGCACACCAGGTGCTGAATGTGGACCTAATTAAAATAGAGAGCTGGATGAGCACTGTGGCTTCTGCATTTTCCTATTAATTATGTTCCAAACTAAATCCTTTCCAGGGTAATTGGAGGTTTCCTCCAACCCTAGCAATTTAGCAAATTCTGCATTGAACTTCAGTTAAAGGTTAAATGCCTGTCACAAAATACAATTCTACGTGGATCTAACATTACAGGATTCTCCAACTGACTTGAAAAACCTTTTTACAGAATCAGTGAGAAGTTATTAGTTTCCACTTGTATCTGCTACACTCATGTTGCAATTTTGATGGTGAATTTTTACAAAAATAAAAGAACAACCAATAGGAGAATAAATGTAACAAATCTTTGCTCTATCACAATGATATTGTTAACAATATTACTTTTTAACCTTGTGACATTTGAGTGTTTAGTCTTTTTTTGTGTTATGCATCTTCACAATTGCATGCAATCAAATGAATTTAGTCTGAAAATAGTACTCAGACGAAGTGTTTGCTTAGGAAATTGCCTCAAGCCATTTTTGACTTGGAGCTTTCCCGTTTGTGAGCTTGAGTGGATATTTCGAGTTATCCTTCATCAGAACAAGTTGGGTGCTTTTCCTTTGTACAGCCCTCTTTGGTGTATGAATGGTATTAAGTGCCACTGGTAATGTGAAATTCACATCTGTGCATCCTGACGAGGGGCTAATGTGGCAGTTATTGCCTTTGGGCTAAGGAAGGATCTGCATTTAATATATCAGCAGTTTTGAAACAATGCACCTCTCAATTTTTCTCTGTGGGTCGGAAAGCTGAAATTGAAATCTTGTGCTGTTGTTGTCAGAAGATGCCATTTGAAGTGAACTTTGAGGTTTCTGTCTGGCTCATGTGGGGTTTCATGTCAAGTAAACTTCGAATGGATATAGAGTAACTGTTATAAGACAGAATAGCGATGCATGTCATGTACAGAACCTATCTTAACACTATGTGGTCATTAATCGTGAGGTAATCAGGTGGGTTTTCACTCACCACTTTCAAGAACTAGGGTTAACGAATGCTCGCCATGATCATCGGAGCCTGCTCTAACTATGTGGAGTATGTCAGTGGTCTGAAAATGAATTGGGGAGAGTTGCATTTGATTTATATGAGATCTCATTTGTCATAGTTCAGGGTTCTATTTCGTACATAATTTATTCCTCTAAGGATTGACATTATGTAAAATGAACAGTCCCTAAGCGGAATTTGGCGCTTTTCATTCTTTTGAAGTAATCAAACAAATCTAAACACTAATTGTGTAAGAAGGAACTACAGATGCTGTTTTTTTTGCGTATAAACACTAATTCTGATTGATAATAATTTTACTGGATCATTGTAAGTTAAAATTAAAATATTCTGGGTTCTGGACAGCTCTAGTGAGACTGAAGAAGGGTTTCGGCCCGAAACGTTGCCTGTTTCCTTCGCTCCATAGATGCTGCTGCACCCGCTGAGTTTCTCCAGCATTTTTGTGTACCTTCGATTTTCCAGCATCTGCAGTTCCTTCTTAAACATCTAGTGAGACCATTCATGTTATCCTTTAAGGTGGGGAACGTGATCTGTATGAAGCTATATCACACCGTAATTAGCTGTGGAGTTCCACGACATTGATGGAGTTGGAGTTGTGCGGCAGTGACTTCGACAGAAATTATAAAAAGTTCTAATTAATGTTCTTTATTAAATGTTAATTCGACTCTTTGTTTTTGGTTCTCTGTTGATTTGATGTACAGTTCTAACATTTTGGTTTTGCATACGATTCATAAGTAAATCCTTAGTTTTCAAATTAAACTATTGTTTTGTGGTTCTACATTATCACCTAAACTGCTGAGAAACTATTGATATCATGTATTTCTCAATAGTGTGTAAGAAGGAACTGCAGATGCTGGTTTACACCGGAGAGAGACACAAAATGCTGGATAAACTCAGCGGGTCAGGCAGCATCTCTGGAGGAAAGGACCAGGTAACGTTTTGGGTCGAGACCCATCTTTAGTCTGAAGAAGGGTCTTGCCCTGAAACATCACCTATTCCTTTTCTCCAGAGATGCTGCCCGACCTGCTGCGTTAATCCAGCATTTTGTGTCTATCTTAATAGCGTTCCATTTTATGATTTATCTGCGTTAATGTGCTTGCCTATTGAAAGAGTCCTCAGCTGCAGAACTGACAACTTTTGTTGGACTTTTTTTGTTTGTTTCCCGTTATGTGTGGGAAAAGCTGCTTCCTGGTTCACAACTGCTTTAATTTTAAATTCACAGCTCATTGTTCTGGATCCCTCTTCTTCCAGCAACTTAAAAGGATAACATTTTGTCATTTTAAGAAGCTTGGTTAGGCCATCCCTCGGTTGTAAAACCCAACAACTGGGTCTTTCCAGTTTGTGTTTAACAATGGAAGTATGTACATCTACTTTCTGTTGCAAATAAAATGGAACTCTGAAATTGGATATACCTGTACCTAAAATTGGAATGGGTAGATTTGTTTTAAGCAACTCTGCCTGCGTCTCATCAGAAGTGAATGTCTTCGTTGTGCAATCTATCCTACAATTAATTGGGTAATTAAGTAATCATACCGATGTATTGCATAGTGGAGAAGTTACAGTAACAATAGAAACATATTTGTGGTAAATCTCTGTTGCAGTTTGAAGTGATTAAAAGTCTCGTTATTTCAGGGTAATACCCAATTTGCAGCATCTTTTTGGGTCAAACCTGAAATGTATAAACTGCAAATTTACTCCTAATTCTGATATAGAAATATCGAGATATCTGAAAATGAGCAATTGGTTTGATTACCAGTGGAACAGAATTTCACTATAATAATGATGTAAATATTTTGATGGATTGTAGAAAACATTTTAAAATCTCTTTTGGTCATGATCATTAGTAGTGAATGATATTCAAAGGTTTCAAAGGTCTTTTAATGTCACATGTACCAATTAAGTTACAGTGATATGCGAATTACCATACAGCCATACGAAGAAAAAAAGCACAAGACACACAACTACATAAAAGTTAACATATACGTCCACCACAGTGGATTCCCCACATTCCTCATTATGATTGAAGGCAAAAAAGTCCAATCTTCTTCCACTTTATTCTCCCGCGGTCAGGGCAGTCGAACCAACCATCGGGGCGATCGAAGCTCCATCAGCTGGCGGTTGAACCTCCTGCATCGGGGGGATCAAAGTTCCCGAGTTGGGGCGGTCGAAACTCCTGCGGCTTGAAGTACCCGAAGTCGGTCTCTAACCAGAGACCGCGAGCTTCGTGATGTTAAAGTCCGCAAGCACCTAAGGTTGGAGCTCAGAGGTCGATCCCTGGCAAAGGGATCGCGGGCTCTGCGATGTTAAAGTCGCTTGGGCATCCGTGGTGGAGCTCTCAAAAGTCAGTCTCCAAGAAAGGCCGCCAACTCCTTGGTGTTAGGCCGCAGTGTGGACGGAGATATGATATGGAAAAAAAGTGCATCTCCGTCAAGGTAAGAGATCAGAATAAGTTTCCCTCACATAACCTCCTCCCACATAAAACAAGCTAAAGAACACTAACAACATACATTTAACACATACTATTAAAACATAAAGAAGGAAGGGACAGACAGACTGTTTATCAAAGATGTATGACCCAATAAGTTAAAATTAACCATTGTTTTTCTAAATTACTTTCACTCTGTATGTGATTTGTTCCATATTTTATCCATCATCAACTCATCTGCTCCCAGTAGGAAAGCAACTGACTGTTTTAATTTTGTGTTGCATTTCAAACTTAAATCTGCTGGTGATCATACTATAGTGTTATTCTTTACACAGCAGTACTGACAGCTTGAACTTATTTAATGCCTCTACTTAGTGTCTAGCGGCAGTTCACAGGACCATAATGAGACAAATTTAGCTGCAGTGACTGCCATTAACTATTTATGTTTTTTTTAATATAACTTTGCCTTTTAAATTCGAACAAATACTAATTTTATGTTTTATATTATTTTAATGGTGAATGTTTCCCTTTCTCTTAAAGCAATTATTACTAAGTTATTTGAATAACTGACATTGATGTTGAGCATGATCATCTTCAGATGGATAATATAAGTAATTGTATCAGGATTGCAGTGCTTCTGAGATGCCTTTGTGGTTGCAAGTCTGACATTTAGCTACTGTGTATGTGGTCTATTCATGGTGACCATGATGGCACATCGGACAGTTTTTAAGTTTCTTTTGTGTAATAGGTTTCTCCCAATGACATGGTTTGTGTGGATGTGCTTTAGGATTGCTCATGATATTTATGGAAGATTGCAGCCAAATATCTTTTGCCTTGTGTCTTTTGCAAGAATCTGTTTCTCTAATTGTGTGAGTTGTTTGACTTTACTAACTTCTTCAGCTTTGAAGGTGCTTCTATTACTGAAGGTGCTTACTCAACAAGACTCACCAGAAAGGCCAAAAAAAAAATCATAGCAGACCACTTTCACCCAGCAAATTACCTCTTTAATCTCCTCCCATCAGGAAGGAGATATAGAAGCATTTAAAGTAAAACATCTCGCTTCAGAGACAGCACCTACCTCCAAGCCATCAGATATTTGAATTTGCACTAATCACTCTGCACTTTCTTTTGCACTTGCACTTACGCTTAACATGACGCTGCTGGGTACTGTCCTTCCTGTAAATATTGTCCTTCGTACGGTATTGTCTGTATTATTTATTGTGGTGTATGTGGTGGTTGTATTGTACTGTATTGTATCTGTCTGAGAGCGAACCAAGACACATTCCTATCAACTTGTTGACATGGCAATAAACTTCTTGAATCTTGAATCTTCTAAAGGTAATAGTATAGATACAAAAAGTTTGCGTGACTTCAAACAAGGATGTTGCTGAGGTATGGGAAAAAATATATATTTTCCGGATTTTCTGTTTTTTTTAAGATGTTTGTGGATGAGCAACAAGTTTGCTAGCCAGCATGTTGGAGTTGACTTAAAGGTCCCGTGAACATACAAGATTGCATTGTTCAATTGGACAACTTTTGCCTTTGTCCTGGCAATCACAGTTCAATTTGTTGTGGTCGGGCAGTAAGAGGTTTAATGTCACTTGGGCTCAGATGGAGCAGGTCAAGTCACTTAATTGCTGATGTCCATGATGTTTTGGCCTTATGCAAGGAGGATTCCCATTATAAGTGAAAGTTTGTCTTGCTATGAGGCATAGGATTTGTTGATTCAGTGCCATATTATTCATGTATGCATTGAAGAATATTAGTCTTGGTACAGAATAGTGTGATGTCTGTTGCGGAGAACCAGGGCCAGCATTATTAAGTTACTCCAGTATTTTGTGTCTATCTACAGTGGAAACCTGCATCTGCAGTTCTTTCCTGCACAATATTCTGCCTTCTGCAGGCGTAATGTTCTGAGGCAGAGATAATTATTGTAATCTTCAATACAAAGCCTTTAAAATGGACAGTGCCATAAGTTGCTGATCAATATGAAAAGATGTACTATTCTTGGATTTCTTCTGTTAATTGCCTTTGGTGTGCACAGCTAGGGTTAAGGCTTGGTTGTCATAACTGTCTCCAGGCTGGCATCCAGACACTGGCACAATGGAAGGCAGAGGATGAATATATTTCAGGAGTTTGGAATTATGTGCAGGAATGAGTGGGTTAACATATGATGCGTGTTTGATGGCACTGGGCCTATACTCGCTGGAGTTTAGAAAAATGAGGGGGGGCCTCATTGAAAAGTACTGAATAGTGAAATGCTTGGATAGAGTGGATGTGGAAAGGATGTTTCCACTAGTGGGAGAGTCCAGGACTAAAGGTCATAGCCTCAGAATTAATGGACGTTTCTTTAGGAAGGAGATGAGGAATTCCTTTAGTTAGAGGGTGGTGAATTTGTGGAATTATTTGCCACAGAATGCTGTGGAGGCAAAGTCAATGGATATTTTAAGGCAGAGATAGGCAGATTCTTGATTAGTACAGGTGTCAGGGGTTATAGGGTGAAGGCAGGAGAATGGGGTTAGGAGGGAGAGATAGATCAGCCATGATTGAATGGCGGAGTAGACTTGATGGGCCGAATAGCCTAATTTTGCTCCTATCATTTGTAACCTTATGAGTGATGTCGGTATGATCATGGTGCTGCAGTTAAATGACTGGATTTGTAATTGCAGGGTTGGATGAACAATCCCGGGATTTGAGTTCAAACCGACTATAGTAACTGTGGAATTTGCATTTTATTTAATTGTTGTTTTAATTAAATGTAAGTCTTACGAATGATGACTACAAGAACTAATAATGTTGTAAAAATCCATCTATGCCATTTATGGGAGCAAATCTGTCATCCTCACCAAATCTGGTCTATGCATGACTCTAGACCACCTAAGGTGGTCATTCAGTTGCAAGTGGTTCACCCCCACACTTTTTATCAATGGCAGCTAGGAGTGTGGATTAAATTTTGGTATTATGAAAAATGAATGATACCCTTGGTTTCTGTTGATTGGCTAGTTGTTGAAGACAATGATCCCTTTCATTGAAGAAGGGTCTCAACCCGAAATGTCACCCATTCCTTCTGTCCAGAGATGGTGCTTGTCCCGCTGAGTTACTCCAGCTTTTGTGTCTATCTTTGGTTTAAACCAGCATCTGCATTTCCTTCCTACACATCCCTTTCATCTGCTGTGCAGTGGGATGCTTCTGGATTTCATGATATTGAAGTGTATCATTACTAAATGGTGGATCCATTGTGAGTTAGTTGAAGAAATTCAAGAAGTTACTATCCCTATTGGGCTCCTCCTATTTCTTAATTGTAACTTAACCACCTCCTTCATTTGTGATGGCTGTCAAAGAATTAAAGTCATTGTCCATTCTAGTTCGTGATAAATTCCCACGTTTCTGTGGAATAGTGCTGTTTTGCTTTTCTTTTGTGTTTGAAGTTATGACATTTATCTGGATCTTTTGAGTTTTGGAATTCGTGGATTAATGTCATCAACATATCATCCCAACTTGTGTTTAGGATGTCAGAGCAAATATAGAGACCCAAAGCAGGCTCTTCGTTGTCTTCAGGGTGTCTGCGGTTTAAATCTTCGGTTTAAACTAGTATGTGCAGTTCCTTCCTACAGAAACATTTGGAAACATCGGTTTGTATCAATTTAACTTGATCAATTATTTTGAGGAGGTAACAGGTAATTGATGAGAGTAGGGGTGTGGGTGTTGTTTACATGGATTTCAGTAAGGAATTTGATAAAGTCTGCCATGGGAGGCTGATCCTGAAGATTATGATACATGGAATTAATAGTGACTTGATAGTATGGATTCGTAGCTGGCTAACTGTTAGAAGATAGTGGGCTGTGGTGGAAGGGCAATAATCAGGCTGGAAGTTTGGAAGGACAATATTCAGGATCGAGGTTTGGAAGGACATTATTCAGGCTGGAGATCTGCGCTGGGATCACTGTTGTTTGTAATATATATTAAAAACTTGGTTGTAAACATAGGTGGGTTGATTTGTAAGATTGTAGATTACACCAAGATTGCCGGGGTTGCGGACTGTTAGGAAGGCTGCCAAAGTGTACAGCGGGATGTAGATCACCTGCAGAAATGGGCAGAAAAATGGCAGGTGGAATTTAATCCAAGCTAGTGTGAGGTTTTGAACTTTGGGAGATCAAATGTAAGGAAAATTAATGGCATTACTCTTAACAGCATTGATGTACAGCAGGATCTTGGGTTCCAAGTCAACTCTCCGAACGTCGCCACACAAGTAGATGGAGTGATAAAGAAGGCATATGGTACATTTGTTTTCATAGATCAGGGCATTGAATAGAGGAGTCAGGAAGTCATGATGCAGCTTTATAGTACTTTGGTTAGGCCGCATTTAGAGTATTGTGTGCAGTTCTGGTGACCCCGTACAGGAAGGACATGAAGGCTTTGGAAAAGATTCGGAGGAGGTTTACCAGAATGATGCCTGCATTAAAGGGTATCGGCTACAGGGAGAGGTTGGGCAGACTTGGATTGTTTTCTCTGGAATGTCAGAGGTTGTGGGGAGACCTGATATAAAAATATATCAAATTATGAGAGGCATGGATAAGGTAAACAGTTGGAATTTTTTTCCCGGGATGGAAAAATCAAATACTAGAGGGCATAACTTTCTGTTGAGAGGGGCAAAGTTTTGCACAGAGGGTATTGTGTGCCTGTAATGTGCTGCCAGGAGTGATGGTTGAAGTGGATAGGTTAGTGGCATTTAAAAGACTTTTAATATGCTGGGAATGGAGGGATATCAGTTACGTGCAGGTAATTAAGTGATGGTCTTGGCATCGTGTTCAGCACAGACATTGTGGGCCAAAATGCCTATTCTCATAAGTGCTAGGAGCAGAATTAGGCCATTTGGCCCCATCAAGTCTACTCTGTCATTCAATCATGGCTGATCTATCTTTCCCTCTGATTCCCCTTGTTCTTCTAAACTCCAATGAAGTCAGATCCAACCTGACCTGACAGGCCTATGCTCTTTAGATTAGATTAGATTAGATTCGTTTTATTGTCATTCAGACCTTTCGGTCTGAACGAAATTTTGTTTCCCTGCAGTCATACATATAATTTTTAAAAATGGCAAAAACACACAATCAACACAAATTTAACATCCACCACAGTGAGTTCACCAAACACCTCCTCACTGTGGTGGAAGGCAAAATCTTAAAGTCTCTGTCTCTTCCCCCTTTGTTCTCCCTCTGCGCCGAGGCGACGGTTCAAACTCCGCGGGTGGTTGCTGCCTCCGCCGCAGCTCCAGGGCCGAGTCGGGTCTCCGCCGCTGCTGCTGCTGCTGCCGCCACCGCAGCTTCTGTGCCGAGCCGGGTCTCCGCTGCTGCTGCTGCCGCCGCCACAGCCTCGGGGCCGAGTCAGGTCTCTGCTGCCGCTGCTGTTGCTGCTACAGCCCCAGGGCCGAGCCGGGTCTCCGCTGCCGCCGCCACAGCTTCGGTGACGAGTCCGGTCTCCGCTGCCGCTGCTGCCGCCGCCACAGTTTCGGGGCCGAGTCAGGTCTCCGCTGCCGCTGCTGCCGCTGCTACAGCTTCGGTGCCGAGTCCGGTCTCCGCTGCTGCCGCCGCCGCCGCCACAGTTTCGGGGCCGAGTCAGGTCTCCGCTGCCGCCGCTGTTGCTGCTACAGCTCCGATGTCGCCAGCTCCGCCATTAGGCCTCGGCGCAGACGGAGACGGGGGATACGACCGAAGAAAAAGTCGCATCCCCCGAAGGAAGAGACCAAAACATGTTTCTCCCACCCCACCCACACACATACACAACTTAACAAAACAAAATTAACTAAAACATGACAATGAACAAAACGAAAGAAAAAAACAGACGGACTGCAGGTGGGCCGCAGCTGTTAAGCCAGCGCCGCCATCTTGGGAATTTACATTTCACCTTCTCATCTAGGTCATTAATATAAATAGTAGAAATAGTAAATTTTCCGTATAATAGTAAGTATCCTGTCCGCACCTTTATTAGTGTACTTATAAAACACACTGCAATTTATGATCAAGAAGTGATTATAGTAGGCATTTCTGTTTGCTACAAGCTGCTGGCTTATTTGCATTCCTACACCAACTGTCTCACCATAACCAGAATAATTATCACTTCACCGTTGGTCTATCCTTTGTGTGCCATGATGCTGGATTTACACCATTGATATGATTGAATCTCATCTCGGTCCTTTAGGGCTGGTAATTCATGCCCTAAGCATCCCGTTTAACAGAATGATAAATGGTTCTAACATGGAAATCAACCTGTGCTCAGAAAGGTGGCAAATAGAATGTCACTTGTGTTGGCAAAAATTATTCTTAGCAGTTTTTAAGCATTAATTATATCTTCGTATATATTCGATTCCTTTCTGTGTCTTTCTGTCATAGTCTTATTTCCCTCTCTTCTGTTTGATTGTAATCTTATTTCCCTGTTTCTGGCATCTGTAGTTTCCTGTATCTCCTCTTTATTTCCCTGTGTGTTATTTGTTCTGACTATACATGTATTTTGTTAGTTGAGAGGTTATGCTATTGAACTCAGTTCATGAGGTCCCAGGTGCCCCATTGACCTCATCGTACCCTTATTAATTGGCGTTTCCAGCATTTTTTTTAGCACTGAAGTGATACTAGTTGAAGGATGAGGAAAGAAATACAGCCCCCAGCACATGGTGTGAGATATAATTTCTGGGCCAAAGTATCATAAATTTCATTTATAATCTCAGGATAAACTAAAGTAGAGCAACCAATGAAATATTGTTTGAACTGTAATTTGTTATAAGGTAGGAAAATGTGGGAGCTAAGTTACATAACAGTGTTCATAAGCAGTAGTGAAATTACTGCCTACATAATCTATTTTAATGATTGAGGTGAATTTAGGTGAATTATAAATCCTGCCAGGCATCTTTTATAGAAACAGAAGAAATCCTGTTTCTTTAAAGTCATCTGGATTCTTTGGCATCCACTTGAGAGAACCGATAACATGCTTAAAAGTGCCACCTTCAACATTTCAGCAAGTGCTCGGCTTGGCGTAGCATTGAATTGTCAGCCTAAATTATGTTTCTAAGTCACTTTAGTGAAACTTGAATCCTTTACTGATGGCTTTTGAGCCAGCCGTTATGTGATATAATTTCCACTAGTGACAAGTTATCTGGTTGGGTCTAAAGCAAACTTGCCTGGAAACCAGTGCTTTATAAGTATTGTGATATTCTACATGCGTTGCCTTGAAATTTGCTGATGTCTATTATTTCAGTGGAATATGACCCAAAAGAAGTCTTTAACAATCACAAATGTTAATTTGGCTCATTTGGCATCTCTCGTATTATTACCATTCATCTGGACACAGCTGCACCTCCACAGGCTGAGGGGAACAGTGATAAATTATATGCTTGCAGTGCAAACACTGTGCAAGTTCAATGGTTCTCATCATTATAACCTCCACTGGCCATGCCCCTGTAAGGATAAAGTTTGTTATCTTGCCATATGGAGAATTATAGTTGTATGCTTGCCATCTTGACAGCTTGGTGCAAAGGTATTGGGTCTGTGTCTCTGGAAACATTGTTTAGTGTTGGAAAACTATATTGTTTGAACAAAATTCAAGGTAAAAAGCAATACAGTTGTACGTTAAATCTTTTGCATCTTCTGACACCTTTTGTGCCTGCCCCACAGACTGACGAGTGAACGAAGATTATGGATTGTAATTGATATTTTACGTAATTCTGTAGACTCATTTAGCATAGACCACGTTATAATATGTGGCTTTTTCTATTTCCCCTACAAATAATTACCATTATTTTGTAATTTTACTTTGCATACAGTAAATGGTAGGAAATTTGGATTTATTTAGAATCTTAAATGCAGCAAAATGTCGTGATGTTTCACTGGATCTTTAAATGGAAGGAGAAAAACTAGATGTTCAATGGAAGAGACACGCCAGAGGAACAGGTACACCAGACCAGGGTAAGGTTTGGTGACAAGAGCGTCCTTAGTGGCTTGAGTGGTCTCATGTAGGGGAAATAAATCATTACTTGTTAGTGCCATGAGGACAATATATGTGATCATCAATGATAATCCAAAACAACGTTTGTTTTAAAAGAGAGAGTAGATTATGGTGCTTTATGGGGTGATATGGAGATCTATAGAATTTTGTTTATTGTTCAGGCTGGTGAATCGAGTCTAGAGTATGTACAGGTGCAGTGAGGCATAGGTACAATAACATCTTGCTTTAGCAGCATTACAGGCACATAGACTCAAATAATAAACAAAACAAATTGTGCATAAATGGTGCATGACAGTGCAAAGAAAAGGACGGCCAAAAAAAATTGTTAGTGTAAAAATACACAAAAAGAAAACTAGTCCATGTTAGTACAAGATGATGTCCATGGTGTTCCATTCCCAAAGTAGGATTAGACTTTAATATGTTTAAGAAGGAACTGCAGATGCTGGAAAATCGAAGGTAGACAAAAATGCTGGAGAAACTCAGCAGGTGAGGCAGCATTTATGGAGCGAAGGAAATAGGCAACGTTTCGGGTCGAGACCCTTCTTCAGACTTGAGTTTTATAGGTCAGCTAGTACTGAAGAGGAATTGAAGCCATAGGCAGGGCAGACTTGAGTGGCCTTATGGACTATTGCATTTTCTTGAGGATTGAATTGGGGAGCAGAAAAATTAAGTTTTATCCATGGTCGATGACCAAAGATGTGTCCGGGGGGGGGGGGGGGGGGGGGGGGGTGCTGGGTTGAGGATTGTGAGAGTGTGAGATGAGTGAGCTGTTGATGTCCAAGGTATTAGAGATTCCTGGTATTAGTTGAACAGGAAGTAGAGAAAGATAATGCTAGAGTAACTCAGCAGGACAGGCAATACATCAGGAGAGACATACAGACCATCCCTGGGTTATGAATGCTTATTTTATGGAAACTTCTTTTTGAACCAGTTCCCATAGCATTATTACATTTAAAAAATGGACATACCGACATTTGTTTGTTCCTATATATGCAGAACCAGTTTTCGCTCTCTCCACATTGCAATTCTTTCTTATCAGTCTTGTGTTCTTTTGATGCCATTCGTTGCAATACTGTTGAGGTGTAGTTACCGTATTCATTGATCTTTTGGACGCCGGTAAAAGGGGAACTTGTCTTGTTACCTAGCGACGGCCTGTACTGATATTTGAAATATAGAGACGAGGCCGGATGTTCATTAAAACAGTCACTTGATCATCCAACATTGATTTGATTGTTAATGATTCATAGTTTTCAAGATCTTAAAACAATTTCCTTTTCAAATTCAATATTAATAGTGTTGCTTGTTATTTTGCAGATGTTTGTGAAGAATTGCACAAAGAATTTCCAGCAACAATGACAGAGGATCTGAAGAGGAGATTTGAATTCCAAAATTCAGTAATCCAGTCACAGGCAAGATGTTTTGTGATTTTTGAAAATTAAGCCGAATTTTAGATTTGTACGTGATCGTAATGTAAAGTGTCTGTTTCTGCAGGCTGTAGGACATCTTGTAGCTGCCATTTTAAAAGAAAATGGATCGTCATCTTTGATAAACTATTCTTCAGATAAGGTTGGTGCTCATACCTTGGTTAAATTGGCTCACAAATGTTTATCAATGACAGCAACAGCTGATATCTTTCAGAAACCATGTCCTCATTTATTATTTTCACATGTGAGGAATGTCTGAGGTGGATTTTTTTTGTCATGGGATGCTTTTTCTTTTGGCAATATTTTTGAGCATTTACAAAGTATTCTTTTGAACTTTTGTGTTTCTCAGCTGTTGTGATGAGAGTCTTTTTGAAAGTGCTTGTTGCGGTTCACTTATTCTTAAACAGACAAAAACGCAAATAGAAACATAGAAACATAGAAAATAGGTGCAGGAGGAGGCCATTCGGCCCTTCGAGCCAGCACCGCCATTCATTGTGATCATGGCTGATCGTCCCCTATCAATAACCCATGCCTGCCTTCTCCCCATATCCCTTGACTCCACTAGCTCCTAGAGCTCTATCTAACTCTCTCTTAAATCCATTCAGTGATTTGGCCTCCACTGCCCTCTGTGGCAGGGAATTCCATAAATTCACAAAATAACATCAGTAATCAAGCAGTAATCTTTATTTCGCCAGCCAGGTGGGATAAGGACTCTATAGTATGTAGATACAGACTATACAGAGCTCTAATCCCCACACAAAAGGGCAGTGATTAAGTGCATGTATTTATACTCCAATAATCAGTGATTCAACAATACCTTATCTACAGCCTCTTGCTTCTTAAGATTGACAGGTTCTTCTGACAGAGGAAGGGTTAGACATATATGGTTATATGAGAAGGCTATTTTTCTGCAGAACTATTTTTTTTACTATGACGCACATTATAATCTTATAGAGCAAGGGTTAGAGCCAAGAGTCTCAATATCCTTTAAATGTTTATATTACAGAGGAAACATTCATGAAGCTGTGCTTGTTATCTCGCTTATGTTATTGGAAAAAGGTACATCAACATCTTGTTAGCCTTGTTAGTGTACTAAGAGCAAGGGTTAGAGCTTTTTGTCGGCTTTGCAATTTAATATGAGAAGGTGACAGCTTGTCTTAGTTTCAGCTGAATCCATTTTTGTAAAGTTTAAACTTTTTAATATTTTAATATGGTCCCAGATCTACTATGGGTGCTAATTTGGAATTCTTTTTTTAATGTTTTGGTTTCATAGTGGCAGATCTTAAGGTCATTTTTGTGATTGAAGGATTAAAAGGCAATATGCCGCAAATATTAATAAAAAATAATGGAGTGCACCAGAATGTTTGTTTAAAATCAAGCTCAGTAGAGCATTTCAGTAAGCACTCCTGAGTGCATCATTCCTCTGGTATTGCTGAATTGAAGGAGACTGGACCTCAAACACTGATCGTTCCACTAACTCTGGCAGACAGCTTGTACAGCATTCAGTCACTTGCTAATTTTAGCATAGTCTAACGATATTATCTTTATCCCTGGCACGAACTGAATACCAAATCCCCACAATTGTATTGCCTTTCTTGTGAATTGGTTTGAGTTGAACCAAAGTTGATAAACAGAAAATATTAATAGTAAATGCTGGTAGAAAATTGTGAAAATGTTGTAGTAGGCCCCTCTCGGTCATGACTGACCATGGGCGATGTCATATGGAGGACAATGAAAATAGTATTTGATAACTGAATGAACTTTCACATATTATCTTTCCACATGGACCCTCATCAGCTTAACAGCAGGTACGTCCTTGGGAATTAGAGTTCCATGAAAGCAAAGAGCTGAAAAAATTATACCCATAACTGGCATGTCATAAGGTCATAAGGGATAGGAGTAGAATGAGGCCATTCGGCGATTAAATCATGGTTGATCTATCTCTCCCTCCTAACCCCATTCTCCTGCCGACAAACGGTCATCATTTTTAACCTACTAATTCCTGGGATCATTCTTGTAAACCTCCTCTGAACCCTCTCCAGATCCAGCACACCCTTCCTCAGATATGGTGCCCAAAATTACTCACAATATTCCAAATGCGGCCTTACCAGTGCCTTAAAGTGCCTCAGCATTACGTCCCTGTTTTTGTATAAAAGGCATCTTGAAATAAATGCTTTTATTGAGTTTGGTTTCTTTACTACCGATTCAACTTGCAGATTAACCTTTTGGGAAGACTGCACCAGCACTACCAAGTCCCTTTGCACCTCTGATTTCTGGATTCTGTCAGCATTTAGAAAATAGTCTACGTCTGTATTCCTACTACCAAAATGCATGACTCCACACTTTGCTGCACAAAATTCCATCTGCAGCTTCTCTGCCCAATCTCCCAACCTGTCCTAGTCCTTTACAGAGTCCCTGTATTCTCTACACTACCTGCCCTTCCACCTATTTGGTATCATTGCAAACTTGGCCACAAAGCCTTCAATCCCCTCGTCCAAATCATTAATATACAATGCGAAGAGTAGCGGCCCCAGCACCGACCCCTGAGTAACTCCTCTGTGAAGCCGCTGAGTTCTACTAAGACATTGCTGAAACTTTTGAAAATGATTTGAGTACAGAATTTTTGAAAATTTGTAAGTATACATGCTTTTACTTTTCAGGAAGTTATAAATGCATAGTTTTAACTATCGGAATTAATTTAACATTGAGGTTACTCTCAATTTATATGCTTACTTATCTGATGTAGAATGTTGCAGCAATAAGCCAGGTATTTTTATTATTGTGATACAGTTCCTATCATTTTTCTCTTGCAGAGTCCAGCATTGAGCTTGTTGTGGGAGAAATGCTGCTGTGACGATGTGGTGGTTCGAGCAGCCTGCTGTGAGGCGCTGGTCGCCCTTGTGGCTCAGAACCATGCCGAATTAAATTATGTGCTCAATGGAATTTTGAATCTAATTCCTTCTGCCAGGTACCAGAAATAATTACACAAGCTTTAGCATTACTTTGAGGCAAGATATTTCAGTTCCTATCTGAATAATATCCTTTGACTGTAAAAACTTGCAAGTTTATCCACATTCTCAACTGCTGTGAATTTGACAAGGCACTTGCTCTATTGTGTGCAATACAAAAACACTGAGAGAATAAGGTGCTTTCCTGAGCTTCACCTGCCACACTTAATGAGTTTTAAACAGATAAGGAGTGATTTACCTTCATATTTGAGGACTAATCACAGCTATTCCTTGAAGTGATAGTTTGTTATTTTTTCTGTATTAGCAATTTTGCATAACGATGGTCATATGGGAGCAAGTGAGATGTATACTGTAATTATCTCAGCAGTTGGAGGAGGAAACTTTCAACGATATAGGTGTGGTTGCATACTCTTGAGTTTTGAAACAGTGATCCTGGGAATGTCTTTTTGCTGTGGGGAATACCTGATGACCTCACTCAGTACTTTAGCTGTTCATCTGGAATCAATGTGTTGCAGTTGAATAAAGGGGACTATGGGGCCATGAGGGAGGAGCTGGCCAAAGTTGACTGGAAAGATACACTAGCAGGGATGACAGTGGAACAAAAATGGCAGGTGTTTCTAGGAATAATACAGTATTAATGCAGAATAAAGCAGGATCAGTTCATTCCTTGGAGGATGAAAGATTCCAAGGGGAGAAAGGGACGACCATGGCTGATAAGGGACGTCAGGGACAGTATAAAAATTAAAGAGAAGAAGTAGAACGTAGCAAAGATGAGCGGGAAGCAAGAGGATTGGGTAATGTTTAAAGAATAACAGAAGATAACCAAAAAGACAACACGGGGAGAAAAGATGAGGTACAAAGGTAAGCTGGCCAAGAATATAAAGCAGGATAGTAAAAGCTTCTTTAGGTATGTGAAGAGGAAAAAATTAGTTAAGACCAAAGTTGGACCCTTGAAGACTGAAAAAGGTGAATTTATTATGGGGAACAAGGAAATGGCAGATGAGTTGAACAGGTACTTTGAATCTGTCTTCACTAAGGAGGACACAAACAATCTTGCTTGTAATTGGTGCACTGTGAGTATCATTAAAGGCTGTCTGTGAGAAGCTGCGGTTACCGTTGGCAACGTCCCATTGTGATGTCATTGTGGCACTCGACAGCTCGGGAACCAATGTGCACTGTGAGTGGCATTGTGACATCATTTGAAGCTGCTGGAAAAAGGCTCTCTGTGAGAAGTGGTTTTTGGCTTTATTTTTACTTTAATCGCGAATAACTTTTGAAATAGAGCATAAAATCTGAAGTGAGCCTGATGAGGTCGTGGAGGGGAAAAACGTGAGTAAGAATGTGTAAACATTTAAGCATCAGCGCGTAGCATTTTGAGGAAGATACAATGAATACAGACAGACAGACACACCCAAGATCAGACTTTTATAGGTATAGAGATACACTTCCAGACTGTAAGCTTCTCTAAGACTTATTAAGTCCTATTTGAGGCGTGGGGTTTTGCATCGGATTTAACTGATGTTTGTTGAACTTTGTTAGCACCTTCAACCCAGCTGTTACTAATGAGAACTTGGCAGCCATTCATAAAACAGAATTAAATAGTAGCTAATATTTGAAGACAGTTAAGTCTAAACTTCAATGCAAAGAAAGGATCTTGGATGGATTGTGAAATAGCAGTGATTGTGTTTGACCAGTAGGTGAAGAAAATGGAGACTTGACCCTTAATTAATGGTCCCTAGTTTGGATGTGTCAACCCAGAAAATCGTCAAGAATTGTAACGTTAATAACAATGCTGACAACTTTATGCGATCAGCTCATTTAATGATTTCAGCATCTAAACTGTGCAACTTGTACTGTTGATTCGAGGGATGCATTATTAGGTGATGGATTGTGTCAGGAGTTAAAGCAGGTTATATTCTGCTTCCTGCAGCAGGTGCTGTCAGTATCAAATGCTTGGGATTGTTAAAAATTCGCACAAGGTGAGGAATCCATGGGCAGTACAAAAGGCCCTGGTGGAAGAAAAAAATAGGCAAATGGTTGGACAAAGGCCAGAGATGATAAACAAATGTAAAACAAAAAAATGTAAGAGTTGTGGATTGTGAAGCCAGAGGAGGGAATGGAAGGGGAGAGGAGAAATGGGTGGAGAGTCTAGGTGGGGCACAGGAGAGGGGGCAAGAAGAAATGGGAATGTGTGGAAGAAAGGGGAGGGATGGGGAGAGGGTGTTAGAGGTTACCTGAAATTGGAGAATTCAATGTTCATGCCATTGTGTTGTAAGCTTCCAAAGCAGAATATGAGGTGCTGTTCCTCCTGATTGCATGTGACACTCTGGCAATGGAATAGGCCCAGGACATGAAAGTCAGTATGTGAATGGGAAGGGAATTAAAATGATTAGCAACCGAGAGGTCCAGTAAGGTTTGGCAGACTGAGCACGTGTTCGGCGAATTGGTCTCTGAGTCTTTACCTTGGTCACCGGGAGAACGTACAAACTCTGTCCAGACAGCACCTGTAGTCTGGATCGAACTCCGGTCTCTGGCACTGTAAAAGGCCTGTCCCACTTGGGCCGTCATTTACGCGACAGGCCGGTAGTAAAAGCATCACCCATTGCTTCTCTCCAGAGATGCTGCCGGTCCTGCTGAGTTACTCCTGCATTTTGTGTCTATCTCCAATCGTCTTGGCCCGGATCCGGATCCGTAATGGCCGTGAGCCCCAGGCCAAGTTCGGCGATCGTTTGCCTGCTTCTGCTGCTGTTGGAGGTGAGACGTTGAGCTGACCCAGGATCTTGGGCCTGTCCCACTTTGGCCGTCAGTTACGCGACAGGCCGGTGGCGTGCGAAGATTTTGTTCAGGACGAAGTCCACACTCCTCCACGCCACTCCACACTCCTCCACACCACTCCATGCGCCCGTCACACGCTCTACCCA
Source organism: Amblyraja radiata (assembly GCF_010909765.2). NCBI lineage: Eukaryota > Metazoa > Chordata > Chondrichthyes > Rajiformes > Rajidae > Amblyraja > Amblyraja radiata. The sequence goes on along the minus strand of NC_045958.1, from coordinate 58,009,786 downwards.
CATGCTACCCACAAGCTACCCACATGATGGGAGGGGGTGATGTGGAGATGTTTGGATGGGATTATGGTATTGAATCCTAACTATTTTTACAATACTATAGTGATTTCAGCACAGAATATTAAAAATGTTATATCTCCTTTCAAGTAGTTTGGTGCTAATTTTTTCAGCGATTGTTACTCAAATGTGCAATAGATAGTAGAGATAAAATCAAGTTAGGAATTAAATTAATTCCCTGATTCAACCAGTTTGTATCTCAAAAATATCAATTTTTAGGACACCAAAAATGTGACATGCTTTGACACAATGAAATGAAGAGACAATTTCTGCATTAATTTCATTATACATCAAAACATTTTCAAGTTGTTGCTTTGCAGAGATGCATGTTTCACAGTAATAAGCAAAATTTTTGATGAATTTGGCATTGTGCTCTGAATGGCCATATTTCAAAGAGTGTAACGGTGGTTACTGTTGGTGTCCACCCTATTTTAGAGTAACCACCGTTACACCACAATGGTAAATTAAGACCAAAGAACTTCACAAGGAGCTTGAAAATTTTCTAGTTTGAATAACTCAATAGATAATGAAATTATGAGAAGAAAGATATCAAGATTCTGCAAAAACTGCTGCATGCCAAAATTAGTGAATATTTATGGTGTCCACCATCACCAGCATTTTGCAGCAGCTATATTTCCATCAAATTATGTACATGCAGTCTCTTATTATGTATGGACAATTATTTCCATAAAGTTTATTCAAAACATGAGAAAGAAATTACATATAAAGAAATACTGGAAGAAACAGGAGCTACTTTCATTTTGGTGTCCAGCATTGGACACTATAACGCACGTTTCAGTAGATAACAGGAATATTGCTCATTTGGTCACATACTCCATGTTTATAGCAAGAAAGTACATTTGTATGTTGAAAAACAGCAAAAGTGAAGAAATCAGCTATCATGCTTTAGAAAAAAATGCCTTTCTAAATTCATGTAACGGTTATGATGGACACCAAATATAAAGAATAAAAAAACGCATAGGAACGCATGTTAAACCAGAAATTTTGTTCATTAATGAAATTTTCTCAAACTTTCCCTGTCATGTACTGCCGCTGTGAGGGTTTTTGATTAATCTGAATCATGTTGAAATAATTTATTTGTGAACTTCACTATTATGTATGATGTCACACTTTTTGTACCCAGTATTGTAAAAAAAAATTACCTTGATATCCTGGCATCTCAGTTTCCGGTCATTCAACTTGTGCCTTTATGTTGGCTCTCTTGTACCAAAATGAAGAATTAAACTTTCCTTCCAGGTCTAGTATTTTAATTTTAAAACTTTATTTTAACACTTTAAAGTGTGGAATAATACCTTTATTTTTCAGAAATGCCCAAGGATTGATAAAAAGTATTGGAAAACTGTTGCAGATGCAAGTACAGAGTACTGAACAAAGTGGAAAAATGCCATATTCATGCCCCTATACGATCAGGTAATTAATGGAATGAAATGTATTAACTGTTTACAGTCTTGTATTATTTTAATACGTTAGCAAGCTCAGTAATTGTAAACTCTGTTAACTTTCAGAAAAAATAGCACAGGAAGTGAACGTATTTTCAATTGATGGAGGAGACCTGTCCTCATTCTTCAATGTCCAACTAGTTCACAGTGCATGTGGCCTTACAGCGCAAAATTGCCCATCAGCTTGTGGTGCTAAATTAGATGTGCTTTAATTAAAAAAAATACATTCATGATTATTCATGAACTTAAACATTTGTACATGATACTGCTCAGTGGCATTTTCACACTGGAAGACAGTGTTCTGTTTTGCAATGGAAATTCTGTGGTTAATATTTCAGTTCTGTTCAGCTGTAATTGTGGTAGATGGGATCTCTGAGCATGTGATGTTAAATGACTTGCCAGTTAAAAGCAATTCACTACGTAAGCTGTATGATTTTTATCAAGTGCAGCACATTGCAGGTGACAATACTGCACAGGAAGAGGCTATTTGGCCCCTTTGTGTCCACTCTAGCTTTTCAAATATTTAGATTTATCTGCTTTGCCCTGTGGTGCTATAGGTTTTTTTTAAGGCAGTATCCAAGTTCCAACCAGTATGCAGGTTACTCTTGCATTGCATTTCACATCAAACTTATTGCACTTGGTTCTTTTGCTAATATCCTTAAACCTGTGTCTTCCGATCACTATGTGTTTACCACTTGAAGAGGTTACTCCCTTTTGCATCAAAACCCTCCAAAATTTGAACTCCGATTGTCTGGACGTGAGAGCGGACAAGATGGATAATCAGTTGTGGGAATAGAATGATATGACTGAAGGAAACTCAGCATTAGTATTCCCCATTTACAGTAACCAGCAGTTTAACCTCTTCAATGCAAATAGTGTATTCCCATAGGAACTTCCATTTCATTTTACAGGACTGTAGTGATTCTAAACTCGCCACTCTCAGTACTTTGCTCCGAATCTTCTCTGCATAAAGAATACTTCCTGACGTCTGAACTAAATCTTTGTTTACATATTGTACCAGGATAACCTTTTAATTTTATTATTAGTTTCAAATAACCCACCTAAATGGAGTGCACCCAGTCTTCTCATTGTTTGAAAAAAACTTTAGTTTCATCTCCCCTAAAGTTGCATTTCTGAAGAGTAAATATTTCTGACTTGTGAAATCCACCTTTATAGCTACAGTGCCCTGCATAATGTTTGGCACAAAGACCCATCATTTATTTATTTGCCTCTGTACTCCACAATATATATGTTTTAATAATATTTTTATCAGAAGCATATACATATCATAATCAAAACACGTTTTGTTTATCAATTACATATTGTTAATAGATGGGATTCCAGCTATCAAAATAATAGGGGTCCTCATTTATCAATTGCATATTAGCTCTGCTTCTATTTGTTTATTTATTTATTTATAGATAGGGAGAAAGAAGGAGAAAAAAAACGATAAAAAAGAATTGAATAAATTACCAATAATACAACTTTGGAGATAGGTCCGTAGATTATAAAACATAACTATTCATCTAATCCTGGGTTCAAGCTTCAGTCAGGATTCCGTGCTGGACCAATTTACCCTTTCAAAAAATCAATAAATGGAGACCATATTCAAGCAAATAATTCTTGTTTGTCAATTAAGACAAGTCTAGTTCTTTCCAAATGTAAGGTCTCCGTCATCTCCATAATCCACATTTTAATTGTGGGGGTTGTTGGATTTTTCCAAAATTTAAATATAAATTTTTTCCCAGTTATTATACTATAATCAAGGAAGTCTATTTGGCTTGTTGTAAGTTTTAGGCTTCGTTCTTATATTCCTAATATTATTCGTTTTGAGTCGGGATCCAATTGGGTATTAACAACTTCAGATATTATTCTAAAAATATCTGTCCAGAGATTTTTGATTTTATACAATTTACAAAAGTATGAGTTAAATTAGCCTCTGAGTATTGACATTTATCACAGATAGTGGAGATATGTGGGAAAATTCTATTTAATTTTGTTTTAGAGTAATGCAGCCTATGTTTTACTTTAAATTGTATTAAAGAATGTCTGGCATTTAAAGAGCATTGATGTATATGTTGTAGACTTTCGTCCCAAATATCATTCACTATAAGTTGGTCTAATTCATTTTCCCATGCTTGTCTATATAATTCCGTCGACGGGATCTCATTATCTAAAAGAGTATTATAAATGTGAGATATTAATTTATCTGTATTAGGTTGTTTATTCAAACATTCATCAAGAGTCTCTGGCTGGTACACAAAAATGCTGGAGAAACTCAGCGGGTGCAGCAGCATCTATGGAGCGAAGGAAATAGGTAACGTTTCGGCCCGAAACGTTACCTATTTCCTTCGCTCCATAGATGCTGCTGCACCCGCTGAGTTTCTCCAGCATTTTTGTGTACCTTCGGTTTTCCAGCATCTGCAGTTCCTTCTTGAACACAAGAGTCTCTGGCTCTCTAGTTCTATAATCTTGTGTAAGTGATTTAACATAATCTCTAAATTGTAGATATCTAAAAAAGTTATTTGAGTGTAGTCCATAATTCTGTTGTAACTCCTGAAATGAAAGAAAAATACCTTTACTATAAAGATGTCACACCTTTTTAATTCCATAATTTTTCTATTGTATAAAGCCTTTATCCAACACAGGGGGTTTAAATGAAGGATTATTTACAATGGGAAGAAAGAGTGGTTAAATCATCCATTTTTAAAGTCTTTTTTAATTGTTTCCAAATTCATATACAGGTGCACAACCTTTTATCCGAAAGCCTTGGGACCAGACACTTTTCGTAATTCAGAATTTGTCGGTCTTCGGAATGGAAATGTTTTAGCGTAGATTTTAATGGCTGGCTCAGTGGTAGAGTGCTCGGCTCATATCCGCAAGGTCGCGAGTTTGCGCCTTGATCCTGGCAGTTACTCGATCGCGAGTTTGAGTCTTCAATGTCGTTTTTTCTTGCAGAATAAATGTCTGTATGAAATGCAGTGTAGGAGAGGTGTACTGACTGTGTGGGCAGAACTTTGGAAGTGATTGCCCACCAGTCTAAAAAGCCGCTGTGTCTCCCTGTCCCTGGGATAGCAGGGTGCAATCAAACAACACAATACCCCCCTCCCCCTCCAACTCCAGAGGAATCCGCTCCCCGATGGGCCGCTACGGCGACAAGTGGCAGTTTGCCCACAGCCCGAGCTGCGCCCCCTCATCCGCCACCCCAAGAACAAGACGTACCTTGCACACCATCAGCTTCTTCCCCTACGTGTTCCTCTGGAGTTGGAGCGGGGCTGGGCTGGAGTTGCTGCTGGCTGTGGGTCTCTGGGATCTCCGTGCTTGCAGTGGGCCTGGGGGTCGGTGTCCCGTTGGTCCTGACGTCTCCGGCCACCCCCCTGGACTGGATCTGAGACTGGGAACTGTACTGCCCTTGCCCCCTCCCTCTGCAACTGCAAACAACCCCATTCTCCTGCAAGGGCGGTACAGTTCCCGGAGGATGGCAGGTGGCCGGAGACGTCAGGACCAACAGGAACCCGCTCCCCGATGGGCCCCTACGACGCCCCGAGCTGCGCCCCGTCATCCGCAACCCAGGTTCCTCTGTAGTTGGAACCAAAGATCTTTGGTCGGAACGGAACGGGGCTGGGCTGCTGCTGGCTGTGGGTCTCTGGGATCTCCGTGCTTGCAGTGGGCCTGGGGGTCGGTGTCCCGATGAGGGGGCGCTGCTCGGGGAACGGCTTCTGGTGGTCCTGACGTCTCCGGCCAGTTTGCAGTTTTCCTCTGTAGTTGGAGTGGGGCTGGGCTGGGCTGCTGTTGGCTGTGGGTCTCTGGGATCTCCGTGCTTGCGCTTGAAAACGTTCACCGAGGGCGGCCCGCAGAGGTGACAGCGGAACCTCCGGTCGGTCCTCGAAGAAAGGGGAACTAAATCCCCATTCATAAAAGAGAAGGTGAGGGTATATTGCGCGGGAAGGTTAATAATTGACAATCTGCTGCTGCCTGCCCGCTGAGTTAAAAAGTTCCCACGCAAGACTCACGATGCACTGTGTATCGTGAGTCTACCGTGGGAACTTTTTAACTCAGCGGGCAGGCAGCAGCAGATTGTCAATTATTAACCTTCCCGCGCAATATACCCTCACCTTCTCTTTTATGAATGGGGATTTAGTTCCCCTTTCTTCGAGGATCGACCGGAGGTTCCGCTGTCACCTCTGCGGGCCGCCCTCGGTGAACGTTTTCAAGGACCTTTCTTCAAGGACCGAAAAAATGGCCGCTATTCGGAGGTTTTCGTTATTTGGATCTTCGGATAAAAGGTTGTGCACCTGTACCACTATATATTATAGGGTTTTCACTATAGGTTTTTTTATTCAGTTTTGTGGGAGCTAACAGAATCGAGCCAATCAAAAGGCAAACAATCTTCCTTTTCCATCTTTAACCAGTCTGGTTGCTGATCCATATCTTCCAACCAGAAGTTCATATTTTTAATATTAACTGCCCAGAAGTAAAACAGAAAATTTGGTAAAGCTAATCCTCCATCGTCTTGGATTTACATAAATGTTATTTACTTATTCTATGGTTCTTATTGTCCCAAATAAAACTTGTGGCAATAGAATAAACTTAAAAAAAAAAACATTTTGGAAAATATATCGGGATTGATTGAAAGAGGTACAGTAATTGCGGAAGAAAAATCATTTTTATAGCATTAATTCTACCAAACATTGAGATAGGAAGTGTTTTCCAGTACTGAATATTCGTATGCAGTTTATTGAGTAAAGGCAGGAAATTTAATTTAAATAAAGAAGTACATTTCTTTGTCACATAAATTCCTAGATATTTAAATTTTTCGTTGACTATTTTAAAGGGGGATTGTTGCAATGTATGTAAGTTGAGTTCCTTTATTGGCATAATTTCACTTTGTTCCAATTAATTCTATATCCCGAAAATGAGCCAAATTGAGTTATAAGATTTGGGATGCTAGTTGCTGGGTTTGTGATGTATATTAATAAATCATCTGCATATAAAGAAATGTTATTAACTGTATCTTTAGTATTATACCCATATATTTCTGGGTGGGCTCTAACACTTTCTGCCAATGGTTCAATAGCAAGGGCGAATAATAACGGGGATAGCGGGCATCCTTGTCTACAACCTCTAGATAAATTAAATTTAGGTGATAACATTTGGTTTGTCAATATTCTAGCTGTTGGGTTAGTATATAAAAGCTTAACCCATGTGCAGTACTTCTCGCCCAGTTGAAATGTTTCCATCACCGAAAATAAATAGGGCCATTCCACATGATCAAATGCTTTTTCAGCGTCTAGCGAAATGATTGCTAGATCTACATTAGCTATTCTATTTGAATATATAATATTAAATAATCGTCTCAGATTATAAGATGAGTAACGTTTTGGAATAAAACCTGTTTGATCAGGGTGTATTAATTTTGAATCACTAAACTTAATCTATGGGCTAGAAATTTTGTTAATATTTTTTGATCAGTGCTTAAGAGAGCAATTGCTCTATATGAACCTGGGTCTTCAATGTCCTTATCGGTTTTTGGTATAAGTGTTATTGTTGATTTGTTTAAAGTTTCTGGCAGTTTCTGTTGAGTAAAAATGTAATTATACAATGTCTGTAGACGTGGAGAAATCAGATCATAAATGTTTAAATAAAATTCAGAGCTTAGGCCATCAGGGCCTGCGGCCTTTCCTTTTTTTTAAAGATCTAATAGACTCTTCGATATCATTTACTGTTATTTCAGCACCTAGTAATTCCCTCTCTTTCAGATCTAAACCTGTAAGATTACATTTCTGTAAAAATGATTCCATTCTTGCAGAACGTTCTGTCGTTTTGGTTGAGTAAAGTGTTTGATAGTATTGTAGAAATCTGTCATTGATATCCATGGGCATTGTTAGTATTTCTCCTATATCTGATCTAATTTTGTAAATTGTTTTTTCCCCATCCAGTTTTCGAAGTTGACGAGCTAATAGTTTTTGTGGTTTGTCACCGAATTCAAAATGTAATTGTTTAGTATGTTGATAAAGTTTTATGACTTGGTCTGAATATATTTGGTTTAACTTATATTTAAGTGCAGCAATTTTATTGTGTTTTATCATAGAGGGCGCAGCTGCATTCTCTATATCTAATTGCCTTATTTCCATTTCCAGTATCTGTTGTTTAGCCCGATTCTCATTATTATGAAAGGCTTGGGAGGTGATTAACGCTCCTCGTACAAATGCTTTAAATGTTTCCCAGAGAAGGGAGACCGTTTCAGGGCGGTCATTGGACTCGAAAAACATATTGATCTGTGTAATAAGATATTCATGACATACTTTTTCATTTAAAATTTGAGGGTTAAGTCTCCATTGTGTCTGCTTCTCGGTCATTCCATTTAGTTTAATCATGAATGATAAAGGTGCATGATCCGATATTATAATATTATGATATTTCGAGTTGTAGGTAAATGGGATGAGTTCAGAGTCTACTAAAAAATAGTCTATTCTTGAATAGGTTTTGTGTACCGGTGTACTCCACAATTTGAGATTTGTAAAAAAAAAAATCACATGTGGTTAAAGTGTAAATTGTCAGACTTTAGTAAAGGGTATTTTTACACCTTTTGGTTTCACCATGTAGAAATTACAGCTGTGTTTATATATAGTCCCCCCATTTCAGGGCACCATAATGTTTGGGGCACATGGCTTCACAGGCGTTTGTAATTGCTCAGGTAATAATAATAATAATAATAATAATAATAATAATAATAATTATTATTATTGTCATTGTACAAGACAATGAAATTTTGTTGGAGCAGTCCTCCAGCTGCACAGGAATATGAGTATAAAATTACGTTTAAAAAAGAACTATTAAAAAATTAGACTATAAACATATAGGAGTATGGGCGGGTGTGTGAGAGAGAGGGGGGGAATCAGTGTGGGAGGGGGATAGAGTTCAGTAGTCACAGCTCTATGGTAGAAGCTGTTTTTTAGTCTTGTCGTGAGGGCGCTCAGTGTCCTGTATCGTCTTCCTGAGGGCAGGGGGGTGAAGAGGCAGTGTCCAGGGTGTGTGGTGTCTCTAATGATGCCCTTGACCCTCCGGATGCAGCGGGTCCGGTAGATGTCCTCCAGTCTGGGGAGCTGGGTGCCAGTGATCCTCTCAGCAGTCTTAATGATGCGTTGGAGAGCTTTCCTGTTCTCTGCGGTGCAGCCAGAGTACCATACTGTGATGCAGTATGTGAGAACTGACTCGATGGCTGACCTGTAGAAGCTCACCAGCAGCTGTTGTGGGAGACGTGCCCTCTTCAAGCACCTCAGGAAGTGAAGCCTTTGAAGTCCTTTCTTGGCCGTCGCCGTGATGTTGACGGTCCAGGTCAGGTCGTGGCTGATGTTGACCCCGAGGTACCTGATGTTCTGCACAACCTCCACTGTCTCGCCGTTAATGGTGATGGGCTGATGGACGAAGGTCTTCGGTCTCCTCCTGAAGTCCAGGATCATCTTTGTTTTTGCTGCGTTGAGGATCAGGTTGTTCTCACGGCTCCAGCTCACCAGGTTCTCTACCTCTGTCCTGTAGGCGGCCTCGTTGTTACTCGTGATCCTGCCTACCACGATGGTGTCATCCGCAAACTTTAATATGGTGTTGGCCTCGTGGGTGGGTTTGCAGTCGAGAGTGTAGAGGGAGAAGAGGAAGGGGCTCAACACACAGCCCTGTGGTGCACCGATGTTCAGGGTGATGCTGGAGGAGACCTGCCTCCCCATGCGCACAGTCTGTGGTCGGTCGGTGAGAAAGTCCAGGACCCAGCTGCTCAGGTGTGTGTTGAGGCCCAGGTGGTCCAGCTTGGTGACTAGTTTATGGGGGGGGGGATGGTGTTAAAGGCGGAGCTATAATCTATGAATAGCATCCGCACATAACTGTCCCGCTGGTCAAGGTGTGTCAGGGTGGAGTGGAGGGCCAGTGACACTGCGTCCTCCGTCGACCTGTTTGCCCTATAGGCAAATTGGTGGTGGTCTAAGGAGGGGGGATGCTGTTCTTCAAGTGTCCCAGTACCAGACGTTCGAAGCACTTCATCACCACCGGTGTCAGCGCCACTGGCCGATAGTCGTTGAGGGACCTGATGGCTGATTGTTTTGGCACAGGGATGATTGTGGCTGTCTTGAGGCATGTGGGGACGGAGGCCTGCAGCAGGGAGGTGTTAAACAGGTCCGTGAGCACCGCAGTCAGCTCCCCTGCGCAGTGCTTCAGAACCCGCCCTGGTACTCCGTCAGGTCCGGTGGCCTTGTTGGGGTTGATGTGCTGCAGGGTCCGTCTCACGTCGTGGGGGCTCAGAGTCAGCACTGGTGGTGAGGGTCCCTGCTGTGCCCGTATGTTGTCACTGCTGTCGGCGCAATCAAACCTGGCAAAAAAACAGTTCAGGTCGTCAGGGAGGGATGAGCTTTGTGCGTGTGTGGAGCTGTTGTAGCCGGTGATGGTTCTGATGCCCTGCCACACGCGTCGAGAGTCTGAGCTGTTAAAATGCTCCTCGATACGCTTCGTGTAGCGGTGCTTTGCTTCCCTGATGCCCTTCCTCAAACTGGACCTTGCTGTTTTGTAGCCCTCTGCATCACCTGAGTGGAAAGCTGCATCCCGGGCCTTCAGCAGACCAGTTACAGCGCCATTCATCCATGGCTTATGGTTGGGGAGTGTCAGTATTGTCCTCTGTGTGGTGACACTGTTCATACAGAAGGTGATGTAATCCAATACTGATGAGGTGTAGGTGTTGAGGTCTGTGTGGTTGTTGTGAGTGGCAGCCTGTTTAAAGATGTCCCAATCAGTGTCCTCAAAGATGTCCCAATCAGTGTCATCAGGTGTGTTTAATTGCGTCCTGAATGCAGGTATAAGAGAGCTCTCAGCACTTTAGTCTTTACCCCGGTCTCTCCATCACCTTTTGAAACGTTTATTGCTGTTTATCCACATGAGGACCAAAGTTGTGCCAATGAAAGTCAAAGAGGCCATTATGAGACTGAGAAACAAGAATAAAATTGTTAGAGACATCAGCCAAACATTAGGCTTACCAAAATCAACTGTTTAGAATAGCATTAACAAGAAAGAGAGCACTGGTGAGCTTACTAATCGACTGGCAAGCCAAGCAATCCACAGCTGATGACAGAAGAATTATCTCTATAATAAAGAAATACCCCCAAACACCTGTCCGACAGATCAGAAACACTCTTGAAGAGTCAGGTGTGGATTTGTCAATGACCACTGTCCGCAGAAGACTTCCTGAACAGAAATACAGAGGATACACTGCAAGATGCAAACCACTGGTTAGCTGCATAAATGGGATGGCCGGGTTACAGTTTGCCAAGAAGTTTTGGAAAAAGGTCTTGTGGACAGATGAGACGAAGATTAACATATCAGAGTGATGGCAGCAAAGTATGGAGGAGAGAAGGAACTGCCCAAGATCCAAAGCATACCACATCACCTGTGAATCATGGTGGTGGGGGTGTAGGGGTTTTGCGTTTCCCTTTACTCCACAAAAGGGATTCCCCTAGGTTCTAGACCTCGGAATTATGGTGTGATATGATAAAAGGTTGAATTGACCAGAGTGTGCCGATGAGAGAAAACAGAAACCAAGATGGACTCAAAGCAAGTCTAAAATTTACAGGCTTTATTAAACAATGAGAAATCGAATCTCACCAACACTACATAATGCGTGGCTAAACTTATGCTTTAAACTAAGACTATGAACGGAAAACTAACGGGCACGTCGTGAAACTTACTTTAACACAAGTTACTCCCCCTCGACCTCTATCCTATTTCGGGAATTTTCACCAGGTCACCAGGATACTCACAGCTAAGTCGATGCAGGCCCACGAGCTGTCCAGCAGAGCAGGAAGAGCAGGAAGAGAGAGAGAGTTCTGGCTTGACTTCGACTTTTATACCTGAGCTTCCTTTGAAACCCCCAGGTGGTCCTCTGGATAAAAGGGGTTCTTTTGATGTTTCCCAGTTTCGATCTGGCATGAACAATAGGCTTCCGATGATAAGGGGTTTGCTGATGTCATGATCCCTCAGTCTGATCGTTATCATCCCCGATGGTGATTGTGCTTGTGCTGGCCTGTTTACCAGCGTCTGCTGAGGCTTGGTTCCTCCCTTTGTGTATCCAAGAGAATCTCGTTATCTCCGTCTCAGCCTTTCCTGTTCACACCGTTGTGTGATGTCCAAGTCCACAGGCCAGACGGGTTTGATTCTTGATGTGTATTGGGGTGGGGTTTTTCCGTTGCAGCCAGCAAATTTGTCTTTTAAAATATCCATGTCCTTGTCCAAGTCCGGATTGGCCCCAATAACTTACAGGGGTGTTATGGCCTGGCCATGTTTGGCTGCTGAAGGTACTGGCTCACATCTTCATTGATGATAATGATGGAAATTCTGAATTATATAAACACATCCTATCTGGTCAAGTTCAAACAAATGCTTCAAAACTCATTGGCCGGCTATCCATTCTACAGCAAGACAATGATTCCAAACATACTGCTAAAGCAACAAAGGAGTTTTTCAAAGCTAAAAAAATTGTCAATTCTTAAGTGGCCAAGTCAATCACCTGATCTGAGCCCAATTGATATTGACCTGATCTGAGCCTTTTATATGCTGAAGAGACAACTGAAGGGGACCAGCCCCCAAAACAAACAAGCTGGAGTGTGGTGGTGCCTAACGGCAGCGGCTCGACTGCAGTCTGTCTGTCTTTTAAACATTTTTTGTCTCGTTAAATGTATGTTTTTGATTCTAGTTTTTATTATTTGTTAGCTGTGGGGGTAAACTGTTTAATCTCTTCCATGTACGGGGACCCGACTTTTTCCCTGTCGGGCCTCCGATGTCATTGGGCCTAACATCGTGGAGCCGGCGGCGGCCTCCGGCCGGAACCAACCTGAGGGCTCCAGTCGCGGAGCCTGCGGACTCGCCATCGCGGAGCTGGCTGACTTCGGAACGGGAAGAGCTGTGGTGGCGCACGTCTGCGACCCGACTTCGGAGCTTCGGAGGCACCAGCCGCAAGCCCGGTGGACAGGAACATCGGGAACTAGCAGGTCCCTGGTGGGAGATCGCTTTTCGGAGCTTCCATAACGGCAACTTCTCCGGAATCACGGAATTTAAATGACTTGGAGTGGGGCCTAACATCGCCCCGCGGGCCTTAACGGCCGCAGGGGTCTTACCATCTCCTGCCGGGGGCTTTAACATCGGGAGCCCCAGTCGCCTCGACGTTGCAGTTGGACTGCCGGACCGCGGGAGAAGAACAAAGGGAAGAGATAAGAGTTTTGCCTTCCATCAGAGTGAGGCGGTGTTGGAGATTCACTGTGATGGATGTTTGTGTAATTGTGTTAAGTGTGGGTCTTGTTTTTTTTTGTAATGTTAAGTCTGTAGAAAATGTAATTTCGTTCAAACCAAGCTGTTTGAATGACAATAAAATGCATTCTATTCTATTCTATAAGCTAAAGATGGCTGCCATACAGTCCTGGCAGAGCACCACCAGAGAAGACATCCAGCAACTGGTGATGTCCATGAATCGCTGACTTCAAGCAGTCATTGCATGCAAAGGATATGCAACAAAATACTAAACATGACTACTTTCATTTACATGACATTGCTGTGTCCCAAACATTATGGTGCCCTGAAATGGGGGGGACTATGCAGGGCTCTTCGCTGTTGCCAGCCGGGCAACCTTGGCAGCTTTTTAGGTTGCCAAATGACAGTTTAGGTGGTCATTTAAGATGGCTTGCATGACGCGTGCGATAATGTGCTCGGACGAAGTGCGTAGTTACCAGTCGGAATTACACTCAATGAAGCATTCACATATTATTTCTGCTTCAAATAAAGTCACAAACTAAACATTCACCAATCAAGACATGATATATCCCACAATGACATGCAGCAAAATTATTAGACAGTATCTCAACTCTTTTTACACATTGCAATGAATGCAATCTATATTACTATACCTCTGTTCTTGACTTTTGGCCTTCTGTGCTGCGATTTCCGAGAGAACGCCGCCACCTACGGCTGTCATTTTTGGCCACCTCGCTCAGAGCCCCCCTCTGCCGCATGTGTGCCGAGGATTTTGCCCGGCGATGAAAAATGACAGAGATATTAATGTTTTTACAAAATTCCGCATTCTCTCTGCTGCCCCTGCTGGAGGGAGGGGGAGGGACTATAAAACCAGGAAGTGGTGTGCCTCAATCAGTCTCTGCAAGTGATGTGCCTCAATCAGTCTCTGCAAGTGGTGTGCCTCAATCAGAGCTCTGAATAACACTGAACAAATGTCCCCACAGCTGTGAGTACCCATAATGTGGTTTTAAAATGAAAATATGGTTAGTTTGAGGAAAAAAGCACTGCCTGCAAATGGTTGTTTGGGTTGAAGTAAAAAGGCACCCTCTCTCTCCCCTCCTCTCTCCTCTTCCCCTCCTCTCTTCCCTCCTCTCCCCCCTTCTCCTCTCCTTTCTCCTCTCTCTCCCTCCTCTCTCTCTCCCCTCTCTCACCCCCTCCTCTCCCTCTCCCCTCTCCCCCCCTCCCCTCTCCCCCCCCCTCTCTCCCCCCCCTCTCTCCTCCCCCCTCTCCCCCCCCTCCCTCTCCCTCCCTCTCCTCCCCCCTCTCTCTCCCCTCTCTCCCTCTCTTCCCCCTCCCTCCCTCCCCCCCTCTCCCCCCCCCTCTCCCCCCTCCCCCCCTCTCTCCCCCCCCTCCCCCCCTCCTCCCCCCCCCCTCCCCCCCTCTCCCCCCCCTTCCCCTCCTCCCCTCCCCTCCCCCTCTCCCCCCCTCTCACTCTCCCCCCTCCCCCGCCCCCTCCCCCTCCTCTCTCCTCTCCCCCCTCTCCTCTCCTCTCCCCCCCTCTCCTCTCCCCCCTCTTCTCCCCCCTCTTCTCCCCCCCTCTTCTCCCCCCCTCTCCCCCCCCTCTTCTCCCCCCCTCCTCTCCCCCCCTCTCTCCCCCCCTCCTCTCCCCCCCCTCCTCTCCCCCCCTCTCTCCCCCCCTCCTCTCCCCCCCTCCTCTCCCCCCCCTCCTCCCCCCCCTCCTCTCCCCCCTCCTCTCCTCTCCCTCCCCCCCTTCCCCTCCCCTCCCCTTCTCCTCCCCCTCCCCCCTCTCCTTTCCCCTCTTTTTCTCCTCCCCTCCCTCCCCTCCCCACCGCCCCCTTCCCCCCTCCCCCCCCCTCCCTCCACACACCCCTGGCCCCCTCCCTCCACCTCCTCCCCCTCCCTGCTCCCAACCTCTCCCCTCCCCCTCACCTCACCCCCTCTCAGCACAACCTCTCGCTCCCCTTCTCTCCCCCCCCCCCCTCTCTCCTCCCCTCTCCCTCCCCCCTCTCTCTCCCTCCACCCCCTCCCCCACCCTCCCTCCCCTAAACCCCCTCCCCTCCACACCCCCTACCCTCTTCCCTCCCCCTCCCTGCTCCCCACCTCTCCCCCTCTCAGCACCCCCTCTCTCTCCCCCTCTCTCCTCCCCCACCTTTCCCCCCTCACCCACCCTTCCCTCTTCTCCGCCTCTCCACCCCCCATCCCTCTTGCCCCTCTCTGTGTCTGTCTCTCTCTCTGTCTCTGCCCCTTCTCTCTCTGCCCTCACTCTCTAACCCCGCCCCCCCCCCCCCCCCACCCTCTCTAGATGTGACTGCAAGTTGGGGGCTATGCGTCAGTAGATAGAGTGGTTATCGGGTAAAAGGAGCAAATTAATAATAATATAATATCAAGGGGTGTAATTAGCGTGAGTGCGGGGGGGGGGGGGATAGTTAGTGTGTGTGATGCTGCATGCCGCCTCCCCCCCACAACTGCACGTTGGGGGACCAGACCCAACGGGTCTGCACTTGGTCTAGTTTCTATTAGTTCTTTCCACTTCCAAACAAAAATGTGGTTGGATTATTCAGCGTATGATCAACCTGTGTCAATAAATCCTTACCCCACTACTCAAACCTCACGTCAAAAACCTCGGCGTGATATTTGACTCAGCACTGAAATTTGACAAACAAGTAAATGCTGTGGTAAAAGCTAGCTTCTTTCAGCTTCGGACGATAGCTAAAATAAACCAATTCCTCCACTTGGATGACCTCGAAAAGATCATCCACACATTTATCTCCCGCCTAGATTACTGCAACTCTCTTTACACTGGCATCAGCCAATCTTCCCTGTCCCGCCTGCAACTGGTCCAAAACCCGGCAGCGAGACTCCTGATGGGCACCCGAAAAAAGGACCACATCACCCCGATCCTGGCCTCTCTCCACTGGCTCCCTGTGCGGTTCCGTATACATTTCAAGACCCTCCTCTATGTCTACAACTCCCTCAATGGGCTTGCCCCCTCCTACATTAAAAGTCTTCTCACCCACCACTCCACCTCCAGGTCCCTCAGATTGGCCAACTTGGGGCTGCTGAATATCCCGCGGTCTAGGCATAAGCTTAGGGGCGACCGCGCCTTTGCGGTTGCAGCTCCTAGACTGTGGAACAGCATCCCCCTTCCCACCAGAACTGCCCCCTCCATCGACTCCTTTTAAGTCAAGACTAAAATCTTATCTATACTCCCAAGCCTTTCCTGACGTCCACTGAGCGAGGGCTATATGTATATATGTATGCAGTTTGTTTGTTTGTTTATACTATTCTTATAACAAATGTAAAGCACTTTGGCCAACGAGTTGTTTTTTTAAATGTGCTATATAAATAAATGTGACTTGACTTGACTTGATGGTAACATATATGCGTACGTATAGTTGTGAATGTTGCTCATTAAATAACTACAGTACTGATACTCCATATTAAGAGCATTGATTTGCCGTCAAAATGAATTCTGTAATAACGTGTCAACGGTAGCAGTGACAATCGAACACTGCAGTTTTAATGTTTCACATGTTCACAATTTAATTAATCCATCTTTATGGATTAAAACAAATAACATTGGGAATTAAAACACATTTGATTGCATTCAAGTTCAAGTTCAAGTTCAAGTTAGTTTATTGTCATGTGTCCCTGTATAGGACAATGAAATTCTTGCTTTGCTTAAGCACACAGAAAATAGTAGGCATTTACTACAAAACAGATAAATGTGTCCATATACCATGATATAAATATATACACACATGAGTAAATAAACTGATAGTGCAAATAACAGAAAGTGGTTGGTAATAATCAGAGTTTTGTCCGAGCCAGGTTTAATAGCCTGATGGCTGAGGGGAAGTAACTATTCCTGAACCTGGTTGTTGCAGTCTTCAGGCTCCTGTACCTTCTACCTGAAGGTAGCAGGGAGATGAGTGTGTGGCCAGGATGGTGTGGGTCTTTCATGATACTGCCAGCCTTTTTGAGGCAGCGACTGCGATAGATCCCCTCGATGGAAGGAAGGTCAGAGCCGATGATGGACTGGGCAGTGTTTACTACTTTTTGTAGGCTTTTCCTTTCCAGGGCGCTCAAATTGCCGAACCAAGCCACGATGCAACCGGTCAGCAGGCTCTCGACTGTGCACCTGTAGAAGTTAGAGAGAGTCTTCCTTGACAATCCGACTCTCCGTAATCTTCTCAGGAAGTAGAGGCGCTGATGTGCTTTTTTGATGATTGCATTAGTGTTCTCGGACCAGGAAAGATCTTCAGAGATGTGCACGCCCAGGAATTTGAAGCTCTTGACCCTTTCAACCATCGACCCGTTGATATAAATGGGGCTGTGGGTCCCCCTCCTACTCCTTCCAAAGTCCACAATCAGTTCCTTGGTTTTGCTGGTGTTGAGGGCCAGGTTATTGCGCTGGCACCATATGGACAGTTGCTCGATCTCTCTTCTGTACTCTGACTCATCCCCATCAGTGATACGCCCCACAATAGTGGTGTCGTCAGCGAACTTGATGATGGAGTTCGCACTGTGGTTCGCTACGCAGTCATGGGTATAGAGTGAGTACAGCAGGGGGCTGAGCACGCAGCCTTGAGGTGCTCCCGTGCTGATTGTTATTGAGGCTGACACATTTCCACCAATACGAACAGACTGTGGTCTGTGGACGAGGAAGTCGAGGATCCAGTTGCAGAGGGATGCGCAGAGACCCAGTTCTGCGAGTTTGGTAACCAGTTTGGAGGGGATGATTGTGTTAAATGCCGAGCTGTAATCAATGAATAACAGCCTGACATATGAGTTTTTGTTGTCCAAGTGGTCCAGTGCGGAGTGGAGGGCCAGCGAGATCGCATCCACCGTTGATCTGTTGTGGCGGTACGCGAACTGCAGTGGGTCCAGGTTTTTGTCGATGTAGGAGTTGATTTGCTCCATGATCAACCTCTCAAAGCACTTCATCACCACCGGCGTTAGTGCCACTGGTCGATAGTCATTGAGGCATGTCACCTTACTCTTCTTGGGCACCGGTATAATTGATGCCCTTTTAAAGCAGGTGGGGACCTCAGACCTCAGAAGTGAGAGATTGAAAATGTCCGTAAAAACTCCCGCCAGTTGGTCCGCACAGGTTTTTAGAACACGGCCGGGTATACCATCAGGACCAGGTATCCGTTATCAAACATAGTCAATGTTCGCTCTGAAGACATTTCCAGTACAATAGGGTCAGGGAGGGGTGTGTGTGTGAATCAGTGCGGGGTGGATAGATGGCGGGGGGGGGGGGGGGGGGGGGAGGGTTAGAAGGCAGGAAGGCAGTCGGTGCAGAATGGATGGATTGAGGCAGGTGAATTTGTACGTGTTGGTTGGAGTAGTTAAAATTGTGAGGGGAGAGCACGGGGGATGTCAGTGGTGTTGATTTGGGGGGTTCAGTATGGGATGGATGGCGGTAGACAAAATGCTGGAGAAACTCAGCGGATGAGGCAGCATCTATGGAGCGAAGGAAATAGGCAACGTTTTGGGTTGAGACTCTTCAGACTGTTCCCCACATTCTTCTTGAATGGGAGGATCAGTACAGGATGGATGGGGGGGGGAGATCAGCGCAGGATGAATGGAGGGGGATCAGTACAGTGTGGATCGGAGGGTCTGCAGGATGAATGGAGAATCACTACAGGATGAATAAGGGTGAGGGTGGGTCAGTACGGGATGAAAGCGTGGATTAGTACAAATGGATGGGGAATCAGTACAGGATGGATGGAGGACAAGTGCAGGATGGATGGGAAAGAGGTAAGTACAGAGAAATTGGGGAACCAGTGTAGCATAGATGGGGGGGGGGGGGGGGGTGGCGGCAGGAGAATTAATGCGAGGTGGATAGGGTGATCAGCGCAGGATGAATAGATTTGGGGGAGGGAGATGGGGAGGGGAGCACAGGGAATGTCAGTGAGGACTGAATAGAGGCGGGAATGAGGATCAGTGCGGGATGTAGAGGGGGGGTCCCAGGATAAGGGGGGGTGGAGGGGGCGTACAAGAGAGAGAGAGGGGGGGGGGGGGGGCGAGGTGGGCCGGAAGGAAGGTCAGCGCTCCTCGGACAACATCGCCCCGCTGCCTTGGCCGTTGGGAACTCCTCGCCACCGCCTCCCTCCTCCGCCAGCCAACAGCAAGGTGCGGGGCCGAGCGGTGCAGCTCAAAGATCCTATAGCATCTTTGGTGCAGCTGCTTCAGAAGTGTCGGAGCGAATTATGGGTCCCGCACAACAGCGGCCGCGACAGCGGCTCCATCCTCCTCCTCCTCCCTGATAACAGCCGCTGCTGGCAAACCCGCTAACGGCGATAACCACTTAAAAAAAAAACCTCCCGCACGCCGAGGCCTCCCCCTCCCTCCCTCCTCCCGGCCTCGGCGTGCGGGAGGGTTTTTTTTTTAAAGCGGCGTTAGCTGGTTTGCAAGCAAGGGCTGTTATCAGGGCGGGCGGGGTGCGGGAGGAGGAGGAGATGGAGCCGTTGTCGCGGCCGCTGCTGCCAGCTGTTCGGGGCCCGTCATTTGCTCCGACCCTTCGTTGCCACGCACCTAGTATCTTTCCCACGCAATGCAGCCGTCACCGCGACACAAAACGTTGCGTTCCTTTTCTCCAGAGATGCTGCCTGACCCGCGGAGTTACTCCAGTTTTTTGTGTCTATCTTCGGTACAAACCAATATCTGGTTGCCAAGCCGGGCAAAATGACTCGGTGTTTAGGTTGCCCGGCGGCGCTTTGAGTGGTCAGTGGCACCCGGGCAACCGCTAATTTCGAGCCCTATTATGTTTGAACACAGCTGCAATTTCTACATGGTGAAACCAAAATGTATAAAAATGGCCTTGATTAAAATCTCACATGTGATTTTTTTCGATTCCAAATTTCAAAGTGTGGAGTACAGTGGCAAATAAATAAATGATGGGTCTTTGTCGCAAACATTATGGAGAGCACTGTAAAAGCTCTAACATTTGCTCACCCGGCTTGTCAAGCCCACCTACCTCCTCAAAGTCTAATCATCTCCACAGCCCTAATGCCCATCAACACAGGGGACAAACGACTGCATTATAATACCTCTCGTGGCTGTACTGGTACCTTACCTGAATATTTTGTTCTATAATTAATGTACTTGGAACTGTTACTTCCCCTAATTATCTTGAAATCAATCTCCCTTGTTAACTACCTTGCAAATTTCTAGTTTCTTCGTGTGCTATTAGATATAGATTCTAAACGTAAAAAATAAAGAAGATCTGGCTGCTTTATATAGTTCTGTTTACAAATGTTACTTCATGCTGGAACCTAATATAATTACACATCTTTGTACACAAAGATGATAGGCTGAGATGCTTAGGCTCCATTCAGATAAATAAAACTTTATCAAAAATAAGTATGTTAAACCTTAAGTAAGTAAGTACATTCTATTTATATAGCACGTTTAAATCAACTCGCGTTGTAACCAATGCAGACTGTTCTATCTGCCCAGAGAGTTCACCTCCACTGTTGTGACTGCAGCCTATATTCCCCCTGATGCTAATGCTAAGCTTGCAATGAAAGAGCTGCATACTGCCATTAGCAAACAACAGACTCACAACCCCGAGGCAGCCTTCATTGTTGCGGGTCACTTCAATCACTCCAACCTGAAGACTGTACTCCCCAAATTCCACCAACATGTATCCTTCCCCACTAGAGTAGACAAGACACTGGACAAAGTCTACACTAACATGGCTGAAGCTTACAAAGCCGTCCCCCTCCCCCACCTTGGACAGTCTGATCACCTCTCATTATTCCTGCTCCCAAAGTACTCCCCACTCATCAGACGGGTTAAACCCACTGTGAGGACAGTTAAAGTCTGGTCAGAGGAGGCAGACTCCACACTTCAGCAGTGTTTTGGAAACACTGACTGGAAGGCGTTTGCAGCCCAGGCCACCCTTGACTCCCACACGGACATTGATTCCTATACATCTTCTGTTCTGGGCTTTATAAACTCCACCATCAACAGTGTCACCTCCCTCAAACGGGTGACCATATTCCCGAATCAGAAGCCATGGATGAACAGCGAGGTCAGGCTACTGCTGAAAGCACAGGCGATGCTCAAGCCTACAGTTCATCCAGGGCTAACCTGAAGAGGGGCATCAAAAAGGCCAAGCACTGCCATAAGCTAAGGATTGAGGAGCACTTCAACAACAACTCCGACCCCCGAGGCATGTGGCAAGGCATCCAGACCATCACGGACTATAGACCCACCAACACCACCCCCACATCCAGCAACGCCTCCTTCCTTGAGGAGCTTAACCACTTCTATGGCCGCTTTGACAGGGACAATCTAGAGATGGCCATCAAGGCTGTGCTCCCTGCTGATCACCAGCCCCTCACACTCACCCCCTACGACGTGTACGTGGCACTGAGTAGGATTAATGCACGTAAGGCTGCTGGCCCTGACGGCATCCCCGGGCGCGTCCTCCGGGCCTGTGCTGCGCAGCTGACAGACGTCTGGACTGACATCTTCAACCTGTCACTTGCCCAAGCAGTTGTCCCCACGTGCTTAACCACCTCCATCGTGCTGGTGCCAAAACACTTCACTGCGGCAAGCCTCAACGACTTCTGCCCAGTTGCACTTACTCCCATCATCACCAAGTGCTTCGAGAGGCTGGTCCTGGCACACCTCAAAGGCTGCCTACCCCCCACATTGGATCCCTATCAGTTTGCCTACTGCAAGAACAGGAGTATGGAGGATGCCATCTCAACGGCACTTCACTCCGCCCTCTCCCACCTCGACAACAGAGACACTTACGTAAGAATGCTGTTCATCGATTACAGCTCAGCATTCAACACCATTATACCCTCTAAACTGATCACCAAACTCGGTGACCTGGGCATCGACCCCTCCCTCTGCAACTGGATACTGGACTTTCTAACCAACAGACCCCAGTCTGTTAGGTTAGACAAGCACACCTCTTCAACCCTCACCCTGAACACCGGTGTTCCACAGGGCTGTGTGCTGAGCCCCCTCCTCTACTCCCTCTTCATCTACGACTGCACACCTGTACATAGAAACATAGAAAATAGGTGCAGGAGTAGGCCATTCGGCCCTTCGAGCCTGCACCGCCATTCAATATGATCATGGCTGATCATCCAACTCAGTATCCTGTACCTGCCTTCTCTCCATACCCCCTGATCCCTTTAGCCACAAGGGCCACATCTAACTCCCTCCTAAATATAGCCAATGAACTGGCCTCAACTACCTTCTGCGGGAGAGAATTCCACAGATTCACCACTCTCTGTGTGAAAAATGTTTTCCTCATCTCGGTCTTAAAAGATTTCCCCTTTATCCTTAAACTGTGACCCCTTGTTTTGGACTTCCCCAACATCGGGAACAATCTTCCTGCATCTAGCCTGTCCAACCCCTTAAGAATTTTGTACATTTCTATAAGATCCCCCCTCAATCTTCTAAATTCTAGCGAGTACAAACCGAGTCTATCCAGTCTTTCTTCATATGAAAGTCCTGACATCCCAGGAATCAGTCTGGTGAACCTTCTCTGTACTCCCTCTATGGCAAGAATGTATTTCCTCAGATTAGGAGACCAAAACTGTACGCAATACTCCAGGTGTGGTCTCACCAAGACCCTGTACAACTGCAGTAGAACCTCCCTGCTCCTATACTCAAATCCTTTTGCTATGAATGCTAACATACCATTCGCCTTCTTCACTGCCTGCTGCACCTGCATGCCTACTTTTAATGACTGGTGTACCATGACACCCAGGTCTCGTTGCATCTCCCCCTTTCCTAATCGGCCACCATGGTACTAACACCATCATCAAGTATGCAGATGATACAACGGTGATTGGCCTCATCAGCAACAACGATGAGTCGGCCTATAGGGAGGAGGTCCAGCTCCTTGGTGCGCTGACAACAACCTGGCCCTTAACTCCAAGAAGACCAAGGAGCTCATTGTAGACTTCAGAAAGTTTAGGGGTGGCACGCACACCCCCATCCACATTAACGGGACGGAGGTGGAACGTGTTTCCAGCTTCAGGTTCCTGGGGGTCAACATCTCCGATGACCTCTCCTGGACCCACAATACCTCAACTTTGGTCAAGAAGGCTCACCAACGTCTCTTCTTCCTGAGGAGACTAAAGAAGGTCCATCTGTCTCCTCAGATTCTGGTGAACTTCTACCGCTGCACCATCGAGAGCATCCTTACCAACTGTATCACAGTATGGTATGGCAACTGCTCTGTCTCCGACCGGAAAGCACTGCAGAGGGTGGTGAAAATTGGCCAACGCATCATCCTCACTCCCCTCCATTGAGTCTGTCCAAAGCAAGCGTTGTCTGCGAAGGGCGCTCAGCATCGTCAAGGACTGCTCTCACCCCAACCACAGACTGTTTACCCTCCTACCATCCGGGAGGCGCTACAGGTCTCTCCGTTGCCGGACCAGCAGGTCCAGGAACAGCTTCTTCCCGGCGGCTGTTACATTACTCAACATTGTACCTCGGTGATTGCCAATCACCCCCCCCCCCCACCGGACACTCCTTCCACCAGGAAAAAAATAATTCCACTACTATGACTGTATGCACGTAAATATATTTATTTATTGCTCATATTCTATGTCGCTCTTCTAAGGAGATGCTAACTGCATTTCGTTGTCTCTGTACTGTACACTGCACAATGACAATAAAGTTTGAATCTGAATCTGAATAGAATTTACCATGAACTTCCCCCCACAGCAGAATCAAATATTTCCACTGTGGGGAAAGGCACTAGAAAGTTCAGTCCTCTTCCTCTGTGATCACCCGAGGTCGGCGATTATTTGTGGTCTCCGCAGCCAGTCCTATGTTTTCAGGCCCTCTTGCCGAATGATGGAGCTCCGGCGTCGGGAGAAACACTCCTCAGCGGCTTGGAGTGTCTGGAATGGCCAATCCCTCCACGGAGACTGCGGCTCCCAATGTCCACATACCGCGCTGGTCGGAGCTCCGACTCTGGCGATCTCGGCGAGAGATCCCAGGCTCCACGGGTGTTTTAAATCCAGCGTCGCCCGCGGCTAGACGCTCCGCAGACCGCAGCTCCTCGATGTGGAGTCGGCGGTCACAGCACTCCAGAGCTTACTGCACGGCGACTTGGTAAGGCATCGCCCGCTCCGTAACGATGTTTCAGTGTTGCGCCGCCGCCGAAGCTGGGGTTCTGGCCGTTCCCGACAGGAGACGCCGCTCCAGTCCCGATGGTAGGCCGCGAGGAAGGGCCGAAGAAGCAAGTGAAGATCTAACTGTTCAGAACGTTTGCAGAGGTGAATGACCATCAATGAAGATTTGGGTTGTATCAGTAGAATGGAGAAGATAGAAACATAGAAAATAGGTGCAGGAGGAGGCCATTCGGCCCTTCGAGCCAGCACCGCCATTCATTATGATCATGGCTGATCGTCCCCAATCAAGGTTCCTCATGGAAGGTTGGTTAAGAAGGTTCAATTGTTGGGTATTAATGGTGGAGTAGCAAGATGGATTCAACAGTGGCTGAATGGGAGATTCCAGAAAGTAATGGTGGGTGGCTGTTTGTCAGGTTGGAGGCCGGTGACTAGTGGGGCGCCTCAGGGATCTGTGTTGGGTCCACTGTTGTTTGTCATGTACATCAATGATCTGGATGATGATGTGGTAAATTGGATTAGTAAGTATGCAGATGATACTAAGATAGGTGGTGTTGTGGATAATGAAGTAAATGTTCAAAGTCCACAGATAGATTTAGGCCATTTGGAAGAGTGAGCTGAAAGAAGGCAAATGGAGTTTAATGCTGATAAGTGTGAGGTGCTACATCTTGGTAGGACAAATCAAAATAGGACGTACATGGTAAATGGTAGCGAATTGAGGAATGCAGTTGAACAGAGGGATCTAGGAATAACTGCATAGTTCCCTGAAGGTGGAATCTCATGTAGATAGGGTGGTAAAGAAAGCTTTTGGTGTGCTGGCCTTTATAAATCAGAGCATTGAGTATAGAAGTTGGGATGTAATGTTAAAATTGTACAAGGCATTGGTGAGGCCAATTCTGGAGGATGGTGTACAATTTTGGTTGCCTAATTATAGGAAGGATGTCAACAAAATAGAGAGAGTACAGAGGAGATTTACTAGAATGTTGCCTGGGTTTCAGCAACTAAGTTACAGAGAAAGGTTGAACAAGTTAGGTCTTTATTCTTTGGAGCGCAGAAGGTTAAGGGGGGACTTGATAGAGGTCTTTAAAATGATGAGAGGGATAGACAGAGTTGACGTGGATAAGCTTTTCCCACTGAGAGTGGGGAAGATTCAAACAAGAGGACATGACTTGAGAATTAAGGGACAGAAGTTTAGGGGTAACATGAGGGGGAACTTCTTTACTCAGAGAGTGGTAGCTGTGTGGAATGAGCTTCCAGTGAAGGTGGTGGAGGCAGGTTCGATATTATCATTTAAAAATAAATTGGATAGTTATATGGACGGGAAAGGAATGGAGGGTTATGGTCTGAGTGCAGGTAGATGGGACTAGGGGAGAATACGTGTTCGGCACGGACTAGAAGGGCCGAGATGGCCTGTTTCCATGCTGTAATTGTTATATGGTTATTTGGTTATAAGTTAGGTCTTTATTCTTTGGAGCGCAGAAGGTTAAGGGGGGACTTGATAGAAGTCTTTAAAATGATGAGAGGGATAGAGTTGACATGGATAAGCTTTTCCCATTGAGAGTAGGGAAGATTCAAACAAGAGGACATGATTTGAGAATTAAGGGACAGAAGTTTAGGGGTAACATGAGGGGGAACTTCTTTACTCAGTGGTAGCTGTGTGGAATGAGCTTCCAGTGGAAGTGGTGGAGGCAGGTTCGATTTTATCATTTAAAAATAAATTGGATAGGTATATGGACGGGAAAGGAATGGAGGGTTATGGTCTGAGTGCAGGTAGATGGGACTAGGGGAAAATAAGTGTCCGGCACGGACTTGAAGGGCCGAGATGGCCTGTTTTCCGTGCTGTAATTGTTATATGGTTATATGGTTAATAACCCGTGCCTGCCTTCTCCCCATACCCCTTGATTCAACTAGCCCCTAGAGCTCTATCTAACTCTCTCTTCAATCCATCCAGTGACTTGGCCTCCACTGCCCTCTGTGGCAGGGAACTCCACAAATTCACAACTCTCTGGGTGAAAACGTTTTTTCTCACCTCCGTCTTAAATGGCATCCCCTTTATTCTAAGACTGTGGCCCCTGGTTCTGGGCTCGCCCAACATTGGGAACATAGGCACAAGATGTTATTCTTCTCCTTGGACCTGAGAAGGTTCAGGAGACTTTTAATAAACTCCTGTGATTTAGATAAAGACAAACTTTCCACTGCCTGCAGAGAGGGAATGAAGGGATGGATGCACGTTTAATAGAATTGATACTAGTAATGGGGTAGATGGGAGAGGAAATTAGATTTTTTGCGTTCAAATATGGAATGCACTTCCTTCGCAAATTGTAGATCAAGCTAAATCAACAGCAAATTAGAAATTGAAAAAGGGATAAACTGGATATTCTTCACAAATGACTAACAAAACATTAATGGCCTCCTCCTGTACCAATGATTTAGTGATACTTGTTGCAGGCAGTATATGGAATTGGAATGCTTCCAAGGTCTGCAGACTGCCAAGCAATTTTTGGGGTTAGAAGGGATGCAAGCAATCGTGACAATGTAAAACCTGGGATAGAACATGGTGTGTCCAATTCTTTATCCAGAAATATTCAGTTTGATAACCTTTTTGAAATGTGGTTTAATTCTGATTAGTTGGAGAATGCCCACTTTTAATTAGTTACACTCAGCTTTATGTTTTGAAAAAATAAGTGCAAATACAAATTTTTCTTTGAGGGGTGGGGGGTGGGGGGGGGAGGTGGGGGACTTTATTTATATTCAGCACGATGTTAAACAATGAAATTAATTCTCTGCAGAAAGGTACTGGAACCATTGGCTGTCTAGGGACTCAGTGCTTCTCTTTGCGCTTCAGTAGCTGTATTATAAGTATTATAAATAATACTTAACCCTATTGATGGTTATTTATTGGGGGATCTGTAAACATAAATCAAATTCAGTCTCCAAATAAGCTTTGAGATCCAAACCAGAGGTTAAGGTGAACTAGAGGTTAAGCACACTCTTCAAGTTGCATTTATTACATCATGATGCTGCTGTTTTGTGTCAGCACCCTGATGTTATTAGTGTAAAGGATGTGACCCTGGACAACATTTGAAAAAAGCACTAATTTTCTGGGCCAGCTTTCTGAACGTGTGCATGCGTTTGTACGGTGAAACTTCCTCTTTTTTTTCCTCCTTCCCCTTTGTTTCCACGTAATATTTTAGCAAGAGTTTGACTTAGCTTGTGCTTTTGCTGGTGCCAATTGAACTCATAAGCAAGTTGCTGGAATATACATGTCTGCATCTAATATTGTTTTTTGTTGCTCTGCCCAGCAACTCTTCAAAGAATTCAAAGAAACCGATTACCGGGATTGCAAGCAGAGAATCATGTAGCATTCTTTGCAGCAGTATTTTTCTTCTAGTCTGTTTTTCAGTTTCCTATGAGCTTAGAATAACGTCCTTCAACACGATATGGAAAGTTTTCCTTTCACACAATATGGATGATTTTGTTGCTGAGTAATTTAACCTGGGATATTTCTATTTGAATTGTGCAGAGGTTTCTTGTTCACGTTCACAAGTTATAGGAGTAAAATTAGGCCATATGCCCATCGAGTCCACTCCGCCATTCAATCTTTGGATCCGTCTTCACTAAGGAGGACACAAACAATCTTCCTGATATAGTAGTGGCCAGAGAATCTGGGGTGACGGAGGAACTGAAGGAAATCCACATAAGGCAGGAAATGGTGTTGGGTAGACTGATGGGACTGAAGGCTGATAAACCCCCAGTGCCTAATGGTCTGCATCCCAGGGTACTTAAGGAAGTGGCTCTAGAAATCGTGGATGCATTGGTGATTTTCCAATGTTATATAGACTCAGGATCAGTTCCTGTGGATTGGAGGGTAGCTAACGTTATCCCACTTTTTAAGAAAGGCGAGAGAGAGAAAACGGAATTATAGACCAGTTAGCCTGACATGGTGGTGGGGAAGACGCTGGAGTCAATTATAAAAGATGAAATAGACGCATATTTGGATAGCAGTAACAGGATCGGTCCGAGTCAGCATGGATTTACGAAGGGGAAATCATGCTTGACTAATCTTCTGAAATTTTTGGAGGATATAACTAGGAAAATGGACAAGGGAGAGCCAGTGGATGTAATATACCTGGACTTTCAGAAAGCATTTGACAAGGTCCCACAAAGGAGATTAGTGGGCAAAATTAGGGCACATGGTATTGGAGGTAGAGTGCTGACATGGATAGAAAATTGGTTGGCAGACAGGAAACAAAGAGTAGGGATTAACGGGTCCCTTTCAGAATGGCAGGCAGTGACTAGTGGGGTACCGTAAGGCTCGGTGCTGAGACCACAGCTATTTACAATATACATCAATGATTTGGATGAAGGGATTCAAAGTAACATTAGCAAATTTGCAGATGACACAAAGCTGGGTGGCAGTGTGAACTGTGAGGAGGATGCTATGAGAATGCAGGGTGACTTGGACAGGTTGGGGGAATGGGCAGATGCATGGCAGATGAAGTTTAATGTGGATAAATGTGAGGTTATCCACTTTCGTATCAAAAACAGGAAGGCAGATTACTATCTAAATGGCGTCGTTGGGAAAAGAGGAAGTACAACGGGATCTGGGGGTCCTTGTTCAATAGTCTATGAAAGTAAACATGCAGGTATAGCAGGCAGTGAAGAAAGCGAATGGCATGTTGACCTTTATAGCAAGAGGGATTGGGTATAGGAGCAAAGAGGTCCTTCTGCAGTTGTACAGAGCCCTAGTGAGACCACACCTGGAGTATTGTGTGCAGTTTTGGTCCCCTAATTTGAGGAAGGACATTCGTGCTATTGAGGGAGTGCAGCGTAGGTTTACAAGGTTAATTCCTGGTATGGCGGGACTGTCATATGCTGAGAGAATGGAGCGGCTGGGCTTGTACACTCTGGAGTTTAGAAGGATGAGAGGATATCTTATTGAAACATGGAAGATTATTAAGGTACACAAAATTGCTGGAGGAACTCAGCGGGTGCAGCAGCATCTATGGAGCGAAGGAAATAGGCGACGTTTCGGGCCGAAACCCTTCTTCAGACTGAAGATTATTAAGGGTTTGGACATGCTAGAGGCAGGAAACATGTTGGAGGAGTCCAGAACCAGGGGCCACAGTTTAAGAACAAGGCGTAAGCCATTTAGAACGGAGACGAGGAAACATTTTTTCTCACAGAGAATTGTGAGTCTGTGGAATTCTCTGCCTCAGAGGGCGGTGGAGGCCGGTTCTCTTGATACCCGTTCTAATCAAGAATATGTTTATCTCTGCCTTAAAAATATCCATTAACTTGGCCTTCACAGCCCTTTGTGGCAATGAGTTCCACAGATTAACTACCCTCTGACTAAAGAAACTACCCTCTGACTAAAGAAGTTGTTTTGAAGCATTTGTTAGAATTGGACTTAAAGGTTTGTGATTAAAACTATGCATGGTGAACTAGATTGTGCTTAATCTGGTCTGCAGAGTAAGTGCCAACTCGAACTTGGGCAGCAGAGAACAAGTCTCTATCCTTAGACTCCACTGATGGTCATTTGACAGCCCATGACTTTTTAATCACCATCTCGGGCTCATTGCTTGTGATTGCAAAAACATAGTTGAGAATTTATGGTATCACTGGTTCAGTCTTGTTATTGGTTGCTATCGATCATATGTTTCAATGAAGTGTTGGCCCAAACATATAAATTCTCAGTTGCATATGGCTTAGATATTCCCAGTTGTGTGGAGAAGTGCAACTACCAAAAACTATAATATTAACTTTAATGTAACAAAATGTCCCAACACACATCAGAGGAGGGTTATCAAGAAACAATTGTTGCTAATATCAGGGTAGAGATAGTAAAGATAGTAAAGAATCAGGTTTCATGGGGCATCTTACAGATGGAGAAAAACCTGTTTTTTTCTGAAATGGATGAGTTTTCTGGCTTTTAAAAAAACTTAATGTCCAGAAATATAGGTGGGACGTGAGTACGATGTGTGAAAATGGGAAAGCTCTGGCCTAGCGTTTTGAAGAAAATAGAAAAATAGCAAAATTAACCACACACACACACACACACACACACACACACACACACACACACACACACACACACACACACACACACACACACACACACACACACACACACACACACACACACACACACACCCCCCCCCCTCCCCTCACACCCTCCCCTCCCCCAATCCCTCCCTCACCTCTCCCTCTCCTTGAGGGTCGATAGGTAGGGAGTATCTATGCATAAACCTCTGATCTTGTTACCTTCCGGATAGCGCAGTCTTTCTATTTGTGCAAAAACGGTAAGATATAACGGTACGAAATAGCGATACGATATTTCGCCAGCTTACTCACCGTTCTCCTCTGCTGCGAGTGCACCACGTTTCGTTCCGATCGGGGGTTTAATGTAAACGTTAGCGAGGTTTTTAAATCGCGGGTGTGCAGATCGATCTCCTGCCAATCGGCGTCGCGTGTATTGGTCTTTTCTCCTGAAACTCCGCGGGACAGTCCGCTCCTTCCTGCGTCATCGCGTCTTTACTGGAGCTGAGGGTGGCTCTGGCTGGCCGGCGGAGGTCTCCAACCAGACACAATTTTCTGAGAGACCGGAAGCAGCCCAACCCAGCCCAGCCTGGCACGGTCGGAGATGTCGCCAGACGGAAAAAGGAGACTCTGATACTGGCGGAGGAGTACGTCCAGCGACCAGTGGCCGCTGTGAGTCCTCATCGCACCGGCAGCTACAGCCCCTTCCCCTCTGGTCCCCCTTGCTGGTTACTGCCCTTCCCCCGAGATACACACTCTGCCCTGTCTTTTCTCTGAGCTCCCCCCACAAAGCCCCGCCCCCACAACACCTCCCCCCTCCCTCCCCCCCCACCCTCCCCCCCATCCCTCCCCCCCTCTCCGGTTTCACCTCGCTCACTGCCCCCGCTTCCTTTCCCACTCCACCCATCTCTAGCACCACAGCGCTCGCTGTCCCCACTCCCCCCACACACCCCTCCCCTCCACACACCCCCCTCCCCTCCACACACCCCTCCCCTCCACACACCCCTCCCCTCCACACACCCCTCCCCTCCACACACCCCCGCCCATACACACCGCTCCCCCCCCCACATCATCCCTTCCCCACACCCCACCCACACACACACCCTCCCCCACACATCCCTCACCCCCTTCCCAAATCCTCCTCCCCCTCCCGCACCCCTCCCGTCCACATACACCCCACACTCCCTCGCCTCATACCCCCCGCCTCGTACCCCCCGCCTCACACCCCCCGCCCCGACACCCCACCTCCGCGACACCACTAACGCATTGCCCCCAACTGCGCAGACGCGGCTCATTTCCCCTCATCGCCCACAATCCCTCCTCTTCTTCACTCTCCCTCTTCTTTCCCCTCTCCTCCTCCCCAATCCCTCCCTCACCTCCCCTCCCTCTCCTTTCACCTATCCTTAGCCTCCCTCCCTCCATAACTACTCTCCCCTTCCCATCCCCCTCCTATCCCTCTATCCCCACTCCTCACCTCCCCCTGTCCCCCTCTCCCTCTATTCCCCATTCCCTACCTCCCCCACTCCCCCTCCTCTCCCTCTATTCCCCCTCCTCCCCTACTCTCCTTCCTCCCCCCCCCACTTTACCCCTATCCCACCCTACCCTTCCTCTCCCTCAATCCCTCCCCACTCCTCACCTCCCCAGGATCTTTCCCCTCTCCTCCCCTCCACAATCCCTCCCTCACTTCTCCCTCCCTCTCCTTTCCCCTACCCTCAGTCACTCCTTCCCTCCCTCCCTCCATAAAAAGCAGCATCTGCAGTGCCTTCCTCCACAAGTCATTCATTGTTAGCTGTGGGTTAGATCCCAATGATTTGACAATTGGATCAGTTTGCATCGTGTGTGTGTGTGTGAGTTACTCAAACTCCACGCAAACTGCTTGGCCACCCTGCGACCCGACTCTCCCTCCCTCCCTCTGCCCACTCCGGCTCAGCCGCCGCTCAGCCCGTCCCCGTCCTGCCTGCCCGCCCACTTCTGCCGCTCGGCCTGTCCCCGCCCTGCCCACCCGCCTACCTGCCTGTTCGCTGCCGTCGCTGGTCCGGGTCATGGGGGAGGATGGAGTCAGTGTTCGTCATGGTGGGCACCACGTGTTTCGACGAGCTGGTGGAGAAGATCTCCTCCAAAATGGCCGTGAGGGTAAGTTACCGCAGGAGACGGATGGTCGCAGTCATTCACCTAGTGGGAGAGGTAGACGGACCGCCATTGCCGCAGAGGGCGGGCGGGGGAGAGGGGTGAGTGAGGGAGGGAGAGATGGGACCAGGGCTTCCACTGAAACCCTCCCCCCCCTCCCCCCAGGTGGCCGCCGGTGGTGGGGGAGACGGTAGGCAAGTTACTGTTAGGAGGGGAGAGAGGAGTTTGTGAGTGAGGCGGGAGAGGTCGCGGTGCAGGAAGGGGCGTTGCCGTGGCGTTGACTGACAGGAGAGGAGACCAATCTGCGCATGCGCGGTTTTTAAGATATTTAAACCTTAATAACTTTTAAAACAGGCCATCTAACGGAACAAAACATGTTGCACTTGCAGCATAGGAGAACGGTGAGCAAGGTAGCGAAAAATCGTAGCGCTATCGTGTACCGTTTTTGCGTAAATAGAAAACCACGCAACAGGAAGAGCACAAGATCAGAGTTTTAGTTATGTATAGATAGATAGCCAACATGATTTTCTGTACCAATATTAAACATTCAACTTTCCAAATGGTGAATGGGATTTTAGTTGGTGAGACATGAGCAACAAGGTTTTGGGGAACTTCAGTTGTGGAAAGTAGAAAGAAGGAGGCAAACAGGCATTGTTGAAAAAGAATCTAAGGCATGGATAAAATTAGTTTATTCTATTCACCAGGGTCCACTGAAATTCTTTGTTTGCACGAAGCTCATAGACTAAATAGTATACATACAGTAATTATAAATACTACAATAATTATGAAGATAAGTGCAACAGAATCTGCAAGATTGTAGTGCAATAAAAAAACCGAAAGTAGTTGTACAAGACATTGGCAAGGCTGCGCTTGGAGTATTGTGTTCAGTTTTGGTCACCTGCTGAAGGAAAGACGCCATTAAGCTCGAAAAAAAAAGAAGTTATTGCCACTACTGGAGGGACTGAATTTGAGGGATTAAGCTTAGGTACGACTTCACTTCTTGGAGTGCAGGAGACTGAGCAATGACCTTATCAAGGTATATAAAATCATGAGAGAATGCACACTTTTTTCCTGGAGAATCTAGGAGAATCAAAAACTATTGGGCATAGGTTTATTGTGCAACCCATGGAGCAGTTTTTTCAATCAGAGGGTAATAATAATAATAATGGATGGGATTTATATAGCGCCTTTCTAGAATACTCAAGGCGCTTTACATCGCATTATTCATACATTCCTCAGTCACACTCGGTGGTGGTGAGCTACTTCTGTAGTCACAGCTGCCCTGGGGCAGACTGACGGAAGCGTGGCAGCTAATCTGCGCCTACGGCCCCTCCGACCACCACCAATCACTCACACACAGGCAAAGGTGGGTGAAGTGTCTTGCCCAAGGACACAACGACAGTAGGCACTCCAAGCGGGATTCGAACCGGCTACCTTCCGGTCGCCAGCCGAACACTTAGCCCATTGTGCCATCTGTCGAGGGTAGTGGGTATATGGAGCGAGCTACCAAGAGAGGTAATTGAAACAGACACAATAACAACATGTAAAAGACATTTGGACAGATATATGAATAGGAAAGATTTGAGTGATAAAATGTGGGAAAATTGGACTAGCTTAGATGGGCACTTGGTCAACATGGACAGATTGGGCCAAATAACCTGTTTTGTGCTGTGATTCAATTATGTTGATTAGTGCAAAATCAAATGAGGTTGAGATAAGAAGTCCAGGGCAGATGATCTGAAACATGGTGAAGTTGGATCGTGCG